>NC_134641.1:755126-1086645 GCF_046129695.1 Lonchura striata
TTTTTCCCACTAAAAATCCATTTTTTTCTCCATTTTCCACAACTTTTTTAACACAAAATTTCCATTTCTTTCTCCATTTTTCACGCCATTTTTGTCACTAAAATTCCATTTTTTTTATCCATTTTTACCACGAAAATTCCATTTTTTCTCCAATTTTTTATCATTTTTGCCACGAAAATTCTTTTTCTCCATTTTTCATGCCATTTCTACCGCTAAAATTCCATTTTTTTCTCAATTTTTAACGCCACTTTTACCACAAAAATTCCATTTTTTTCTCCATTTTTGCCACAAAAATTCCATTTTTTTCCTCCATTTTTACACCGTTTTTACCACTAAAATTCCATTTTTTCCTCCATTTTTTACCACTAAAATTTGATTTTTTTCACCCTTTTTAACACCATTTTTACCACAAAAATTCCATTTTTTCTCTGATTTTTCACCAATTTTGTCACTAAAATTCTATTCTTTTCTCCATTTTTACCACTAAAACTCCAATTTTTTCTCCATTTTTCACGCCATTTTTGCCACTAAAATTCCATTTTTTTCTCCATTTTTCACAACCTTTTTAACACTAAAATTCCATTTTTTTCTCCATTTTTAACGCCATTTTTGCCACTAAAATTCCATTTTTTACTCGATTATTGCCACTAAAATTCCATTTTTTTCTCTATTTTTCACTCCATTTTTCCCACTAAAATTCCATTTTTTTCTCCATTTTTTGCCACATTTTTTCCACTAAAATTCCTTTTTTTTCTCCATTTTTAACACCATTTTTCCCACTAAAATTCCATTTTTTTCTCCATTTTTCACGCCATTCTTCCCGCTAAAATTCCATGTTTTTTCTCCAATGTTTTACCATTTTTCCCACTAAAGTTCCATTTTCTTCTCTATTTTTCACGCCATTTTTGCCACGAAAATTCCGTTTTTTCTCAAATTTTTTTCATGTTTTTTTCTCCCTAAAATCCCATTTTTACCCGATTTTCTCCATTGTTTTTCTCCCCTAAAATCCCGTTTTTCCCAATTTTCCCCTCATTTTCTAACCTAAAATCCCATTTTTACTCCATTTTTCACTGTTTTCCCCTTTTTTCCCCCCAGCTGCAATTTTTGGGTCCAGAACTAAATTTTTTGGGTCCAAAATTGAAATTTTTTGTGTCAAAACCTGAATTTTTTGGCTCCCAGCTGCAATTTTTTAGGTCGAAAATTGAATTTTTTGGGTCCAAAATGAAATTTTTGGGTCCAAAATGGAATTTTTTGGGCGCCACCTGTGATTTTTGGGTCCGAAAATTGAATTTTTGGGTCAAAACCTGAATTTTTTGGCTTCCAGCTGCAATTTTTGGGTCCAAAATTGAATTGTTTGGCTCCCACCTGCGATTTTTAAGTCCAAAAAATTGAATTTTTTCCTCCAAAAATGGAATTTTTTCAGTCCAAAACTGCAATTTTTGGGTCCAAATTTTAATTTTTTGGGTCCAAAATGGAATTTTTGGGGTCCCAGCTGCGATTTTTGGGTCCTAAATGGAATTTTTGGGTTCAAAATTGAATTTTTTGGGTCCAAAATGGAATTTTTGGGGTCCCAGCTGCGATTTTTGGGTCCTAAATGGAATTTTTGGGTTTAAAATGGAATTTTTGAGGTTCCCAGACAGGAATTTCGCTCCAAACCTGAAACTTTTGGTTCTAAAATGAAATTTTTTGACTCCCAACCTCAATTTTTTCCCCTAAAAATGAATTTTACCCTCCCCAACCTCAATTTTTCCCCTAAAAATGAATTTTACCCTCCCCAACCTCAATTTTTCCCCTAAAAATGAATTTTACCATCCCCAAACTCGATTTTTTTCCCCTAAAAATGAATTTTACCCTCCCCAACCTCAATTTTTTCCCCTAAAAATGAATTTTACCCTCCCCAACTTCAATTTTTCCCCCTAAAAATGAATTTTACCCTCCCCAACCTCAATTTTTTCCCCTAAAAATGAATTTTACCCTCCCCAACCTCAATTTTTCCCCCTAAAAATGAATTTTACCCTCCCCAACCTCGATTATTTCCCCCTAAAATGAATTTCACCCTCCCCAAACTAGATTTTTTTTCCCTAAAAATGAATTTTACCCTCCCCAAACTCGATTTTGTTCCCCTAAAAGTGAATTTTACCATCCCCAACCTCAATTTTTTCCCCCTAAAAATGAATTTTACCCTCCCCAAACTCGATTTTTCCCCCTAAAAATGAATTTTACCATCCTCAACCTCGATTATTTCCCCCTAAAAATGAATTTTACCCTCCCCAACGTCGATTTTTCCCCCTAAAAATGAATTTTACCCTCCCCAACCTCGATTATTTCCCCCTAAAAATGAATTTTACCATCCCCAACCTCAATTTTTTCCCCTAAAAGTTAATTTTACCCTCCCCAACCTCAATTTTTCCCCCTAAAAATGAATTTTACCCTCCCCAACCTCAATTTTTCCCCCTAAAAATGAATTTTACCCTCCCCTACCTCAATTTTTTCCCCCTAAAAATGAATTTTACCCTCCCCAAACTAGATTTTTTTCCCCTAAAAATGAATTTTACCCTCCCCAACTTCAATTTTTTCCCCTAAAAATGAATTTTACCCTCCCCAACTTCAATTTTTTCCCCCTAAAAATGAATTTTACCATCCCCAAACTCGATTATTTCCCCCTAAAATGAATTTTACCCTCCCCAAACTCAATTTTTTCCCCCTAAAAATGAATTTTACCCTCCCCAACCTGGATTTTTCCCCCTAAAAATGAATTTTACCCTCCCCAACCTCAATTTTTCCCCCTAAAAATGAATTTTACCATCCCCAACCTCAATTTTCTCCCCTAAAAATGAATTTTACCCTCCCCAATTTCAATTTTTTCCCCTAAAAATGAATTTTACCCTCCCCAACCTCAATTTTTTTCCCTAAAAATGAATTTTACCCTCCCCAAATTCGATTTTTTCCCCTAAAAATGAATTTTACCCTCCCCAACCTCGATTTTTTTCCCTAAAAATGAATTTTACCCTCCCCAACCTGGATTTTTCCCCCTAAAAATGAATTTTACCATCCCCAACCTCGATTTTTTTTCCCTCTAAAAATGAATTTTACCATCCCCAACCTCGATTTTTTCCCCCTAAAAATGAATTTTACCCTCCCCAACCTGGATTTTTTCCCCCTAAAAATGAATTTTACCCTCCCCAAACTCGATTATTTCCCCCTAAAATGAATTTTACCCTCCCCAACCTCGATTTTTTTTCCCTAAAAAATGAATTTTATCCTCCCCAACCTCCATTTTTTCCCCTAAAAATGAATTTTACCCTCCCCAGCCGCGATTTCCCCCTCAGGAAAGGAACTTTGCGGCCATTTGCCCTCACCTTAAAAGCCAAAGTCGTGGTGCCGTGAAGGATGTGCAGCCCGAGCCCCTCCGGCTCCGCCTCCAACCCCCACGGCGGAGCCGCCAAAACCCGCGGGGGACCCGGGGGATCCCTCAGGATTTCGGGGATCCCCTCGGAATCCTCGGCAAAATCCTCCAGGAATCTCTTGGGGAAACTTTTGGGGAAATTCGGGGAAAATTCCGAGAGCTCCGCACGGAGGACGCTGGCGAGCGCCATCTTGGATTCTGGAGGGGGGGAATGGGCGCCCACAAAATGGCGGCGGTGAAGCGGGCGCGGGCGCCATCTTTGTTGAGGGCAAGGCGCAAACGCTGCGAAATGGCGGCGGCGCATGCGCAGGACGGCTCGAAGGTGTTGTCGCCATTTTGGTTGAGGGCAAGGCGGGAAGCACAAAAAGGCGCCGCCGCCATTTTGGTTGAGGGCATGACTGGACGAGGGGAGGGGGGGCGAAATGAAACGGGAATTAAAGCGTTAAAAAATGAGGCGAAAAATGGGAATTTTGGTTAAATTGGAAGGCGGAATTAAAATATTTTAAGCCGTTCATCGGCGGGGAGGGGTTTTGGGGAAAAAAAACGGGGTTTTGGGGAGGAAAATGGGAGTTTTTTGGGGGGGACATTTGGCAGGGTCGGAGGAGAGGCCCGAGGAGATTTTTGAGGTAAAAATTTGGAAATTTTGGGAGATTTTGGGAGGAAAATGAAATTTTGGGGGTTTTGGGAGGGGATTTGGGGTAAAATTGGGGGAATTTGGGAAATTTGGGGTGAGAGTGGCGGGGTAATCCATTCCCAGTATAAACCAGTAACCCCAAACCCATTCCCAGTTCATCCCAGTAACCCCAGACCCATTCCCAGTATAAACCAGTAACCCCAAACCCATTCCCAGTATAAACCAGTAACCCCAAACCCATTCCCAGTACAAACCAGTAACCCCAAACTCCCTCCCAGTATAAACCAGTAACCCCAAACCCATTCCCAGTTCAAACCAGTAACCCCAAACCCATTCCCAGTTCATCCCAGTAACCCCAAACCCATTCCCAGTACAAACCAGTAACCCCAAAGCCATTCCCAGTATAAACCAGTAACCCCAAACCCATTCCCAGTATAAACCAGTAACCCCAAACCCATTCCCAGTATAAACCAGTAACCCCAAACTCCCTCCCAGTACAAACCAGTAACCCCAAACCCATTCCCAGTTCAAACCAGTAACCCCAAACCCATTCCCAGTTCAAACCAGTAACCCCAAACCCATTCCCAGTTCAAACCAGTAACCCCAAACCCATTCCCAGTATAAACCAGTAACCCCAAACTCATTCCCAGTATAAACCAGTAACCCCAAACCCATTCCCAGTACAAACCAGTAACCCCAAACCCATTCCCAGTTCAAACCAGTAACCCCAAAACCCATTCCCAGTATAAACCAGTAACCCCAAACCCATTCCCAGTTCATCCCAGTAACCCCAAAACCCATTCCCAGTTCAAACCAGTACAAACCAGTAACCCCAAAAACCCGCCAAGTTTGTCCCAGTCCATCCCAGTAACCCCAAACCCATTCCCAGTTCAAACCAGTAACCCCAAATTCCCTCCCAGTTCATCCCAGTTCAAACCAGTAACCCTTAAACCCCTCCCAGTCCCTCCCAGTTCCTCCCAGTTCCCTCCCAGTCCCTCCCAGTGACCTTTAAACCCCTCCCAGTCCCTCCCAGTTCATCCCAGTCCATCCCAGTTCCATCCCAGTTCATCCCAGTTCCTCCCAGTTTATCACAGTTCCCTCCCAGTTCCCTCCCAGTCCCTCCCAGTTCCTCCCAGTTCCCTCCCAGTTCATCCCAGTGACCTTTAAACCCCTCCCAGTTTGTCCCAGTTCGTCCCAGTCCATCCCAGTCCATCCCAGTCCCTCCCAGTCCCTCCCAGTCCCTCCCAGTTCCCTCCCAGTTCCCTCCCAGTTCTCTCCCAGTTCCCTCCCAGTTCCCTCCCAGTTCCCTCCCAGTCCCTCCCAGTTCCCTCCCAGTGACCTTTAAACCCCTCCCAGTTTGTCCCAGTTCCCTCCCAGTCCCTCCCAGTCCCTCCCAGTTCATCCCAGTCCCTCCCAGTTCCCTCCCAGTCCCTCCCAGTTCCCTCCCAGTTCCTCCCAGTTCCCTCCCAGTCCCTCCCAGTTCCTCCCAGTTCCCTCCCAGTGACCTTTAAACCCCTCCCAGTTTGTCCCAGTCCATCCCAGTCCGTCCCAGTTTGTCCCAGTCCATCCCAGTCCGTCCCAGTTCATCCCAGTTCCTCCCAGTTCCTCCCAGTTCCTCCCAGTTCCTCCCAGTTCATCCCAGTCCATCCCAGTCCATCCCAGTCCCTCCCAGTTCATCCCAGTTCATCCCAGTTCCTCCCAGTTCATCCCAGTCCGGATGTGGCGCTCGCGACTCCTGGAGGGGAAAGTGGCGCTGGTGACGGCGGGGACAGCCGGGTGAGTGCCCAAAAACCCCCAAAATTCACCCAAAATTCACCCCAAATTCACCCAAAATTCACCAAATTCACCCCAAAACCCGCGCGGGAAAAATGGGGATTTTTTACCCGAACAATTAACCCCGAAATTGCCGAAATTAACCCAAAATTAACCCGAAATAATTCGAATTAAATCCAATTTATTCGGATTAATTCTCCATCTCTGAGAGCCCCAAATTCACCCCAAAATCCCCAAAATTCACCCCAAAAATCCCCAAAATTCACCCCAAAAATCCCCAAAATTCACCCCAAAATTCACCGCAAAATTCACCCAAAATTCACCCCAAAAATCCCCAAAATTCACCCAAAATTCACCCCAAAAATCCCCAAAATTCACCCCAAAATTCACCCCAAAAATCCTCAAAATTCACCTCAAAATTCACCCAAAAATCCTCAAAATTCAATTTAAAATTCACCCCAAAATCCCCAAATTCACCCCAAAAATCCAAAAAATTCACCTTAAAATTCACCCCAAAAATCCCCAAAACTCACCCCAAAAATCCCCAAAATTCACCCCAAAATTCACCCCAAAAATCCCCAAAACTCACCCCAAAATTCACCCCAAAAATCCCCAAAATTCACCCCAAAATTCACCCCAAAAATCCCCAAAATTCAATTTAAAATTCACCCCAAAAATCCCCAAAATTCACCCCAAAAATCCCCCAAATTTTGGGTCAATTTTGGGGATTTTGGGTAATTTTGGGGATTTTTGTGTAGAATTTTGGGGATTTTTTTTTGGGAATTTTTTTGGGGATTTTGGGGCGGATTTTGGGGATTTTCGTGTAGAATTTTGGGGATTTTTTGGGGAATTTCGGGAATTTTGTGAATTTTGGGGATTTTTTTGGGAATTTCAGGATTTTGGGGAATTTTTTGGGAATTTTGGGGAATTTTGGGGTGACTTTTGAGGTGAATTTTGGGGTGGATTTTTGGGGATTTTGGGCCGGATTTTTGGGATTTTGGTGTCAAATTTTGGGGATATTTTTGGGAATTTTAGGATTTTGGGAATTTGGGGATTTTTTGGGAATTTTTTTTGATTTTGGGGGTAATTTCAGGGATTTTTGCCTATTTTTGTCCATATTTTCGCCATTTCGGTGCCGATTTTCGCCATTTTTGTGCAGAATTTCGGGGATTTTTTTGGGAATTTGGGAATTTTGTGAATTTTGGGAATTTTTTTCGGGAATCCAGGATCGGGCTGGCCGGGGCCGGGGTGGATTTTGGGCCGAATTTTCGCCATTTTGGTGCCGATTTTCACCGTTTTTGTGCAGAATTTTGGGGATTTTTTTGGGAATTTCGGAATTTCGGGAATTTGGGAATTTTTGGGGATTTTTTAGGAATTTCGGGCTGGATTTTGGGGGTAATTTCAGTGATTTTTGCCTATTTTTGTCCGTATTTTCGCCATTTCGGTGCCGATTTTCGCCGTTTTTGTGCAGAATTTTGGGGATTTTTTTGGGAATTTGGGAATTTTGGGAATTTGGGAATTTTTTGGGATTTTTTAGGAATTTCGGGCTGGATTTTGGAGGTAATTTCAGGGATTTTTGCCTATTTTTGTCCGTATTTTCGCCATTTCGGTGCCGATTTTTGCCATTTTCGTGCAGAATTTTGGGGATTTTTTTGGGAATTTGGGAATTTTGGGAATTTTGGGAATTTTTTCGGGAATCCAGGATCGGGCTGGCCGGGGCCGGGGCGGATTTTGGGCCGGATTTTGGGGATTTTGGGGGCGATTTTTGCCATTTTCGTGCAGAATTTTGGGGATTTTTTTTGGGAATTTCAGGATTTCGGGAATTTGGGAATTTTTGGGGATTTTTAGGAATTTCGGGCTGGATTTTGGGGGTAATTTCAGTGATTTTTGCCCATTTTTGTCCATATTTTCGCCATTTCGGTGCCGATTTTCGCCGTTTTTGTGCAGAATTTTGGGGATTTTTTTGGGAATTTGGGAATTTCGGGAATTTTGGGAATTTTTTTCGGGAATCCAGGATCGGGCTGGCCGTGGCCGAGGCGCTGGCCGGGGCCGGGGCTCGCGTCTTCCTCAGCTCCCGACGCCCCCAAAACGTCCGGAGAGCCCTGGAGCAGCTGCGGGGGCGGGGCCTGCAGGTGAGGGGCGGGGCCAAAATCTGGGGACAATTCCGGCGATTTTGGGCAATTTTGGGCAATTTTGGAAAAAATTCGGGTCAGTTTGGGGTAATTTTTGGGTGAATTTTGGGTGAATTTTGGGTCAATTTAGGGTCAATTTTAGGTTAAGTGTGGGTGAATTTTGGATTAATTTTGAGTTGATTTTGGGTCAATTTTGGGAAATTTTGGGTCAATATTGAAATAATTTTGAATTAATTCTGACTTAATTTTGGGTCAATTTAGGGTGAATTTTGGGTGAATTTTGGGTGAATTTTGAGTTATTTTTGCATTTGTTTTGAGTTAATTTTGAGTTGATTTTGGGTCAATTTTGGGAGATTTTGGGAAATTTTGGGAAATTTCGAATTAATTTGGGGTTATTTTTTGGTTAATTTTGGGTTAATTTTGGCATCAATTTTGGGTCAATTTTGAGTTAATTTTGGGTTAAATTTGGGTTAATTTTGGGTCAATTTTGAGTAAATTTTGGGTCAATTTTGGTTAATTTTGGGTTAAATTTGGGTCAATTTTGGGATGATTTTGGGTCAATTTTGGGTTAATTTTGGGTTAATTTTTGGTTATTTTTGGGTTAATTTGAGATCAATTTTGGGTCAATTTTGAGATAATTTTGGGATAATTTTGGGTTATTTCAGGTCAATTTTGCGTTAATTTTGGGTCAATTTTGAATTAATTTTGAATTAATTTTGGGTCAACTGTCGGTCAATTTTGGGTTAATTTTGGGTCAATTTTGGGTGAATTTTGGGGTAAATTTGGGGTAAATTTGGGGCAAATTTGGGGTGAATTTTGGGTGAATTTTGGGTCAATTTAGGGTCAATTTTAGGTTAAGTGTGGGTGAATTTTAGATTAATTTTGAGTTGATTTTGGGTCAATTTTGGGAAATTTTGGGAAATTTTCAGTCAATTTTGGGTCAATATTGAAATAATTTTGAATTAATTCTGACTTAATTTTGGGTCAATTTAGGGTGAATTTTGGGTGAATTTGGGGTGAATTTTGAATTATTTTTGCATTTGTTTTGAGTTAATTTTGAGTTAATTTTGAGTTGATTTTGGGTCAATTTTGGGAGATTTTGGGAAATTTTGAAATAATTTTGGGTTGTTTTTTGGTTAATTTTGGGTTAATTTTGGCATCAATTTTGGGTCAATTTTGAGATAATTTTGGGTAATTTTGGGTCAGTTTTTGGTCAATTTTGGGTTAATTTTGGGGTGAATTTTGGGGTGAATTTGGAGTGAATTTTGGGTGGATTTTGAGTGAATTTGGGGTAAATTTGGGGATTTTTGGGTCTCCCCAGGTCAGCGGCGTCTCCTGCCACGTCGGCCGGGCCGAGGATCGCGAGAGGATGGTGCAGGAGGTGAGGCCGGGCCCCAAAATCCCCCAAATTCACCCCAAAATCCACCCCAAATCCATCCCAAAATCCACCCCAAAAATTCACCCAAATTCACCCAAAATTCACCCCAAATTCACCCCAAAATCCCCCAAATTCACCCCAAAATCCACCCAAAATCCATCCCAAAATTCACCCCAAAATTCACCCCAAATTCACCCCAAATCCATCCCAAAATTCACCCCAAAATTCACTCAAAATCCATCCCAAAATTACCCAAAATTTACACAAAATTCACCCCAAAATTCACCCAAATATTCACCCAAAATGCACCCAAAATTCACCCCAAATCCATCCCAAAATTACCCAAAATTTACACAAAATTCACCCCAAAATTCACCCAAAATTCACCCCAAAATTCACCCAAAATTCCCCAAATTCACCCAAAATTCATACAAAATTAACCCCAAAATTCACCCCAAATTCACCCCAAAATCCCCCAAATTCACCCCAAAATTCACCCAAAAATTCACCCAAATTCACACCAAATTCACCCCAAAAATTAACCCCAAAAATTCACCCAAAATTCACCCAAAATCCATCCCAAAATTCACCCAAAATTCACCCCAAACTTCACCCAAAAATTCACCCAAAATTCACCCAAAATTCACCCCAAAATTCACCCAAAATTCACCCCAAAATTCACCCAAATTCACCCCAAAATTCACCCCAAAATTCACCCAAAATCCATCCCAAAATTCACCCCAAAAATTCACACAAAATGCACCCAAAATTCACCCCAAAATTTACCCAAAATTCACCCCAAAATTCACCCAAAATCCCCAAAATTCACACAAAAATTCACCCAAATTCACCCCAAATTCACCCCAAAATCCCCCAAATTCACCCCAAATTCACCCAAAATCCCCCAAATTCACCCCAAAATCCACCTGGGCACACCTGGGATGGATTTTGGGGATTTTTGGGGATTTTTGGGGTGGATTTGGGGTGGATTTTGGGGATTTTTGGGGTGGATTTTGGGTAGATTTTGGGGATTTTTGGGGTGAGTTTTTTGGGTTTTTTTGGGGGGATTTTTGGGGTGATTTTGGGGATTTTTGGGGGATTTTTTTGGGATTTTGGGGGTATTTTTTGGGGGGATTTTTTTGGGATTTTGGGGTGGATTTTGGGGATTTTTGGGGGGATTCTTTTGGGGATTGTTTTTAGGATTTTTAGGGATTTTGGGGTGAATTTTGGGGTGAATTTTGGGGATTTTTGGGGGGATTTTTTTGCGGATTGTTTTTAGGATTTTTAGGGATTTTGGGGGGGATTTTGGGGTGGATTTTGGGTGGATTTTAGGTGGATTTTTGGGGTGGATTTTGGGGATTTTTGGGGGGATTTTTTGGGGATTGTTTTTAGGATTTTTAGGGATTTTGGGGGGGATTTTGGGGTGAATTTTGGGGATTTTTGGGGGGATTTTTTGGGGGATTGTTTTAAGGATTTTTAGGGATTTTGGGGTGGATTTTGGGGTGGATTTTGGGTGAATTTTGGGGATTTTCGGGCAGGCCCTGGCCGAATTTGGCGCCATCGACATCCTGGTGTCCAACGCCGCCGTCAATCCCCACCTGGGCCCCGCCCTCGAGGCCGACGAGCGCACCTGGGACAAGGTGAGGCCACGCCCACCCCCAAATTCCCGCCAAAACCCCAAATTCCCGCCAAAACCCCCAGATTCCCGCCAAAACCCCCACATTCCCACCAAAACCCCCAGATTCCCGCCAAAACCCTCAAATTCCCGCCAAAACCCCCAAATTCCCGCCAAAACCCCCAAATTCCCGCCAAAACCCCCAGATTCCCGCCAAAACCCCCACATTTCCCACCAAAACCCCCAAATTCCCGCCAAAACCCCCAGATTCCCGCCAAAACCCCCACATTCCCGCCAAAACCCCAAATTCCCGCCAAAACCCCCCAAATTCCCGCCAAAACCCCCAAATTCCCGCCAAAACCCCCACATTCCCGCCAAAACCCCCACATTTCCCGCCAAAACCCCCAGATTCCCGCCAAAACCCCCAGATTCCCGCCAAAACCCCCAGATTCCCGCCAAAACCCCCAAATTCCCGCCAAAACCCCCACATTCCCGCCAAAACCCCCACATTTCCCGCCAAAACCCCCAGATTCCCCCAAATTCCCCCAAAATTCCCTGAATTTTCCCAAAATTCCCTAAAAATCCCCCAGATCTTCCAAAATTCCCCCAAATTTCTCCAAATTCCCCCAAAATCCTCCAAAATTCCCCAAATTCCCCCAAAATTCCCCAAATTCCCCCGAATTTCCCAAAAATCCCCCGAATTTCCCCAAATTCCCCTGAATTTCCCCAAATCCCCCAAAATTTTTCCCAAATTCCCCCGAATTTCCCCAAATTCCCCTGAATTTCCCCAAATCCCCCAAAATTTTTCCCAAATTCCCCCGAGTTTTCCCAAATTCCCCAGAATTTCCCCAAATTTCCCCAAATTCCCCCAAATCCCCCAAATTTTCCCAGAATTCCCCAAATTTCCCCAAAATTCCCTAAAAATCCCCCAAATTTCCCCAAATTCCCCGAAAATTCCCCAAATTCCCCGAAAATTCCCCAAATTCCCCCGAATTTCCCCAAAATTCCCCGAATTTCCCCAAATTTCCCTGAATTTCCCCAAATCCCCCAAAATTTTTCCCAAATTCCCCCGAATTTTCCCAAATCCCCCAGAATTTCCCCAAATTCCCCCAAATCCCCCAAATTTTCCCAAAATTCCCCAAATTTCCCCAAAATTCCCTAAAAATCCCCCAAATTTCCCCAAATTCCCCCAAAATTCCCTAAAAATCCCCCGAATTCCCCCAAATTTTCCCAAAATTCCCCCAAAATTCCCCCAAAATTCCCCCAAAATCCACACATTTCCCCAAAATTCCCTAAAAATCCCCCAAAATTCCCCCAAATTTCCCCAAAATTCCCTAAAAATCCCCCGAATTCCCCCGAATTTTCCCAAAATCCCCGGATTTTGCCCCAAAACCCCGCAGGTGTTCCAGGTGAACGTGACGGCGACGGCGATGCTCGTCCGGCTGGTGGCGCCACACATGGAGCGGCGCGGGTGACTGGTTATACTGGTTTATACTGGTTTATACTGGGAGGGGATTTTGGGGCAAATTTGGGCTTTTTGGGGCCATTTTCGGGGATTTTGGGGCACTAAAAGGGTCAAAAATGGTGAAAAATCGGATTTAAAGTCGGGTTTTGGTATTGGTTTATACTGGTTTATACTGGTTTGTACTGGTTTATACTGGTTTAAACTGGTTTGTACTGGTTTGAACCGAGAGGAACTTTCAGCGGGACTGGTTTGAACTGGTTTTTACCGGTTTTTACTGGTTTTTACTGTTTTTTACTGGTTTTTACTGGTTTATACTGGGAGCTCCCATTGCCAGCCCAGGAGAAGTGGGCGTGGCTTATCCTTAAGGGGGCGTGGCTTGGGGCCAATGGGGGCGTGGCTTGGGTTCAATGGGGGCGTGGCTTGGGCCAATGGGGGCGTGGCTTGGGTTCAATGGGGGCGTGGCTTGGGCCAATGGGGGCGTGGCTTGGGCCGTTGATTGACAGCTCCGGCTAAGCCACGCCCCCTCGTGCCGCAGGGGCGGGGCCATCGTGGTGATGTCATCGATCGCCGGCTACCAGCCAATGGCGGTGAGTCTTACTGGTTTGGACTGGTTTTTACTGGTTTATACTGGTTTGGACTGGGGGGGGCTGGTTTATACTGGTTTGTACTGGTTTACACTAGTTTGTACTGGTTTATACTGGGAGGAACTGGTTTTACTGGTTTATACTGGTTTATACTGGTTTGGACTGGTTTATACTGGTTTATACTGGTTTATACTGGTTTGTACTGGTTGTACTGGTTTATACTGGGAGGGGATTTGGGGTTACTGGTTTGTACTGGTTTATACTGGGACGACCTGGTTTCTACTGGTTTGGACTGGGAGGGGCTGGGTTATACTGGTTTATACTGGTTTGTACTGGTTTTACTGGGAGGAGATTTGGGCTTACTGGTTTGTACTGGTTTGGGGTTTTTCCCGTACTGGTTTGGGGTTTTTTCTTACTGGTTTATACTGGTTTATACTGGGATGAACTGGGAGGAAGTTTGGGGTCACTGGGATGGGATTTGGACCCACTGGGACGAACCGGGAACGCGTTTTTCCTTACTGGTTTCGTGTTTTCCCTTACTGGTTTGTACTGGTTTGGGGTTTTTCCTTACTGGTTCATACTGGTTTGTACTGGGATGGGTTGTGGGCGTGTCCCGGCGTATGCTAATGAGGTGGGCGTGTCCCGGTGACGTCACAGGGGCTGGGCCCGTACAGCGTCAGCAAAACCGCCCTGCTGGGGCTGGTGTCTGCCCTGAGCCCGGAGCTGCTGCCCCGCGGGATCCGCATCAACGGCGTCGCCCCCGGCCTGATCCGCACCCACTTCAGCGCCGCCGTGAGCGCGGGCTTCTACTGGTTTATACTGGTTTATACTGGGAGGGGAGAAAACGGGGGAAAACGGGGAAAAAACGGGGAAAAAATGCGAAGAAACGGCGAAGAAAGGGTTAAAAATGGGTTAAAGATGGGGAAGAAAGGGTTAAAATGGCGGGATTTGGTACTGGTTTGGACTGGTTTATACTGGTTTATACTGGGAGGGGAAAAAACGAGGGGAAACGGGGAAAAAATGCGAAAAACGGCAAAGAAAGGGTTAAAAATGGGGAAGAAAGGGTTAAAATGGTGGGATTTCGTACTGGTTTATGCTGGTTTGGACTGGTTTATACTGGTTTATACTGGGAGGGGGAAAAACGGGGAAAAAACGGGGAAAAAATGCGAAGAAACGGCGAAGAAAGGGTTAAAAATGGGTTAAAAATGGGGAAGAAAGGGTTAAAGATGGGGAAGAAAGGGTTAAAAATGGGGAAGAAAGGGTTAAAATGGTGGGATTTGGTACTGGTTTGGACTGGTTTATACTGGTTTATACTGGGAGGGGGAAAACGGGGAAAAAATGGGGAAAAAATGCGAAAAATGGGGAAAAAAATGGGGAAAACTGGGTTAAAAATGGGGATGAAAGGGTTACAATGGTGGGATTTGGTACTGGTTTATACTGGTTTATACTGGTTTATACTGGGAGGGGAGAAAACGGGGGAAAACGGGGAAAAAACGGGGAAAATGGGGAAAAACGGCTAAGAAAGGGTTAAAAATGGGGAAGAAAGGGTTAAAAATGGGGAAGAAAGGGTTAAAATGGCGGGATTTGGTACTGGTTTATACTGGTTTGGACTGGGAGGGACTGGGAGGAACTGGGAGGGGGAAAATGGGGAAAAATGGGGGAAAACGGGGAAAAACGGGGAAAAAATGGGGAAAAACGGGGGAAAAATGGGGGAGAAAGGGTTAAAAGGGATTCTGGGGTTACTGGTTTGGACTGGTTTGTACTGGGAGGGTCTGGGAGTTACTGGTTTATACTGGTTTGGACTGGGAGGGGGAAAATGGGGAAAAACGGGGGGAAAACGGGGGGAAATGGGGAAAAAATGGGGAAAAATGGGTTAAAAATGGGGACAAAAGGGTTAAAATGGTGGGATTTGGTACTGGTTTGTACTGGTTTATACTGGTTTATACTGGGAGGGACTGGGAGGGGATGGGAGGGGGAAAATGGGGGAAAATGGTGAAAAATTAGGAAAAATGGGGAAAAAATTGGGCAAAAAAGGGTTAAAATGGGATTTTGGGGCTACTGGTTTGTACTGGTTTATACTGGTTTGTACTGGTTTATACTGGTCCATACTGGTCCATAGTGGTCCATACTGGTTTATACTGGTTTATACTGGTCCATACTGGTCCATACTGGTTTATACTGGTCCATACTGGTCCATACTGGTTTATACTGGTCCATACTGGTCCATACTGGTCCATACTGGTCCAAACTGGTCCAAACTGGTCCATACTGGTCCATACTGGTTTTTCTCTTCCAGCTGTGGCAGGACGAGGCCACGCGGGATCAGGCGCTGGCAGCGCTGGGAGCCGAGAGGTGAGAAACCAGTTTGGACCAGTTTGGACCAGTATAACCCAGTCCCCTCCCAGTCCAAACCGGTCCAAACCAGTAACCCCAAATCCCCTTTTTAAACCCATTTTTTCCCATATTTCCGCATTTTTTGCCCATTTTCCCCCTTTTTTCCCCTAATTTTCCCCATTTTCCCCCTCCCAGTCCCTCCCAGTCCCTCCCAGTACAAACCAGTAACCCCAAATCCCATTTTCCCCCTTTTTAACCCTTTATTCCCCATTTTTAACCCTTTATCCCCATTTTTTCCCCGTTTTCCCCATTTTTGCTCAGTTTTTTGCCCGTTTTTCCCCGTTTTTCCCCCATTTTTCCCCCTCCCAGTCCCTCCCAGTCCCTCCCAGTATAACCAGTAACCCCAAATCCCCTTTTAACCAACTTTTAACCCTTTATTCCCCATTTTTTCCCCATTTTTCCCCATTTTTTGCCCGTTTTCCCCCGTTTTTCCCCCATTTTCCCCCTCCCAGTCCCTCCCAGTACAAACCAGTACAAACCAGTCCAACCCAGTAACCCCAAACCCCATTTCCCCCTTTTTAACCCTTTATTCCCAACTTTTAACCCTTTATTCCCCATTTTTCCCCCATTTTCCCCATTTTTTCCCCATTTTCCCCATTTTTGCTCAGTTTTTTGCCCGTTTTTCCCCGTTTTCCCCCATTTTTCCCCTCCCAGTCCCTCCCAGTCCCTCCCAGTACAAACCAGTAACCCCAAATCCCATTTTCCCCATTTTTAACCCTTTATTCCCCATTTTTAACCCTTTATCCCCATTTTTCCCCCAGTTTTGCCCATTTTTCCCCCGTTTTTTTCCCGTTTTCCCCCGTTTTTCCCCCTCCCAGTCCCTCCCAGTACAAACCAGTACAAACCAGTCCAACCCAGTAACCCCAAACCTCATTTCCCCCTTTTTAACCCTTTATTCCCAACTTTTAACCCTTTATTCCCCATTTTTTCCCCATTTTTCCCCATTTTTTGCCCGTTTTTCCCCGTTTTTCCCCCATTTTTCCCCCTCCCAGTCCCTCCCAGTCCCTCCCAGTACAAACCAGTATAACCCGGCAGGCTGGGCTCCCCGCAGGACGTGGCTCAGGCCGTGCTGTTCCTGGTCTCCCCCCAGGCCGCCTTCGTGGCCGGCCAGACCCTGCTGGTGGCCGGGGGGGCGCGGCCCCGCCTCTGACCACGCCCTCCTCATCAATATGCAAATTTATGCTAATTAGACGCGAAATAAAATCGATTCTGGCAGTACCGATTGGGATTGGGGGTTACTGGTTTGGACTGGGAGGCGCTGGGAGGGACTGGGAAAGGTCTGGACACGTCTATGACCACGCCCACCTCATCAATATGCAGATTTATGCTAATTAGACGCGAAATAAAATCGATTCTGGCAGTACCGATTGGGATTGGGGGTTACTGGTTTGGACTGGGAGGGACTGGGAGGGAACTGGGAGGGAGTCAGAGAGGTGTAGACAGGTCTATGACCACGCCCACCTCATCAATATGCAAATTTATGCAAATTAGGCGTGAAATTGAATCAATTGTGGCAATGGTGATTGGGATTGGGGGTTACTGGTTTGGACTGGGAGGGAACTGGACACATCTATGATCACGCCCACATCATTGATATGCAAATTTATGCAAATTAGTCGTGAAATAAGAATGCTAATTGGGCTTGGGAGTGCCTGGGTTAAACTGGGTGGGAACGAGCGAATCCCTGACCCCGCCCACCTCATTACTATGCAAATCTATGCAAACGAGACGCAGAACCAACCGAGCCAGTTTCGTTCTCTCCTTTATTAATTAACCACAATTAATTAATTATTCGCGCCCCTCCCCCCCCGGGGGCGGGGCCTGCGCTCGGCCCCTCCCCCCCCTCCCGGCCTGCGGGAAAAGCCCCAAAAATCCCCGAAATTCCCCCAAAAAAACGACCCCAAAAACCCCAAAATTTACACGGAAAAAAAGAGAAGCCACGCCCCCCCCGCCTCATTTGCATAACCCGCTGCCGTCGGCCAATCGGCGTCGGGAAGGGGCGGGGCCCGGCCCGCAGCACCAATCGATAAGGAAAGGGGCGTGGCCATGCAAATGAGGCCTGGCCAGGTGAGCCTGGGGGGGGTGTCTATGCAAATTGGGAGTTTCAAGGGCGTGTCTATGCAAATTAGGAGTGTCCAGATGAGCCTGGCATTGTGTCTATGCAAATTGGGACTGTCTATGCAAATTAGGCCTGTCCAGGTGAGTCTGGGTGTGTGCTTATGCAAATTGGACGTGTCTATGCAAATTGGGATGTCCAGGTAAGTCTGGGGGCGTGTTTATGCAAATTAGGAGTGTCCAGGTGACATTGGGGCGTGTCTATGCAAATTGGGAGTGTTCTGAGCCTGTCTATGCAAATTGGGAGTGTTGAGGGCGTGTCTATGCAAATTGGAATGTCTAGGTTAGTCTGGGGGCGTGTCTATGCAAATTAGGAGTGTCCAGGTGAGTCTGGGGTTTGTCTATGCAAATTGGGAGTGTTCTGAGCGTGTCTATGCAAATTAGGAGTGTCTATGCAAATAGGGCGTGTCTATGCAAATAGGGCGTGTCCATCGATAAAGGGGCGTGTCTATGCAAATGGGCACATCCATGTAAGTCAGGTGGGTGTGTCTATGCAAATGAGGGTGTCCATTGGCAAAGGGGCGTGTCCAGGTGAGTCAGATGGGCGTGTCTATGCAAATGAGGGTGTCCATTGGCGAAGGGGCGTGTCCAGGTGAGTCAGATGGGCGTGTCTATGCAAATGAGGGTGTCCATTGGCGAAGGGGCGTGTCCAGGTGACTCAGGTGGGCGTGTCCATGCAAATGAGCGTGTCCATTGGCAAAGGGGCGTGTCTATGCAAATGGGCAGGTCCTGGTAGGTCGGGGGCATGTCCAGGAGAGTCAGGTGGGCGTGTCTATGCAAATGAGGGCGTCCATTGACAGAAGGGGCGTGTCCATGGAAATGGGCATGTCCATGTAAGTCAAGTGGGCGTGTCTATGCAAATGGACGTGTCCAATGACAAAGGGGCGTGTCTATGCAAATGAGGGTGTCCATTGGCGAAGGGGCGTGTCCAGCTGAGTCAAGTGGGCGTGTCTATGCAAATGGGGAGTCCTTTGACAAAGGGGTTTTTCCAATGACAAAGGGGCGTGTCCAGGTGACTCAGGTGGGCGTGTCCATGCAAATGAGGGTGTCCATTGACAACGGGGCGTGTCCAGGTGAGTCAGGTGGGCGTGTCCATGCAAATGAGGGTGTCCATTGGTAAAGGGGCGTGTCCAGGTGACTCAGGTGGGCGTGTCCATGCAAATGAGGGTGTCCTTTGACAAAGGGGCGTGTCTATGCAAATTGGGCGTGACCATTGACTATAGGGGTGTGTCCAGGTGAGTCGGGTGGGTGTGTCCATGTATAGCGGGCGTGTCCATTGACAAAGGGGCGTGTCCATTGACAAAGGGGCGTGTCCATTGACAAAAGGGGCGTGTCCATGTAGAGTGGGCGTGTCCAATGACAAAAGGGCGTGTCCATTGACAAAGGGGCGTGTCCAATGACAGAAAGGGGCGTGTCCATGAAAATGAGGATGTCATTTGATACAGGGGCGTGTCCAATGAAGAGTGGGCGTGTCCATTGACAAAGGGGCGTGTCCATTGACAAAATGGGCGTGTACAATGACAAAGGGGCGTGTCCATTGACAAAAGGGGTGTGTCCAATGGCAGAAGGGGCGTGTCCATTGACAAAGAGGCGTGTCCATTGACAAAAGGGGTGTGTCCAATGGCAGAAGGGGCGTGTCCATTGACAAAGAGGCGTGTCCATTGACAAAAGGGGTGTGTCCAATGGCAGAAGGGGCGTGTCCATTGACAAAGGGGCGTGTCCATTGACAAAGGGGCGTGTCCAATGGCAGAAGGGGCATGACCATGTAGAGTGGGCGTGTCCATTGACAAAGGGGCGTGTCCAATGATAACGGGGCGTGTCCAGGTGAGTCAGGTGGGGGTGTCCATGCAAAGGGGCGTGTCCATGTAGAGTGGGCGTGTCCATTGACAAAATGGGCGTGTCCATTGACAAAGGGGCGTGTCCAATGGCAGAAGGGGCGTGTCCATTGACAAAGGGGTGTGTCCATGTATAGTGGCTGTGTCCAATGACAAAGAGGCGTGTCCATTGACAAAAGGGGTGTGTCCAATGGCAGAAGGGGCGTGTCCATGTAGAGTGGGCGTGTCCATTGACAAAAGGGGCGTGTCCATTGACAAAAGCGGCGTGTCCATTGACAAAGGGGCGTGTCCATTGTCAAAGGGGCGTGTCCAATGGCAGAAGGGGCGTGTCCATTGACAAAAGGGGCGTGTCCATGTAGAGTGGGCGTGTCCATTGACAGAAGGGGCGTGTCCATGCAAATGAGGGTGTCATTTGATAGAGGTGCGTGTCCAATGAAGAGTGGGCGTGTCCATTGACAAAGGGGCGTGTCCATTGACTAAGGGGCGTGTCCATTGACAAAAGGGGCGTGTCCATTGACAAAGGGGCGTGTCCATGTAGAGTGGGCGTGTCCATTGACAAAATGGGCGTGCCCATTGACAAAAGGGGCGTGTCCAATGGCAGAAGGGGCGTGTCCATGTAGAGTGGGCGTGTCCATTGACAAAAGGGGCGTGTCCATTGACAAAAGGGGCGTGTCCATTGACAAAAGGGGCGTGTCCAAGGACAGAAAGGGGCGTGTCCATGCGAACTGCGCCCTAGACGCGCGGCAGCAGCGAGCGCTGGCACCGGCGCAGCCGGGCGTGGTCAGGTGAGTCCGGTGGGCGTGTCCATGCAAATGAGGGTGTCCATTGACAAAAGGGGCGTGTCCATTGACAAAAGGGGCGTGTCCAATGGCAGAAAGGGGCGTGTCCATTGACAAAGGGGCGTGTCCAATGGCAGAAAGGGGCGTGTCCATTGACAAAGGGGCGTGTCCATTGATAAAGGGGCGTGTCCATGTAGGGTGGGCGTGTCCAGTCACAAAAGGGGCGTGTCCATTGACAAAAGAGGCGTGTCCAATGACAGAAGGGGCGTGTCCATTGACAAAGGGGCGTGTCCATTGACAATGGGGCGTGTCCAATGGCAGAAGGGGCGTGACCATGTATAGTGGGCGTGTCCATTGACAAAGGGGCGTGTCCATTGACAAAGGGGCGTGTCCATTGACAAAGGGGCGTGTCCAATGGCAAAGGGGCGTGTCCATGTAGAGTGGGCGTGTCCATTGACAAAAGGGGCGTGTCCAATGACAAAAGGGGCGTGTCCAAGGACAGAAAGGGGCGTGTCCATGCGAACGGCGCCCTAGACGCGCGGCAGCAGCGAGCGCTGGCACCGGCGCAGCCGGGCGTGGTCAGGTGAGTCCGGTGGGCGTGTCCATGCAAATGAGGGTGTCCATTGACAAAAGGGGCGTGTCCATTGACAAAAGGGGCGTGTCCAATGGCAGAAAGGGGCGTGTCCATTGACAAAGGGGCGTGTCCAATGGCAGAAAGGGGCGTGTCCATTGACAAAGGGGCGTGTCCATTGATAAAGGGGCGTGTCCATGTAGGGTGGGCGTGTCCAGTCACAAAAGGGGCGTGTCCATTGACAAAAGAGGCGTGTCCAATGACAGAAGGGGCGTGTCCATTGACAAAGGGGCGTGTCCATTGACAATGGGGCGTGTCCAATGGCAGAAGGGGCGTGACCATGTATAGTGGGCGTGTCCATTGACAAAGGGGCGTGTCCATTGACAAAGGGGCGTGTCCATTGACAAAGGGGCGTGTCCAATGGCAAAGGGGCGTGTCCATGTAGAGTGGGCGTGTCCATTGACAAAAGGGGCGTGTCCAATGACAAAAGGGGCGTGTCCAAGGACAGAAAGGGGCGTGTCCATGCGAACGGCGCCCTAGACGCGCGGCAGCAGCGAGCGCTGGCACCGGCGCAGCCGGGCGTGGTCAGGTGAGTCCGGTGGGCGTGTCCATGCAAATGAGGGTGTCCATTGACAAAAGGGGCGTGTCCATTGACAAAAGGGGCGTGTCCATTGACTAAGGGGCGTGTCCAATGGCAGAAGGGGCGTGTCCATGCAGAGTGGGCGTGTCCATTGACAAAAGGGCGTGTCCATTGACAAAAGGGCGTGTCCATTGACAAAGGGGCGTGTCCATGTAGAGTGGGCGTGTCCATTGACAAAGGGGCGTGTCCATTGACTAAGGGGGCGTGTCCATTGACAAAAGGGGCGTGTCCATTGACAAAGGGGCGTGTCCATTGACAGAAGGGGCGTGTCCATTGACAAAAGGGGCGTGTCCATTGACAAAGGGGCGTGTCCATTGACAAAGGGGCGTGTCCATGTAGAGTGGCCGTGTCCAATGACAGAAGGGGCATGTCCATTGACAAAAGGGGCGTGTCCATTGACTAAGGGGCGTGTCCATGTAGAGTGGGCGTGTCCAATGACAAAAGGGGCGTGTCCATTGACAAAAGGGCGTGTCCATTGACAAAAGGGCGTGTCCATTGACAAAGGGGCGTGTCCATTGACAAAAGGGGCGTGTCCATTGACAAAAGGGGCGTGTCCAATGGCAGAAGGGGCGTGTCCATGTAGAGTGGCTGTGTCCATTGACAAAAAGGGCGTGTCCAAGGACAGAAAGGGGCGTGTCCATGTAGAGTGGGCGTGTCCATTGACAAAGGGGCGTGTCCAATGACAAAAGGGGCGTGTCCATTTGGAGTGGCCGTGTCCAACGGCAGAAGGGGCGTGTCCAAGGACAGAAAGGGGCGTGTCCACGCGCACGGCGCCCTAGACGCGCGGCAGCAGCGAGCGCTGGCACCGGCGCAGCCGGGCGTGCGCGGCGGCCCCGCGGCGCCGCCAGAGCACGGCCCCGCCCCCCAGCAGCCCGGCCAATCCCAGCAGCGCCAGCGGCGCCGCCAGCGCCCCCGGCCCCGCCCCCAGCGCCAGCACCACCACCTCGGCGTCCTCACCTGCGGCAGGTGAGGGGCGGGGCGGGGCGGGGCCGCCGCAGCCCAGCCAATCGCGCAGCGCCGACTTGGGGTGGCCGGGCAGCGGCCGCAGGGCGGCGTTGTCGAACTTCCAGTACAGGTGGGAGCGGTAGAAGTAGGTGTAGGCTGGAAGGGGGGGACTGGTTTGGACTGGGAGGGACTGGGAGGGACTGGGAGGGAACTGGGGGGAACTGGGAGGGACTGGGAGGGACTGGGAGGGACTGGGAGGGAACTGGGATGGACTGGGAGGGAACTGGTTTATACTGGGAGGGAACTGGGAGGGACTGGGAGGGACTGGGAGGGACTGGGAGGGAACTGGGAGGGAGTGGGAGGGACTGGGAGGGAACTGGGAGAGAACTGGGAGGGACTGGGAGGGACTGGGAGGGACTGGGAGGGAACTGGGAGGGAGTGGGAGGGACTGGGAGGGAACTGGGAGAGAACTGGGAGGGACTGGGAGGAACTGGGAGGGACTGGGAGGGACTGGGAGGGACTGGGAGGGACTGGGAGGGACTGGGAGGGACTGGGAGGGAACTGGGAGGGACTGGGAGGGACTGGGAGGAACTGGGAGGGACTGGGAGGGACTGGGATGGACTGGGAGGGACTGGGAGGGACTGGGAGGGACTGGGAGGGACTGGGAGGGACTGGGAGGGGATTTTGGGGATTTTTGCGGTAAATTTGGGGATTTTGGGGTGAATTTAGGGATTTTTGGGGTAAATTTGGGGATTTTGGGTTAAATTTGGGTATTTTTGGGGTAAATTTGGGGATTTTGGGGTGAATTTGGGGATTTCTGGGTTAAACTCGGGGATTTTGTGGTGAATTTAGGGATTTTTGGGTAAATTCGAGGATTTTTAGGGTAAACTCGGGGATTTTGGGGTAAATTCGAGGATTTTTGGGGTAAATTTGGGGATTTTGGGGTAAAATAAAGGATTTTGGGGTGAATTGGGGGATTTTGGGGTGAATTGGGGCATTTTTGGGGTCTCACCCTCGTCGGGGCCCATGAAGGCTCCGCGGGGGCCCGGGGGGACCCCCCAGACCTCGATGCTCTTGGGGTACTCGGGGTCCACGGCCCCCAGCGCCTCGTTGAAGCGGTAATACCTGGAAATTCGGCAAAATTTGGGGGATTTTGGGAAAAAAATCCGGGAAAATTTGGGGGATTTTGGGGGAAAAAAATACGGGAAAATTTGGGGGATTTTGGGGGAAAAAAATCCGGGAAAATTTGGGGGATTTTGGGGGAAAAAAATACGGGAAAATTTGGGGGATTTGGGGGGAAAAAAATCCGGGAAATTTTGGGGGATTTTGGGAAAAAAATTCGGGAAAATTTGGGGGATTTGGGGAAAAATCCGGGAAAATTTGGGGGATTTTGGGGGAAAAAAATACGGGAAAATTTGGGGGATTTTGGGGAAAAAAAATCCGGGAAAATTTGGGGGATTTTGGGGAAAAATATCTGGGAAAATTTGGGGGATTTGGGGGAAAATCGGGGGAAATTTGGGGGATTTTGGGGAAAATCGGGGGAAATTTGGGGAATTTTGGGGAAAATCGGGAAAATTTGGGGGATTTTGGGGAAAATCGGGGGAAATTTGGGGGATTTTGGGGAAAATCGGGAAAATTTGGGGGATTTTGGGGAAAAAATCCGGGAAAATTTGGGGAATTTTGGGGAAAAAAATCCGGGAAAATTTGGGAGATTTTGGGGAAAATCGGGGGAAATTTGGGGGATTTTGGGGAAAATCGGGAAATTTGGGGGATTTTGGGAAAAATTGGGGAAATTTTGGTGATTTTGGGAAAAATCGGGGGAAATCTGCAAAAATTTGGGGGATTTTGGGAAAAATTGGGAAAATTTGGGGGATTTTGGGGGAAATTTGGGAGGAATTTGGGGAAAATTCGGGCTGAATTTGGGGGATTTGAGGGAAAATCTGGGAAAATCAGCGAAGATTTGGGAGGTTTTGGGAAATTTCGGTGGAATTTGGGGGAATTTGGGGGATTTTGGGAAAATTTGCAGAAATTTGGGAGATTTTGGGGAGAGCTTGGGACATTTGGGAGGAAAATCGGGGAAAATCTACAAAAATTTGGGAGATTTTGGGAAATTTGGGAGGAATTTTGGGGGAACTTTAAGGGGAATTTGGGGGGTTTTGGGAGAATTCCGGAATTTTGGGGGAAATTTGAGGGATTTGAGGGGGTTTGGGGGGATTTCGGGGGAATTTGGTAAAATTTTGGGTTTTGGGGGGAATTTCAGAGAAAATTTGGGGGGAATTTGGGGGATTTTGGGGGTCCCAAAAGGTCCCAAGGGAAAGGTCCTGGAAGGTGCAGAAAAAGCCCCAAAAAGAGCCCAGACAGGTCCTGAAAGATGCATAAAAAGCCTCGAAAATTCCAGAAAAATTCCCAGAAATTCCCGGAAGGTCCCGGAAGGTTCCGGAAGGTTCAGAAAGGTCCTGGAAGGTGCAGAAAGTTCCCAAAAGGTCCTGAAAGGTGCAGAAATAGCCCCAAAAAGAGCCCAGAAAGGTCCTGAAAGATGCATAAAAAAATCCAGAAAATTCCAGAAAAATTCCCGAAAATTCCCAGAAATTCCCGGAAGGTCCCAGAAGGTTCCAGAAGGTTCAGGAAGGTGCAGAAAGATCCCGAAAGGTCCTGAAAGGTGCAGAAATAGCCCCAAAAAGAGCCCAGAAAGGTCCTGAAAGATGCATTAAAAAATCCAGAAAATTCCAGAAAAATTCCAGAAAATTCCCAGAAATTCCCAGAAGGTTCCAGAAGGTTCAGAAAGGTCCTGGAAGGTGCAGAAAGATCCCAAAAGGTGCAGAAATAGCCCCAAAAAGAGCCCAGAAAGGTCCTGAAAGATGCATAATAAACCCTCGAAAATTCCAGAAAAATTCCAGAAAAATTCCCAGAAATTCCCGGAAGGTCCCAGAAGGTTCACAAAGGTCCAGGAAGGTGCAGAAAGGTCCTGGAAGGTGCAGAAAGGTCCTGAAAGGTGCAGAAATAGCCCCAAAAAGAGCCCAGACAGGTCCTGAAAGATGCATAAAAAAATCCAGAAAATTCCAGAAAAATTCCCGAAAATTCCCAGAAATTCCCGGAAGGTCCCGGAAGGTTCCAGAAGGTTCACAAAGGTCCTGGAAGGTGCAGAAATATTCTGAAAGGTGCAGAAATAGCCCCAAAAAGAGCCCAGAAAGGTCCTGAAAGATGCATAAAAAATCCAGAAAATTCCAGAAAAATTCCCAGAAATTCCCGGAATTTCCCAGAAGGTTCAGAAAGGTCCTGGAAGGTGCAGAAAGTTCCCAAAAGGTCCTGAAAGGTGCAGAAATAGCCCCAAAAAGAGCCCAGAAAGGTCCTGAGAGATGCATAAAAAAATCCAGAAAATTCCAGAAAAATTCCCAGAAATTGCCGGAAGATCCCAGAAGGTTCAGAAAGGTCCTGGAAGGTCCAGAAAGATCCCGAAAGGTCCTGAAAGGTGCAGAAATAGCCCCAAAAAGAGCCCAGACAGGTCCTGAAAGATGCATAAAAAAATCCAGAAAATTCCAGAAAAATTCCCAGAAATTCCCGGAAGGTTCCAGAAGGTTCACAAAGGTCCTGGAAGGTGCAGAAAGATCCCGAAAGGTCCTGAAAGGTGCAGAAATTGCCCCAAAAGAGCCCAGAAAGGTCCTGAAAGATGCATAAAAAAATCCAGAAAATTCCAGAAAATTCCAGAAAAATTCCCAGAAATTCCCGGAAGGTCCCAGAAGGTTCCAGAAGGTTCAGGAAGGTGCAGAAAGTTCCCAAAAGGTCCTGAAAGGTGCAGAAATAGCCCCAAAAAGAGCCCAGACAGGTCCTGAAAGATGCATAAAAAATCCAGAAAATTCCAGAAAAATTCCCGAAAATTCCCAGAATTTCCCAGAAGGTTCAGAAAGGTCCTGGAAGGTGCATAAAGGTCCTGCAAGGTGCAGAAAGATTCTGAAAGGTGCAGAAATAGCCCCAAAAAGAGCCCAGAAAGGTCCTGAAAGATGCATTTTAAAAATCCAGAAAATTCCAGAAAAATTCCCAGAAATTCCCGGAAGGTTCCAGAAGGTTCACAAAGGTCCTGGAAGGTGCAGAAAGATCCCGAAAGGTCCTGAAAGGTGCAGAAATTGCCCCAAAAGAGCCCAGAAAGGTCCTGAAAGATGCATAAAAAAATCCAGAAAATTCCAGAAAAATTCCAGAAAATTCCCAGAAATTCCCAGAAGGTTCCAGAAGGTTCACAAAGGTCCTGGAAGGTGCAGAAAGTTCCCAAAAGGTCCTGAAAGGTGCAGAAATAGCCCCCAAAAGAGCCCAGACAGGTCCTGAAAGATGCATAAAAAAATCCAGAAAATTCCAGAAAAATTCCCAGAAATTCCCGGAAGGTCCCGGAAGGTTCCGGAAGGTTCCGGCACGCACTTGTCGCCCCGGAAGAGGTAGGTGTGGCCGCTGGGCAGCCAGAGCAGGGCGGCGTCCAGGCGGTCACCGGGGACGCCGCGGCCGAGCTCGGCCAGGGGCCGGGGGTAGCCGGGGGCCAGGACGCCCTCGTCGAACACCCAGTGCCGGGAGCCTGAAATGGGGCAAAAAAGGTCAAAATCGGGCAAAAAACGCCGAGAAAAACGAGCCGGGCCAAGCCCGGGTGCGGCCAGGAATGGGGGAAAAATCGGCCGGGATTGGGTAAAAATTGGAGGTGAAATGGGCGCAAAAAAGGTCGAAAATTGTCGTGGAGTTGTCGGAAATTTCACGGCAAAATTCACCCAGAATCGGCCAAAAATTCACCCAGGATGGCCCAAAAAATCAGCCAAAAATTCGCCCAGAATGACCCAAAAATTCACCCAGAATGACCCAAAAAATCACCCAAAAATTCACCCAGAATGACGCAAAAATTCAGCCAAAAATTCACCCAGAATGAGCCAAAAATTCAGCCAAAATTCACCCAGGATGAGCCAAAAAATCAGCCAAAAATTGACCCAGAATGACCCAAAAATTCAGCCGAAAATTCACCCAGAATGACCCAAAAATTCACCCCAAAATTCACTCAGAATTGCCCAAAAAATCAGCCCAAAATTCACCCAGAATGACCCAAAAATTCAGCCCAAAATTCACCCAGAATGACCCAAAAATTCACCCCAAAATTCACCCAGAATTGCCAAAAAAATCAGCCCAAAATTCACCAAGAATGACCCAAAATTCAGCCCAAAATTCACCCAGAATTTCCCAAAATTCAGCCCAAAATTCACCCAGAATGACCCAAAAATTCACCCCAAAATTCACTCAGAATTGCCAAAAAAATCAGCCCAAAATTCACCCAGAATGACCCAAAATTCAGCCCAAAATTCACCCAGAATTTCCCAAAATTCAGCCCAAAATTCACCCAGAATCGGCCAAAAATTCACCCAGAATGACCCAAAAATTCACCCAAAATTCACCCAAAATTTCACCCCAAAATTCACCCAAAATGACCCAAAAATTCACCCCAAAATGCCAAAAACAATCACCCCAAAATGGCCCAAAAGTCGCCCAGACTTCACCAAAAATTCAACTTAAAATTCACCCAAAAGAGCCCAAAATTAACCCTGAAATTGCCCCAAAATCGCCCAAAATTTCACCCCAAAAATCGCCCAGAGCGACCCAAAAATTCACCCAGAATCACCAAAAAAATCACCCCAAAAGTCACCCAAAATTACCCAAAATTCACCCCAAAAGCCAAATAAACCCCAATAAATCCCAATTAAATCTGATCAAATCAAATCTCATTAAAATCCGATAAAACCCAATTAAATCCCAATAAAACCCAATTAAATCCCCATAAAACCCAAATAAACCCAATAAAACCCAATTAAAACCCAATAAAACCCAATTAAACCCAAATAAAACCCCAATAAAACCCCAATAAATCCCAATTAAATTCCAATAATTCCCAATAAAACCCAATAAAATCCAATTAAAACCCAAAAAAATCCCTATAAAATCCAATTAAATCTGAATAAAAACCCAATTAAATACCAATAAAACCCAATTAAAACCCAATTAAGACCCAATGAAACCCAATTAAACCCCAATAAAATCTCAATAAATCCCAATAAAACCCCAATAAATCCCAATTAAGCCCCAATAAAATCCCAATAAAATCCAATTAAAACCAAATAAATCCCAATAAATCCAATAAAATCCCAATAAAACCCAATAAAAACCCAAATAAAACCCCGATAAAACCCCATAAAACCCCAATAAATCCCTATAAAACCCAATAAAATCCAATAAAAACCCCATAAAATCCCTATAAAATCCAATTAAATCTGAATAAAACCCAATTAAATACCAATAAAACCCAATTAAACCCCAATTAAAACCCAATAACACCCCAATAAATCCCAATTAAATTCCAATAAATCGCAATAAAACCCAATTAAAACCCAATAAATCCCAATAAAACCCCATCAAACCCCAATAAAATCCCAAATAATTCCCAAAAAACCCCAAAACCGCCGGAATTCGCCCCAAAAAACCTTTGAAGAAGACGAATTTGCCGTCGCTCCTCTCGTAGGCGGCGTCGATGCTCGGGGGGAGCCCGACCCAGAAGTGCCCGATGGGCAGCGGGTAGCCGGGCATCAGCTGCCCCCCGCGCAGGCGCCAGAACCAGCGCTCCTGGGGGGAAAAATTAATTAAATTGGGGTGAAAATGGGGGAAATTGGGAAAAAACGGGGAAAAACGGTGAAAAAACGGGGAAAAACGGTGAAAAAATGGCCAAAAAATGGGGGAAAATGGGGAAAAATGGGGGGAAATATGAACCAAAATGGCCGCCAGAAGCAGCGCTCCTGGGGGGAAATTAGAAATTAAATTGGGGTGAAAAAGGGGGAAATGGGGAAAAAACGGGGAAAAACGGCGAAAAAACGGGGAAAAACGGTGAAAAAATGGCCAAAAAATGGGGGAAATTGGGGAAAAAATGGGGGGAAAATTGGGACCAAAATGGCCGCCAGAAGCAGCGCTCCTGGGGGGAAAAAGGAATTAAATTGGGGTGAAAATGGGGGAAATTGGGAAAAAATGGGGGAAAATGGTGAAAAAATGGGGAAAAACGGGGAAAAATGGCCAAAAAATGGGGAAAAACGGGGAAAAAATGGCCAAAAAATAGGGGAAATTGGGGAAAAAATGGGGGGAAAATGGCCGCCAGAAGCAGCGCTCCTGGGGGGAAATTATGAATTAAATTGGGGTGAAAAAGGGGGAAATTGGGAAAAAATGGGGAAAAACGGTGAAAAAACGGGGAAAAACGGGGAAAAAATGGCCAAAAAATGGGGAAAAAATGGGGGGAAAATTGGGACCAAAATGGCCGCCAGAAGCAGCGCTCCTGGGGGGGAAATATATGAATTAAATTGGGGTGAAAAAGGTGGAAATTGGGAGAAAACGGGGAAAAACGGGAAAAAAAGGTGAAAAAATGGAGAAAAATGGTGAAAAAATGACCAAAAAATAAGGGAAAATGGGGAAAAAATGGGGGGAAAATTGGGACCAAAATGGCCGCCAGAAGCAGCGCTCCTGGGGGGAAAAAGGAATTAAATTGGGGTGAAAAAGGGGGAAATTGGGAAAAAACGGGGAAAACGGTGAAAAAACGGGGAAAAACGGGGAAAAAATGGCCAAAAAATGGGGAAAAAATGGGGGGAAAATTTGGACCAAAATGGCCGCCAGAAGCAGCGCTCCTGGGGGGAAGTATGAATTAAATTGGGGTGAAAAAGGGGGAAATTGGGAGAAAATGGGGGAAAACGGTGAAAAAATGGGGAAAAACGGGGAAAAAACGGGGAAAAACGGGGAAAAAATGGCCAAAAAATGGGGGAAAATGGGGAAAAAATGGGGGGAAAATTGGGACCAAAATGGCCGCCAGAAGCAGCGCTCCTGGAGGGAAAATATGAATTAAATTGGGGTGAAAAAGGGGGAAATTGGGAAAAAATGGGGGAAAATGGGGAAAAAATGGGGAAAAACGGGGAAAAAATGGCCAAAAAATGGAGGAAATTGGGAAAAAATGGGGGGAAATGAGGAAAAACTGTGAAAAAATGGCCAAAAAATGGGGGAAATTGGGGAAAAAATGGGGAAAAACGGGGGGAAATGGCCAAAAAATGGAGAAAAATGGGGAAAAAAGGAAAAAATAGGGGAAAATGGGAAAAAATGGCGAAAAATTCCCCAAAAAAATCCCCAAAAAATTCCCCAAAAATCCCCTCTACAAAACCAACCTTAGATAGGTCCTGGAAGGTCACAAAGAAAAAATCCCTAAAAATGCAAAAAATACTCAAAAAATACTCAAAAAATCCCCCAAAAAATCCCCCAAAAAATCCCCCAAAAATCCCCAAAAAATCCCCCAAAAATTCCCAAAAAAGTCCCAAAAAATTCCCAGAAATTCCCAAATTTTTAAAAAAAAATCCCACAAGATTCTCTCCATCAAAACACGCCTTGCAAGGTCGTGGAAGATCACCAAAAAAATCACAAAAAATACAAAAAATGCTCAAAAAAATCCCAAAAAAATCCCAAAAAATTCCCCGAAAATGCTAAAAAAAAATCCCGAAATTCCCAAAAAAATCCCAAAATTCCCCAAAAAATTTTTTAAAAATTGTCTCCATCAAAACATGCCTTGCAAGGTCCTGGAAGATCACCAAAAAAATCACAAAAAATGCAAAAAATGCTCAAAAAAATCCCAAAAAAATCCCAAAAAAATCCCAAAAAATTCCCCGAAAATGCTAAAAAAAATTCCCAAAATTCCCAAAAATTTTTTTAACAATTCTCTCCATCAAAACATGCCTTGCAAGGTCCTGGAAGATCAGTAAAAAAAAATCACAAAAAATGCAAAAAATGCTCAAAAAAATACCCAAAAAAATCCCCAAAAAATCCCAAAAAAATCCCAAAAAATTCCCAAAAATCCCCGGAATTCCCACCTTGAAGACGAACATCTCCCCGCGCAGCATGGCCACCGTGTCGAAGCCGCCGTCGCAGATCCGGGGCCCGTGGGGGGGGCCCGGGGGGGGGAGGGGCGGCGCCCGCGGGCTGGGGGAGGGGCGGGGGGAGGGGCCGGCCGAGGACCCTGCGAGAGAATTCCCAAAAATCCCATTTTGGGGGGAAAATCGGCAATTTGGGCGATATTTCCTCAAATTGTCCCCGGATTGCCCAAACCGCCCCAATTTGGCACCGATTTCGCCGATTTCTCCCCAAAATTTGCCGATTTTCCCCCGATTTTCCCAATTTCTCCCCAATTTTTCCCGTTCATCCCCAATTTTGTCCATTTCTGCCCAGATTTTGCCATTTTTTCTCCCCAGTTTGGCCGATTTTGCCATGATTTTGCCGATTTCTCCCCAATTTTTCTCATTTCTCCCCAGTTTTACCAATTGCTCCCTGATCTTGCCGATTTCTCGTGGAATTTTCCATTTTCTCCCCAAATTTGCCGATTTCTCCCCAAGTTTGCCGATTTCCCCCGATTTTTCTGATTTCTCCCCAATTTTTCCCATTTTCCCCCCAATTTTGCCGTTTTCTCCCCAATTTTCCATCTCTCCTTGATTTTGCCAATTTTCCCCCAATTTTTCCGATTTCTCCCTGATTTTGTCATTTTCTCCCCAATTTTGCCGATTTTCTCCCCAAATTTGACAATTTCACCCCAATTTTGCTGATTTCCTCCCCAATTTCACCGATTTCTCCCCAAATTTGCCAATTTTCCCCAATTTTGCAATTTCCTCCCCGATTTTGCTGATTTCTCCCCAAATTTTCCTATTTTTCCCTGGTTTCCCCCCAAATTCACCTATCTCCCCCCGATTTCACCAATTTTTCCCCAAATTTTCCCATTTGTCCCCAGTTTTGTCCCGATTTCTCCCCAAATTTTCCCATTTTTCTTCAGTTTCCCCCCAAATTTGCTGATCTCCCCCCGAATTTTCCCATTTTTCCCTGGTTTCACCCCAATTTCTCCCTGAACTTTCCAATTTTCCCCCGTTTTCACCAATTTATCCTCGAACTTTCCCATTTTTCCTCGATTTCACCAATTTCTCCCCGATTTTCCCCAATTTCCCCCCATTTTCACCAATTTCTCCCCATTTTTTTCCCATTTTTGCCGATTTCTCCCCGAATTTTCCCATTTTTCCCCGTTTTCCCCCCGTTTTTCCCCCGGCGGCGCCGGCGCCTCACCGTAGAGCTGCTGGATGCCGCGCCGGTCGTCGTCGGGCAGCTGGAAGTCCTCGGTGTCCATCCATTGGTAGAAGGGCGCCATGATGGCCGAGGGGTCGCTGGAATGCTCCAGGCCCAGCGCGTGGCCCAGCTCGTGCACGGCCACCAGGAAGAGGTCGTTCCCTGCCGGGTCAATGGAGACCCTCCATGGTCAAGGTTGGGTCATGGGAGGTCAAGGTTGGGTCAATGGAGACCCTTCATGGTCAAGGTTGGGTCATGGGAGGTCAAGGTTGGGTCAATGGAGACCCTTCATGGTCATGGTTGGGTCCATGGGAGGTCAAGGTTGGGTCCATGGAGACCCTTCATGGTCAAGGTTGGGTCATGGAAGGTCAAGGTTGGGTCCATGGAGACCCTTCATGGTCATGGAAGGTCAATGGAGACCCTTAATGGTCAACGTTGGGTCAATGGAGACCCTTCATGGTCAAGGTTGGGTCAATGGAGACCCTTCATGGTCAAGGTTGGGTCAATGGAGAGCCTCCATGGTCAAGGTTGGGTCAATGGAGACCCTTCATGGTCAAGGTTGGGTCAATGGAGACCCTTCATGGTCAAGGTTGGGTCCATGGAGACCCTTCATGGTCATGGAAGGTCAATGGATGTTCTTCATGGTCAATGGTTGGGTCCATGGAGACCCTTCATGGTCAATGGTTGGGTCCATGGAGACCCTTCATGGTCAAGGTTGGGTCCATGGAGACCCTTCATGGTCATGGAAGGTCAATGGAGACCCTTCATGGTCAATGTTGGGTCCATGGAGACCCTTCATGGTCATGGAAGGTCAAGGGAGACCCTTCATGGTCCACGTTGGGTCAATGGAGACCCTCCATGGTCAATGGTTGGGTCATGGAAGGTCAATGGAGACACTTAATTGTCAATGGTTGGGTCAATGGAGCCTCTTCGTTGTCAATGGTTGGGTCATGGAAGGTCAAGGTATCATTTTCCCCAATTTTCCCCATTTTTTCCCCATTTTCTCTCACATTTTCTCTCTCATTTTCTCTCATATTTTCCCCAATTTTGCCCCATTTTTCCGCCATTTTCCGCCATTTTGTTCCATTTTCCACCATTTTATCCCATTTTCCGCCATTTTGTCCCCATTTTCCCCCACTTTCTCTCATATTTTCCCCATTTTTTTCTCATTTTTTCCCCATTTTCTCTTCAGTTTTCTCTCACATTTTCTCTCCTATTTTCCCCAATTTTGTCCCATTTTTCCGCCATTTTGTCCCATTTTCCCCCATTTTTCTGCCATTTTCCCCCATTTTTCTGCCATTTTCCCCCATTTTTCCACCATTTTGTCCCATTTTCCCACAATTTTTCCCCATTTTTCCACTATTTTGCCTCATTTTCCACCGTTTTCTCCCATTCTTCCACCATTTTGTCCCATATTTCCCATTTTTCCACCATTTCCCCCCATTTTTCCACAATTTTGTCCCATTTTCCACCATTTTGTCCAATTTTCCCGCCATTTTGTCTCATTTTCCGCCATTTTGTCCCATTTTCCACCATTTTGTCCCATTTCCCCCCCACTTTTCTGCCATTTTGTCCCATTTTCCGCCATTTTGTCCCATTTTCCCGCCATTTTGTCCCCCCATTTTCCACCATTTTGTCCCATTTTTCGCCATTTTGTCCCATTTCCCCCCACTTTTCCGCCATTTTCTCCCATTTTCCACCATTTTGTCCAATTTTCCCGCCATTTTGTCTCATTTTCTGCCATTTTGTCCCATTTTCCACCATTTTGTCCCATTTCCCTCCCACTTTTCCGCCATTTTGTCCCATTTTCCACCATTTTGTCCCATTTTCCCACAATTTTTCCCCATTTTTCCACTATTTTGCCTCATTTTCCACCGTTTTCTCCCATTCTTCCACCATTTTGTCCCATATTTCCCATTTTTCCACCATTTCCCCCCATTTTTCCACAATTTTGTCCCATTTTCCACCATTTTGTCCAATTTTCCCGCCATTTTGTCTCATTTTCCGCCATTTTGTCCCATTTTCCACCATTTTGTCCCATTTCCCCCCCACTTTTCTGCCATTTTGTCCCATTTTCCGCCATTTTGTCCCATTTTCCCGCCATTTTGTCCCCCCATTTTCCACCATTTTGTCCCATTTTCCACCATTTTGTCCCATTTCCCCCCCACTTTTCTGCCATTTTGTCCCATTTTCCACCATTTTGTCCCATTTTCCACCATTTTGTCCCATTTTCCTCCATTTTGTCCCATTTCCCCCCACTTTTCTGCCATTTTGTCCAATTTTCCACCATTTTGTCCCATTTTCCACCATTTTGTCCCATTTTCCGCCATTTTGTCCTATTTCCCCCCACTTTTCCACCATTTCCACCATTTTTCCACCATTTTGTCCCATTTTCCTCCATCTTGTCCCATTTTCCCACCATTTTTTCCCCATTTTCCCCCAAATCCCCCCGTCCCTCAGTGCTGAGGTCATCCCCGTGTCGCGTCCAGGGCTCGGCACCGTCGAAGTGCGTCTCGTTTGTCCCATTTCCACCCCACTTTTCCGCCATTTTGTCCCATTTTCCACCATTTCCCCCCACTTTTCCGCCATTTTGTCCCATTTTCCACCATTTTGTCCCATTTTCCGCCATTTTGTCCCATTTTCCACCATTTTGTCTTATTTCCCCCCCACTTTTCCACCATTTTGTCCCATTTTCCGCCATTTTGTCCCATTTCCCCCCACATTTCCGCCATTTTGTCCCATTTTCCACCATTTTGTCCCATTTTCCGCCATTTTGTCCTATTTCCCCCCACTTTTCCACCATTTTCTCCCATTTTCTACCATTTTGTCCCATTTTCCGCCATTTTGTCCCATTTCCCCCCACTTTTCCGCCATTTTGTCCCATTTTCCGCCATTTTGTCCCATTTTCCCACCATTTTGTCCAATTTTCCACCATTTTGTCCCATTTTCCACCATTTTGTCCCATTTTCCGCCGTTTTGTCCCATTTTCCACCATTTTGTCCCATTTTCCGCCATTTTGTCCCATTTTCCACCATTTCCCCTCATTTTTCCGCCATTTTGTCCCATTTCCCGCCATTTTTTCCCCATTTTCCCCAAATCCCCCCGTCCCTCACCGCTGAGGTCGTCCCCGCTCCGCGTCCAGGGCTCGGCGCCGTTGAAGTGCGTCTCGTTTGTCCCATTTCCCCCCACTTTTCCACCATTTTGTCCCATTTTCCACCATTTTGTCCCATTTTCCGCCATTTTGTCCCATTTCCCCCCACTTTTCCACCATTTTGTCCCATTTCCCCCCACTTTTCCACCATTTTGTCCCATTTTCCACCATTTTGTCCCATTTTCCGCCATTTTGTCCCATTTTCCCACCATTTTTCTGCCATTTTGTCCCATTTTCCGCCATTTTGTCTCATTTACCGCCATTTTGTCCCATTTCCCCCCAATTTTCTGCCATTTTGTCCCATTTTTCCGCCATTTTGTCCCATTTTCCGCCATTTTGTCCCTTTTCCCCCCACTTTTCCGCCATTTTGTCCCATTTTCCACCATTTTGTCCCATTTTCCACCATTTTGTCCCATTTTCCGCCATTTTGTCCCATTTCCCCCCCACTTTTCCGCCATTTTGTCCCATTTTCCACCATTTCCCCCCACTTTTCCGCCATTTTGCCTAATTTTCCACCGTTTGCTCCCATTCTTCCGCCATTTTGTCCCATTTTCCCCCATTTATTCACCATTTCCCCCCATTTTTCCACAATTTTCTCCCATTTTCCGCCATTTTGTCCCATTTTCCACCATTTTGTCCCATTTTCCGCCATTTTGTCCCATTTCCCCCCACTTTTCCGCCATTTTGTCCCATTTTCCACCATTTCCCCCCACTTTTCCGCCATTTTGCCTAATTTTCCACCGTTTGCTCCCATTCTTCCGCCATTTTGTCCCATTTTCCCCCATTTATTCACCATTTCCCCCCACTTTTCCACCATTTTGTCCCATTTTCCACCATTTTGTCCCATTTTCCGCCATTTTGTCCAATTTTCCGCCATTTTGTCCCTTTTCCCCCCACTTTTCCGCCATTTTGTCCCATTTTCCCACCATTTTGTCCCATTTTCCACCATTTTGTCCCATTTTCCGCCATTTTGTCCCATTTCCCCCCCACTTTTCCACCATTTTGTCCCATTTTCCACCATTTCCCCCCACTTTTCCGCCATTTTGTCCCATTTTCCGCCATTTTGTCCCATTTCCCCCCACTTTTCCGCCATTTTCTCCCATTTTCCGCCATTTTGTCTCATTTTCCACCATTTTGTCCAATTTTCCCGCCATTTTGTCCCATTTTCCACCATTTTGTCCCATTTTCCGCCATTTTGTCCCATTTTCCGCCATTTTGTCCCATTTCCCCCCACTTTCCCGCCATTTTCTCCCATTTTCCGCCATTTTGTCCCATTTTCCCCCCATTTCCCCCCCATTTCCCCCCAATCCCCCCGTCCCTCACCGCTGAGGTCGTCCCCGCGCCGCGTCCAGGGCTCGGCGCCGTCGAAGTGCGTCGCGTTTGTCCCATTTCCACCCCACTTTTCCGCCATTTTGTCCCATTTCCCCCCATTTTTCCGCCATTTTGTCCCATTTTCCGCCATTTTGTCCCATTTTTCCGCCATTTTGTCCCATTTCCCCCCATTTTCCCCCCATTTCCCCCCATTTTCCCCCCATTTCCCCCCAATCCCCCCGTCCCTCACCGCTGAGGTCGTCCCCGCGCCGCGTCCAGGGCTCGGCGCCGTCGAAGTGCGTGTCGCCGCCGATGTGCGGCCCGGGGAAGTAGGCGTGCGCCAGGAATCCGCCGGGCCCGTCGAAGGGCGCCGCGTCGCCGTGGAAGCCCTCGGCGAACAGCACCATGATGTCGGCGCCGGGCGCGGCGCCGGCGCGGATCCGCCCGTACGGCACCTCGCGGAAGCGCAGCGCCGGCGCCGCCGCCGCCCACACCTGGAAGGCGCGGCGGATGGCGGCGCGCGTGCCCGCCTCGCCCACCTTGGGCGTGTAGTTCTGGATGCTGCGGGGAGGGGGCGCCGCCGGTCATCTCAGGTGGGGCGCGGGTGTGCCCAGGTAACCCCCGGGTAACGCCAGGTGTGCCCCAGGTGTGCCCAGGTAACGCCCAGGTGTGCCCAGGTAACCCCAGGTGTGCCCAGGTGTGTCCTGGTAATGCCCAGGTGTGCCCAGGTAACTCCAGGTGTGCCCAGGTGTGCCCAGGTGTGTCCCAAATGTGCCCCAGGTGTGCCCAGGTGTGCCCCAGGTGTGCCCCAGGTAACCCCAGGTGTGCCCAGGTGTGTCCTGGTAACGCCCAAATGTGCCCAGGTAACCCCCAGGTAACTCCAGGTGTGCCCAGGTGTGTCCCAGGTGTGCCCCAGGTGTGCCCAGGTGTGCCCTGGTAATGCCCAGGTGTGCCCAGGTAACCCCCAGGTAACCCCCAGGTGTGCCCAGGTGTGCCAAGGCAAGCTCCAGGTATGCCCCAGGTGTGCCCAGGTGTGTCACTGTAAGCCCAGGTGTGCCCAGCTGTGCCTAGCTGTGCCCAAACCCCCCAAAATCCCCATTTTTCACCCCAAAATCCCCATTTTTCACCCAAATTTCAGCGGGTTTTTTTCGTTTTCCCCCTCCCAGGTGTGTCCAGGTGTGCCCAGGTGTGCCCAGGTGTGGTTACCTGTGCCACGTGTGCCAGCTGTGCCAGCTGTGCCCAAACCCCCCAAAATCCCCATTTTTCACCCAAAATCCCCATTTTTCACCCCAAAATCCCCATTTTTCACCCAAATTTCACCGGGTTTTTTTCGTTTTCCCCCTCCCAGCTGTGCCCAGGTGTGCCCAGGTGTGCCCAGGTGTGGTTACCTGTGCCAGGTGTGCCAGCTGTGCCAGCTGTGCCCAAACCCCCCAAAATCCCCATTTTTCACCCAAAATCCCCATTTTTCACCCCAAAATCCCCGTTTTCCACCCGAATTTCACCGGGTTTTTTTTGTTTTCCCCCTCCCAGCTGTGCCCAGGTGTGCCCAGGTGTGGTTACCTGTGCCAGCCGTGCCAGCTGTGCCAGCTGTGCCCAAACCCCCTAAAATCCCCATTTTTCACCCCAAAATCCCCATTTTTCACCCCAAAATCCCCATTTTTCACCCAAATTTCACGCGTTTTTTTTCGTTTTCCCCCTCCCAGGTGTGCCCAGGTGTGCCCAGGTGCGCCCAGGTGTGCCCAGGTGTGCCATTACCTGTGCCAGGTGTGCCCAGGTGTGCCCAGGTGTGCCCAAACCCCCCAAAATCCCCATTTTTCACCCCAAAATCCCCGTTTTTCACCCAAATTTCACCGGGTTTTTTTTGTTTTCCCCCTCCCAGCTGTGCCCAGCTGTGCCCAGGTGTGCCCAGGTGTGCCCAGGTGTGCCATTACCTGTGCCAGGTGTGCCCAGGTGTGCCCAGCTGTGCCCAAACCCCCCAAAATCCCCATTTTTCACCCAAAACCCCCATTTTTCACCCCAAAATCCCCGTTTTCCACCCAAATTTCACCGGGTTTTTTTTGTTTTCCCCCTCCCAGGTGTGCCCAGGTGTGCCCAGGTGTGCCCAGGTGTGCCCAGGTGTGGTTACCTGTGACAGGTGTGCCCACCTGTGCCCAAACCCCCCAAAATCCCCCTTTTTCACCCAAAATCCCCATTTTTCACCCCAAAATCCCCGTTTTCCACCCGAATTTCACCGGGTTTTTTTTGTTTTCCCCCTCCCAGCTGTGCCCAGGTGTGCCAAGGTGTGCCCAGGTGTGCCCAGCTGTGCCCAGGTGTGCCCAGGTGTGGTTACCTGTGCCAGCCGTGCCAGCTGTACCAGCTGTGCCCAAACCCCCCAAAATCCCCATTTTTCACCCAAAATCCCCATTTTTCACCCCAAAATCCCCATTTTTCACCCCAAAATCCCCATTTTTCACCCAAATTTCACCGGGTTTTTTTCGTTTTCCCCCTCCCAGCTGTGCCCAGGTGTGCCCAGGTGTGCCCAGGTGTGCCCAGGTGTGGTTACCTGTGCCAGGTGTGCCAGCTGTGCCAGCTGTGCCCAAACCCCCCAAAATCCCCATTTTTCACCCAAAATCCCCCTTTTTCACCCAAAATCCCCGTTTTTCACTCAAATTTCACCGGGTTTTTTTAATTTTCCCCCTCCCAGCTGTGCCCAGGTGTGCCCAGGTGTGCCCAGGTGTGGTTACCTGTGACAGGTGTGCCCACCTGTGCCCAAACCCCCCAAATCTCCCCATTTTTCACCCCAAAATCCCCGTTTTTCACCCAAATTTCACCGGGTTTTTTTTGTTTTCCCCCTCCCAGCTGTGCCCAGGTGTGCCCAGGTGTGCCCAGCTGTGCCCAGGTGTGCCAGGTGTGCCAGGTGTGGTTACCTGTAGGTGATCTCGGGCTGCTCCCAGCGCAGCCCCTGCAGGGCGAAGCGGCGGCGCCGCACCTGCGCCTTCACCTGGGGCCCGAATTTATCGGGGACGCCGCACCTGGGCCGGAGCATGGCCCTGGAACCAGTACGGACCAGTATGGACCAGTACGGACCAGTACGGACCGGTATGGACTGGTATGGACCGGTATGGGACACTATAAACCAGTACGGACCAGTATGGACCAGTACGGACCAGTACGGACCGGTACGGACCAGTATGGACCGGTATGGGACACTATAAACCAGTACGGACCAGTATGGACCAGTACGGACCAGTATAAACCAGTATGGACCAGTATGGGACACTATAAACCAGTACGGACCAGTATGGACCAGTACGGACCAGTATGGACCAGTACGGACCAGTACGGACCAGTATGGGCCGGTATGGACCAGTATAAACCAGTATGGACCGGTATGGACCAGTATGGACCAGTATGGGACACTATAAACCAGTACGGACCAGTATGGACCAGTATGGACCAGTATGGGACACTATAAACCAGTATAAACCAGTACGGACCAGTATGGACCAGTATGGACCAGTACGGACCAGTATGGACCAGTATGGACCAGTATGGAACAGTACGGACCAGTATGGACCAGTACGGACCAGTACGGACCGGTATGGACCAGTACGGACCAGTATGGACCAGTACGGACCAGTACGGACCAGTATGGACCAGTATGGACCAGTACGGACCAGTATGGACCAGTATAAACCAGTATGGACCAGTATGGGCCAGTATGGACCAGTATGGGACACTATAAACCAGTACGGACCAGTACGGACCAGTATGGACCAGTATGGACCAGTATGGACCAGTACGGACCAGTATGGACCGGTATGGACCAGTATGGACCAGTACGGACCAGTACGGACCAGTATAGACCAGTATGGACCGGTATGGACCAGTATGGACCAGTACGGACCAGTATGGACCAGTACGGACCAGTATGGACCAGTATAAACCAGTACGGACCAGTATGGACCAGTACGGACCAGTACGGACCGGTACGGACCAGTATGGACCAGTATAAACCAGTATAAACCAGTATGGACCAGTATGGACCAGTATGGAACAGTACGGACCAGTACGGACCGGTATGGACCAGTACGGACCAGTATGGACCAGTACGGACCAGTATGGAACAGTACGGACCAGTATGGACCAGTATGGACCAGTACGGACCAGTATGGGACACTATAAACCAGTACGGACCAGTATGGACCAGTACGGACCAGTACGGACCGGTACGGACCGGTATGGACCAGTATAAACCAGTACGGACCAGTATGGACGAGTATGGACCAGTATAAACCAGTATGGACCGGTATAAACCAGTACGGACCAGTATGGACCGGTATGGACCAGTATAAACCAGTATAAACCAGTATGGACCAGTATAAACCAGTACGGACCAGTATGGACCAGTACGGACCGGTACGGACCAGTATGGACCAGTACGGACCAGTACGGACCAGTATAAACCAGTATAGACCAGTATAGACCAGTATGGACCAGTATAAACCAGTATAAACCAGTATGGACCAGTATAAACCAGTATAAACCAGTATAAACCAGTCCGGAATCCCCACCTGAGAAAATCCCAAATTTTGGCGCCAAATCCCCCGAAAAATCCCAAAATTTCCCCAAAAATCCAAAATCCCCCGAAATTCAAAAAATCTTCAAATCTCCAAAAACCCCAAAATTCCCAAAATGTCCAAAAATTCCCAAAATTCAAATAAAGCCCCAAAAAAATCCAAACTTCCCAAATTCAAAAAAATCCAAAAAATCCCCAAAATCCCCCCAAAAATCCCCAAAAAATCCCCCAAAAATTCAAAAATCCAAAAGAAATCCAAAAATCCGCAAAAATTCCCAAAAATCTGCAAAAATTCCAAAAACTCCCAAAAAATCCCCAAAAATCCCCAAAAATCCCAAAAATTCAAAAAATCCCCAAAAGTCCCCCAAAAATCCCCAATATTCCAAAAATCCCCCAAAAATCCCCCAAAAATTCCACAAAAATCCCCAAAATTGCAAAAATCCCAAAAAAGTCCCCAAAATTCCCCAAAATTCCAAAAATTCCAAAAAATAAAAAGAAAAATCCCAAATTCACCCCAAAACCCAACGGTGACCCCAAAAATGGCCATTTCTGTATCCAAATGACCCAAAATCCCCGTTTTTCACCCCAAAACCCAACGGTGATTTAAAAATGGCCATTTCTGGTTCCCGATGACCCAAAATCCCCGTTTTTTGACCCAAAACCCAATAGTGACCCAAAAACTGACATTTTTGCTTCCAAGTGACCCAAAATCCCCGTTTTTTGACCCAAAACTCAACAGTGGCCCCAAAAATGGCCATTTTTGATTCCAAATGACCCAAAATTGCAGTTTTTCACCCCAAAACCCAATAATGACCCAAAAATGGCCATTTTTGGTTCCTGATGACCCAAAATCGCCGTTTTTCACCTCAAAACCCAACAATAACCCATAAATGGCCATTTCTGTATCCAAATGACCCAAAATCGCCATTTTTCCCCCCAAAACCCAACCATGACCCGTCAATGGCTATTTTTGGATACTAGAGACCCAAAATCGCCGTTTTTCCCCCCAAAACCCAACCACGACCCAAAACCGGCCATTTCTGGTTCCCGATGACCCGAAATCGCCGTTTTTCACCCCAAAACCCAACAACGACCCAAAAATGGCCATTTCTGGTTCCCAATGACCCAAAATCGCCGTTTTTCCCCCCAAAACCCAACCACAACCCAAAACTGGCCATTTTTGGCTCCCGATGACCCAAAATCGCCATTTTTCACCTCAAAACCCAACAACGACCCAAAACTGGCCATTTCTGGTTCCCGATGACCCCAAATCGCCGTTTTTGGCCCCAAAACCCAATACTGGCCCCAAAAACTGACATTTTTGGTTCCCGATGACCCAAAATCGCCGTTTTTCCCCCCAAAACCCAACCATGACCCGTAAATGGCTATTTTTGGATACTAGAGACCCAAAATCGCCGTTTTTCCCCCCAAAACCCAACCACGACTCCAAAAATGGCCATTTCTGGTTCTCGTTGACCCAAATTCTCTGTTTTTTGACCCAAAACCCAACAACGACCCAAAAAATGGCCATTTCTGGTTCCCAATGACCCAAAATCCCCGTTTTTCCCCCCAAAACCCAATAGTGGCCCCAAAAACTGACATTTTTGCTTCCTGATGACCCAAAATCGCCGTTTTTCCCCCCAAAACCCAACAACAACCCAAAACCGGCCATTTCTGATTCCCGCTGACCCAAAATCCCCATTTTTCCCCCCAAAACCCAACAACGACTCCAAAAATGGCCATTTCTGGTTCCCCATGACCCAAAATCGCCGTTTTTCACCCCAAAACCCAACAACGACCCAAAAAATGGCCATTTCTGGTTCCCGCTGACCCAAAATCGCCGTTTTTCCACCCAAAACCCAACCACGACCTGTAAATGGCCATTTTTGGATACTAGAGACCCAAAATCGCCGTTTTTCCCCCCAAAACCCAACCACAACCCAAAACCAGCCATTTCTGGTTCCCGATGACCCAAAATCGCCATTTTTCACCCCAAAACCCAATAGTGGCCCCAAAAACTGACATTTTTGGTTCCTGATGACCCAAAATCCCCATTTTTCCCCCCAAAACCCAACAACGACCCAAAACTGGCCATTTTTGATTCCAAGTGACCCAAAATCGCCGTTTTTCCCCCCAAAACCCAACCACGACCCGTAAATGGCCATTTTTGGATACTAGAGACCCAAAATCGCCGTTTTTCCCCCCAAAACCCAACAACGACCCAAAAACGGCCATTTCTGGTTCCCAGTGACCCTAAATCCCCGTTTTTGGCCCCAAAACCCAATAGTGGCCCCAAAAACTGACATTTTTGCTTCCTGATGACCCAAAATCCCCATTTTTCCCCCCAAAACCCAACAACGACTCCAAAAATGGCCATTTCTGGTTCCCAATGACCCAAAATCCCCGTTTTTCCCCCCAAAACCCAACAACGACCCAAAACCGGCCATTTCTGGTTCCCCATGACCCAAAATCCCCGTTTTTCACCCCAAAACCCAACAACGACCCAAAACTGGCCACTTCTGGTTCCCGATGACCCCAAATCGCCGTTATTGGCCCCAAAACCCAACCACAACCCAAAACTGGCCATTTTTGGCTCCCGATGACCCAAAATCCCCGTTTTTCACCCCAAAACCCAACAACAACCCAAAACCGGCCATTTCTGGTTCCCAATGACCCAAAATCGCCATTTTTCACCCCAAAACCCAACCATGACCCGTAAATGGCTATTTTTGGATACTAGAGACCCAAAATCGCCGTTTTTCACCCCAAAACCCAACAACGACTCCAAAAATGGCCATTTTTGGTTCCCGCTGACCCAAAATCGCCGTTTTTCCCCCCAAAACCCAACAACAACCCAAAACCGGCCATTTTTGGTTCCCGTTGACCCAAAATCTCTGTTTTTTGACCCAAAACCCAACAATGACCCAAAAATGGCCATTTCTGTATCCAAATGACCCAAAATTGCCGTTTTTCACCCCAAAACCCAACAACAACCCAAAACCGGCCATTTTTGGTTCCCGTTGACCCAAAATCCCTGTTTTTGGCCCCAAAACCAAATAACGACCCAAAAATGGCCATTTCTGTATCCAAATGACCCAAAATCGCCGTTTTCCCCCCCAAAACCCAACAACGACTCCAAAAATGGCCATTTCTGGTTCCCAATGACCCAAAATTGCCGTTTTTCACCCCAAAACCCAACCACGACCCAAAACTGGCCATTTTTGGCTCCTGTTGACCCAAAATCCCCATTTTTCCCCCCAAAACCCAACAACGACCCGTAAATGGCCATTTTTGGTTCCCAATGACCCAAAATCGCCGTTTTTCACCTCAAAACCCAACCACAACCCAAAACCGGCCATTTCTGGTTCCCAATGACCCAAAATCGCCATTTTTCACCCCAAAACCCAATAGTGGCCCCAAAAACTGACATTTTTGCTTCCTGATGACCCAAAATCGCCGTTTTTCACCCCAAAACCCAACCACAACCCAAAACCGGCCATTTCTGGTTCCCAATGACCCAAAATCGCCGTTTTTCCCCCATAACCCAACCTTGACCCGTAAATTGCTATTTTTGGATACTAGAGACCCAAAATCGCTGTTTTTCCCCCCATAACCCAACCACAACCCAAAACCTGACATTTTTGGTTCCCGATGACCCCAAAATCCCCATTTTTCCACCCAAAACCCAACCACGACCCGTAAATGGACATTTTTGGATCCAAGCGACCCAAAATCGCCGTTTTTCACCCCAAAACCCAACCACGACCCAAAAAACGGCCATTTCTGGTTCCCAATGACCCAAAATCGCCATTTTTCACCCCAAAACCCAATAGTGGCCCCAAAAACTGACATTTTTGGTTCCCGATGACCCCAAATCGCCGTTTTTCCACCCAAAACCCAACCACGACCCAAAACCGGCCATTTCTGGTTCCCGCTGACCCGAAATCGCCGTTTTTGGCCCCAGACTGACCGCAGGGTGTCGGCGTCGGCCGTGCCGGTGACGGGGAGGCCGTAGAAGCGCTGCATGGCCGCCAGCGCCGCCGCCAGCGAGGCGGGGCCGTGGCGGGGCCGCGCCCGCAGCTCGCCGGGCGCCAGGTACCCGTACTGCTGCAGCCACGCCTGCGGAAATACAAATTTGGGGAGAATTCACGGGTTTTGGGGATTTTCCCGATTTTTTGGGATTTTTTCCTGATTTATTTTTATTTTTTTCCTGACTTTTTTTCGATTTTTTCATGATTTTTTGGGATTTTTTCCCGATTTTTTGGGATTTTTTTTCCTGATTTTTTAGGGATTTTCTTCTGATTTTTTGGGATTTTTTTTCCTGATTTTTCGGGAATTTTTTTCGGATTTTTTGGGATTTTTTCATGATTTTTAGGGATTTTTTCATGATTTTTTAGGGATTTTTTCCTGATTTTTTGGGATTTTTTCCTGATATTTTAGGGATTTTTTTCTTATTTCTTAGGGATTTTTTCCTGATTTTTTAGGGATTTTTTCTGATTTTTTTTTTTATTTTTTCCCGATTTTTAGTGATTTTTCCCCGATTTTTTCCCGATCTTTTGGGGACCCGCAGCTCGCCGGGCGCCAGGTACCCGTACTGCTGCAGCCACGCCTGGGGAATACAAATTTGGGGAGAATTCACGGGTTTTGGGGAATTTCCTGATTTTTTGGGATTTTTTCCTGATTTTTTTAGGGATTTTTTGGGATTTTTTAGGGATTTTTTCATGATTTTTTGGGATTTTTTCCTGATTTTTTTAGGGTTTTTTTGGGATTTTTTAGGGATTTTCTTCTGATTTTTTGGGATTTTTTTCCTGATTTTTTTGGATTTTTTCCCGATTTTTTTGGGATTTTTTCCTGATTTTTTAGGGATTTTTTCCTGATTTTTTTTTTTTTCCCATGATTTTTTTGGGATTTTTTCCTGATTTTTTAGGAATTTTTTCCCCGATTTTTTTGTATTTTTGGGGGGATTTTTTTCATTATTTTTTGGGGATTTTTTCCAGATTTTTTGGGATTTTTTCCCGATTTTTTACACATTTTTTCTGATTTTTTGAGATTTTTCCCGATTTTTCAGGATTTTTTCCCAATTTTTTAGTGATTTTTCCCCCGATTTTTTAGTGATTTTTCCCCCCGATTTTTAGGGATTTTTTCCTGATTTTTTGGGGATTTTCCCCGATTTTTTCCCGATCTTTTGGGGATGCCGCCTTGGCGGGGCCGCGCCCGCAGCTCGCCGGGCGCCAGGTACCCGGACTGCTGCAGCCACGCCTGGGGGAAAACACAAATTTGGGATTTTGGGGAGAATTCACGGGTTTTGGGGAATTTCCTGATTTTTTGGGATTTTTTTTCTGGTTTTTTGGGGGTTTTTTGGGATTTTTTCCTGATTTTTTTAGGGTTTTTTTGGGATTTTTTAGGGATTTTTTCATGATTTTTTAGAGATTTTTTCCCCGATTTTTTGGGATTTTTTCCTGATTTTTTGGGATTTTTTTCCTGATTTTTCGGGAATTTTTTTCTGATTTTTTGGGATTTTTTCTGATTTTTTTTTATTTTTCCCATGATTTTTTGGGATTTTTTTCCTGATTTTTTTGGGATTTTTTTCCTGATTTTTTTGGATTTTTTCCCGATTTTTTTGGGATTTTTTCCTGATTTTTTAGGGATTTTTTTCATGATTTTTTAGGGATTTTTTCCTGATTTTTTGGGATTTTTTCCCGATTTTTTAGGGATTTTTTCCTGACTTTTTAGGGATTTTTTTCCTGATTTTTTAGGGATTTTTTCCTGATTTTTAGTGATTTTTCCCCGATTTTTTCCCGATCTTTTGGGGACCCACAGCTCGCCGGGCGCCAGGTACCCGTACTGCTGCAGCCACGCCTGGGGAAAAACACAAATTTGGGGAGAATTCACGGGTTTTGGGGAATTTCCTGATTTTTTGGGATTTTTTTCCTGATTTTTTTAGGGGTTTTTTGGGATTTTTTAGCGATTTTTTTCATGATTTTTTGGGATTTTTTCCTGATTTTTTTAGGGTTTTTTTGGCATTTTTTAGGGATTTTTTCCTGATTTTTTAGGGATTTTTTCCTGATTTTTTAGCGATTTTATTCCTGATTTTTTGGGATTTTTTCTGATTTTTTTTTATTTTACCCATGATTTTTTGGGATTTTTTTCCTGATTTTTTTGGGATTTTTTTCTGATTTTTTGGGATTTTTCTGTGATTTTTTGGGATTTTTTTCATGATTTTTTAGGGATTTTTAAATGATTTTTTGGGATTTTTTTCCTGATTTTTTTGGATTTTTTCCCGATTTTTTAGGGATTTTATTCCTGATTTTTTGGGATTTTTTCTGATTTTTTTTTATTTTACCCATGATTTTTTGGGATTTTTTTCCTGATTTTTTTGGGATTTTTTTCTGATTTTTTGGGATTTTTTTTCCTGATTTTTTGGGAATTTTTTTCGGATTTTTTGGGATTTTTTCATGATTTTTAGGGATTTTTTCATGATTTTTTAGGGATTTTTTCCCCGATTTTTTTGGGATTTTTTCCTGATTTTTTAGGGATTTTTTTCCTGATTTTTTAGGGATTTTTTTCCTGATTTTTTGGGATTTTTTCCCGATTTTTAGTGATTTTTCCCCGATTTTTTCCCGATCTTTTGGGGACCCGCAGCTCGCCGGGCGCCAGGTACCCGGACTGCTGCAGCCACGCCTGCGGAAAGCCAAAATTTGGGGAGAATTCACGGGTTTTGGGGATTTTCCTGATTTTTTGGGATTTTTTCCTGGTTTTTTTAGGGGTTTTTTGGGATTTTTTCATGATTTTTTAGGGATTTTTTCCTGATTTTTTGGGATTTTTTCCTGATTTTTTGGGGATTTTTTCGTGATTTTTTAGGGATTTTTTCCCCCGATTTTTTAGGATTTTTCCTCCAGTTTTTTGAGATTTTTCTGTGATTTTTTGGGATTTTTTCCTGATTTTTTAGGGATTTTATTCCTGATTTTTTGGGATTTTTTCTGATTTTTTTTTATTTTTCCCATTATTTTTTGGGATTTTTTTCCTGATTTTTTGGGATTTTTTTCTGATTTTTTGGGATTTTTCTGTGATTTTTTGGGATTTTTTTCATGATTTTTTAGGGATTTTTTAATGATTTTTTGGGATTTTTTCCTGATTTTTTTGGGGATTTTTCTGTGATTTTTTGGGATTTTTTTCATGATTTTTTAGGGATTTTTTAATGATTTTTTGGGATTTTTTCCTGATTTTTTTGGGGATTTTTCTGTGATTTTTTGGGATTTTATCCTGATTTTTTGGGATTTTTTCATGATTTTTTTGGGATTTTTTCCTGATTTTTTTGGATTTTTTCCTGATTTTTTGGGATTTTTTCCTGATTTTTTAGGGATTTTTTCTGATTTTTTTTTTATTTTTTCCCGATTTTTAGTGATTTTTCCCCGATTTTTTCCCGATCTTTTGGGGACCCGCAGCTCGCCGGGCGCCAGGTACCCGTACTGCTGCAGCCACGCCTGGGGAAAAATACAAATTTGGGGAGAATTCACGGGTTTTGGGGAATTTCCCGATTTTTTGGGGTTTTTTTTCTGATTTTTTAGGGATTTTTTCCTGATTTTTTGGGATTTTTTCCTGATTCTTTGGGATTTTTTCATGATTTTTTAGGGATTTTTAAATGATTTTTTGGGATTTTTTAATGATTTTTTTGGGATTTTTTCCTGATTTTTTGGGATTTTTTTCCTGATTTTTTTGGGATTTTTCTGTGATTTTTTGGGATTTTTTTCATGATTTTTTTGGGATTTTTTCCTGATTTTTTGGGATTTTTTCCTGTTTTTTTAGGGATTTTTTCATGATTTTTTGGGATTTTTTTCATGATTTTTTAGGGATTTTTTCCTGATTTTTTGGGTTTTTTCCCGATTTTTTTGGGATTTTTTTCATGATTTTTTAGGGATTTTTTCCCTGATTTTTTAGGGATTTTTCCTGATTTTTTACAGATTTTTTTCCCATTTTTTGAGATTTCCCCCGATTTTGTAGTGAAATTTTTTTTCCCAATTTTTTGGGATTTTTTTCCTGGTTTTTTTAGTGATTTTTTTTGTCCCCGATTTTTTAGTGATTTTTTTCCTGATTTTTTAGGGATTTTTTTCCCCGATTTTTTGGGATTTTTCTGTGATTTTTTAGGGATTTTTTCCCGAATTTTTAGTGATTTTTTTCCCGGTTTTTTGGGATTTTTCCCCGAATTTTTTGGGATTTTTCTGTTGTTTTTGGCATTTTTTCCTGTTTTTTTAAGGGATTTTTTCCTGATTTTTTACACATTTTTTTCCGATTTTTGAGTGATTTTTTTTCCCGATTTTTTGGGATTTTTTTCCTGATTTTTGAGTGATTTTTTTTCCTGATTGCTGATAAAAAAAAAATTGGGGAAAAAATCACTAAAAATCGGGAAAAAATAAAAAAAAATCAGAAAAAATCCCTAAAAAATCAGGAAATAATCCCTAAAAAATCAGGAAAAAAATCCCAAAAAATCGGGAAATATTTTGGGGGGATTTTCCCTGATTTTTATTTTTTCCCAATGTTTTTTGGGGGGGATTTTCCTGATTTTTGGGAGGATTTTTCCGGGTGAATTTTGGGGCAATTTTGGGCCTTTTAGGTCAAATTTTGGGGCTCCCGAGTGAAATTTTGGGGCATTTTTGGGCAATTTTGGAGTTTCTGGATGAAATTTTGGGGCTCCCGGGGGAATTTTGGGCATTTTTGGGGCAATTTTTGGCAATTTTGGACATTTTTGGGCAATTTTGGGCAATTTTTGGGCAATTTTGGGGTTCCCAGGAAAATTTTGGGGCATTTTTGAGCAATTTGGGGCATTTTTGGGCAATTTTTGGGCAATTTTGGGGATCTCGAGTGAATTTTGGGGTCCCGGGTGAATTTTGGGCAATTTTGGGGCATTTTTGGGCAATTTTGGGCAATTTTGGGCAATTTTGGGGACCTCGGGTGAATTTTGGGCCATTTTGGGACATTTTTGGGCAATTTTGGAGTTTCTGGATGAAATTTTGGGGTCCCGGGGAAATTTTGGGGCCATTTTTGGGCAATTTTGGGCAATTTTGGGGATCTTTGATGAATTTTGGGGTCCCGGGTGAATTTTGGGCAATTTTGGGGCATTTTTGAGCAATTTGGGGCAATTTTGGGCAATTTTGGGGATCCTGGGTGGATTTTGGGCATTTTTGGGCAATTTTGGGGATCTCGGGTGAATTTTGGGTGAATTTTGGGGCATTTTTGGGCAATTTGGGGCAATTTTGGGCAATTTTGGGGATCGTGGGTGAATTTTGGGCAATTTTTGGGCAATTTTGGGCAATTTTTGGGAAATTTTGGGAAATTTTGGGGCATTTCTGGGGATCCCGGGTGAATTTTGGGGTCCCAGGTCAATTTTGGGGCATTTTTGGGCAATTTGGGGCATTTTGGGCAATTTTGGGGCTCCCGGGTGAATTTTGGGCAATTTTGGGGCAATTTTGGGCAATTTTGGAGTTTCTGGATGAAATTTTGGGGTCCCGGGGGAATTTTGGGCCATTTTGGGGCAATTTTGAGCAATTTTTGGGCAAATTTGGGGCATTTCTGGGGATCCCGGGTGAATTTTGGGGTCCCGGGTGAATTTTGGGGCATTTTGGGGCATTTTTGGGGCTCCCGAATCCAATTCCGGGTCCCTCCCCCTCCCCCCCCCCCCCCCCCCGGCGTCATTTTCGGCTTTTTTGGGAATTTTTTTGGGGATAATTCTGGAAATTTTGGGCAATTTTGGGCGTGGCCGCCCCTCCCCCCCTCCCCTTCCCAAAATTTTTTAATTTTTGGGAAATTTTGGGGGAAGAAGCGGAAAATGGGGAGGGGGGGGAGGGGCGGCGGTGGCCACGTCTCGCCCCTCCCCCCCCCCGCGCGGATTTTTGGGATTTTTGGGGATTTTTTTGGGGGAAAAAACGGAAGTTTCGGCGCCTTCCCCCCAAAAAAACCCAAACCCCAAAAAAACCAAACCCAAAAAAACCCAAAAAACCCAAAAAAACCCAAAAAAAAGGGTGGGGGAGGGGCGAGAGGGAGACGTGGCGGGGGGGGGAGGGGCGGGCAAGGAAAAAGCCCCAAAATTTGGGGATTTTAACCCAAAATTTGGGGATTTTAACCCAAAATTTGGGGATTTTAACCCAAAATTTGGGGTTCTGAGCCGAAATTTGGGGATTTTACCCCAAAATTTGGGGGTCCCGATGAGAAATTTGGGGGTTCAGGGGGGAAATTTGGGGATTTTGACCCAAAATTTGGGGGTTTTTACCCAAAATTTGGGGATTTTAGCCCAAAATTTGGGGATCTTTGACCCAAAATTGGGGATTTCGACCCGAAATTTGGGGATTTCGACCCAAAATTTGGGGATTTTGACCAAAATTTGCGGATTTTTACCCAAAATTTGGGGGTCCCGAGCCGAAATTTGGAGTTTCCATCCCCAAAAAGTCGCGGAAATTTGGGGTGAAATCTCCGGATTTTGGGATTTTTGGGGGTAAAAATTCCAAATTTTGGGCAAAAAACGGAATTATTTGGGGTTTTTGGGGTGAAATCACCGGATTTTGGGTTTTTTGGGGTGAAAATTCTGGATTTTGGGTTTTTTGGGGTAAAACCAAAATAATTTGGGGTTTTTTTGGGGTGAAATCACAGGATTTTGGGTTTTTTTAGGTAAAACCGCCGGATTTTGGAAATTTTTGGGTTAAAATCGTGGGATTTTGGAATTTTTTGGGGTAAAATCACCGGATTTGGGGATTTTTTGGGTATAACCTTGGAATTTTGGGGTAAAACCGCCGGATTTTGGGGGTTTTTTTTGGGTTAAAATCGCCGGATTTTGGGTTAAACCCGCCGGATTTTGGTTTTTTTTTGGTTTAAAATCACCGGATTTTCGGGGGTTTTTTTGGGTTAAAATCGCCGGATTTGGGGATTTTTGGGTTAAAATCACCGGATTTTCGGTGGTTTTGGGGTTAAAATAGCGGAATTTTGGGTTTTTTTGGGTTAAAACCGCGGATTTGGTTTTTTTTGGGTTAAAACCGCCGGATTTTGGGGGTTTTTGGGTTAAAAGCACCGAATTTTGGGGATTTTTGGGTTAAAACCGCCGGATTTTTGGGATTTTTGGGTTAAAAACACCGAATTTTGGGGATTTTGGGGTTAAAATCGCTGGATTTGGGGATTTTTTTCGGGGGCAAAACCGCCGGATTTTGGAGTTTTTTTGGGTTAAAATCGCCGGATTTTGGAGTTTCTTGGGGTAACCCGCCGGAATTTGGGGTAAAATCCCTCGATTTTGGGTTTTTTTGGGGGTAAAAGCACCGGATTTTTGGGTTTTTTGGGGTAAAAACACCGGATTTTCGGTGTTTTTTGGGGTAAAAACACCGGATTTTCGGTGTTTTTTGGGATAAAATCACCGGATTTTCGGTGTTTTTTGGGGTAAAATCACCGGATTTTCGGTGTTTTTTGGGGTAAAATCACCGGATTTTTGGGGTTTTTTGGGGATAAAATCACCGGATTTTGGGTTTTTTTGGGGTAAAATCACCGGATTTTCGGTGTTTTTTGGGGTAAAATCACCGGATTTTTGGGGTTTTTTGGGGTAAAATCACCGGATTTTGGGTTTTTTTGGGGGGGTCCCGGGGGGGGGGTCTCACCTCGGGCGAGAAGCGGGGCTGGGGGTCGGCGGGGGGGGGGAGGACCCCCCAAAAAATCAGGAGCGCCAGGAGCATCTCCGGGAGCGGCGCTGCGATTGGGGAGGGGGAAAAAAAAGGGAAAAAAAAAAAAATCCCAAAAAAAAAAAAAAAAATCGGGGGTGGGGGGAGGGGCTTGGGGTGGGGGAGGGGCCAGCAGGGAAAAAAAAAAACCAAAAAAAACCCGATTTTTGGGTTTTTTTTGGGGTTTTTTTGGGGGGTTTTTGGGGTTTTTTTTTGGGAAAAAGGTGAGCGCCCCCTGGCGGGCGGGAGGAGCAAAGGGGCGCCCCCAAATTTTTTGGGGTTTTTTTTTTTGGGGTTTTTTTTTTTTTTGGGGGGGGTGGGGGAGGGGCAGGATGTGGTCAGCCCCTCCCCCACCCCCCCCCCCACCGGGGTCAGCTGACTGGCGGTGACGTCATCGCGGGGGGGGTGGGGGGGGCGGAGGAGTTTTTTTATTTTTTGGGGAATTTTTGGAAGGGGGAGGGGAGTGGTTTCGGATGGGGTTTTTTTTGGGAATTTTGGGTTTGTTTTTTTTTTTTTGGGATGGATTTTGGCGGGAATCCTGGATGAATTTTTTGGGAATTTGGGGCAGTTTTTTTTGTTTTTTTTTTTTGGGGGGGGGGGGGGGGGCTCCCGGCAGAATTTTGGGGAATGCTTTTGGGGGGAGATTTTTGGGAATTTCCAGGCCCCTCCCGGAGTTGTTTTTAGGGTTCCTTTGTGCCGCTAATTAAGAGCTGGGGGCGTGGCCGCGCTAATTAAAGCCAGGAATGGGCGGGGCTCGTTGCCCTTTTAAGACGGCGTTGCCCTTTTAAGGCGCCATTGCCCTTTTAAGAAGCCGTTGCCCCTTTAAGAAGCCGTTGCCCCTTTAAGAAGTCGTTGCCCTTTTAAGAAGCCGTTGCCCCTTTAAGAAGCCGTTGCCCCTTTAAGAAGCCATTGCCCTTTTAAGAAGACGTTGCCCCTTTAAGAAGCCGTTGCCCTTTTAAGAAGACGTTGCCCCTTTAAGTGGGCGTTGCCCCTTTAAGAAGCCGTTGCCCCTTTAAGAAGCCGTTGCCCTTTTAAGAAGCCGTTGCCCCTTTAAGAAGCCGTTGCCCCTTTAAGAAGCCGTTGCCCCTTTAAGAAGCCGTTGCCCTTTTAAGAAGACGTTGCCCCTTTAAGAGGGCGTTGCCCCTTTAAGGCCGAGCCTGGTGGGCCCCACCTTAAAGGTTTAAAGGCTCCGCCCCCTCCCAGTTTGGTCCCAGTCCATTCCAGTTCATCCCAGTTCATCCCAGTCCATCCCAGTCCCCTCCCAGTCCATCCCAGTTCATCCCAGTCCATCCCAGTCCCCTCCCAGTCCATCCCAGTCCATCCCAGTCCATTCCAGTTCATCCCAGTCCATCCCAGTCCCCTCCCAGTCCATCCCAGTTCATCCCAGTCCATCCCAGTCCATCCCAGTCCATCCCAGTCCATCCCAGTCCATCCCAGTCCTCCCCTCCCTGTACTGGTTTGTACTGGGAACCTTTGAGGCCCAGGGAGTTACTGGGATGAACTGGGAGTCGCTGGTTTGAACTGGGAAGGCACTGGGGCATACTGGGAGTTACTGGGAGGGTACTGGGATAAACTGGGATGAACTGGGAGGGCACTGGGCCATACTGGGAGTTACTGGGAGGGCACTGGGATAAACTGGGATGAACTGGGAGGGCACTGGTTTGAACTGGGAGGGCACTGGGCCATACTGGGAGTTACTGGGAGGGCACTGGGATAAACTGGGATGAACTGGGAGGGCACTGGGATAAACTGGGAGTCACTGGGCCGGCTTTGCCCCGCCTCTCGCTTCCCATTGGTCGACGTCTCTCATTTCCGCGCTCCTATTGGTCATCCCCGCTGTCACTCACCCATCAACCCCGCTTCCCCGCTGTTTCCCGCCCCGCGCTCCCATTGGCTCGCTGTTTCCCGCCCCGCGCTCCCATTGGCTCGCTGTTTCCCGCCCCGCGCTCCCATTGGCTGGCGCGGCGCGGGGGGCGTGTCCAGGCGCGGCTCGGCGGGAAGCCCGTAAGGGGAAGCGGCGGGGGGGGGGCGGAAATTTGGGGCAAAATTGGGCAAAAACGGGGCCGGGGAGGCCGGGGAGGAGCCGGGAAAGGCTCGCGAGGGCTCCCGGGAGGAATTTTGGGGTGGTTTAGGGCCAATCCCTGCGGTTCCGGGGCTTTTCTGAGCCAAAAACGGGAGGTGAGGGGGGACGCCGCGGACCCTGAGGGGATTGGGGGATCTTGAGGGGATTTTGGGGATCCTGAGGGGATTTGGGGGATTTTGAGGGGATTTGGGGGATCCCTGAGGGGGATTTGGGGGATCCCTGAGGGGATTTGGGGGATTTTGAGGGAATTTGGGGTGTTCTGAGGGGATTTGGGGTGTCCTGAGGGGATTTGGGGGATCCTGAGGGGATTTTGGGGATTTTGAGGGAATTTGGGGGATCCTGAGGGGATTTGGGGGATCCCTGAGGGAATTTGGGGGATCCTGAGGGGAATTTGGGGGATTTTGAGGGAATTTGGGGGATCCCTGAGGGGATTTGGGGATCTTGAGGGGATTTGGGGGATTTTGAGGGGATTTTGGGGGATCCTGAGGGGATTTTGGGGATTTTGAGGGGATTTTGGGGATTTTAAGGGGATTTTGGGGATCCCTGAGGGGATTTTGGGGATCCCTGAGGGGATTTGGGGATCCTGAGGGGGATTTGGGGGATCCTGAGGGGATTTGGGGGATTTTGAGGGGATTTGGGGGATCCTGAGAGGATTTGGGGGATCTTGAGGGGATTTGGGGGATTTTAAGGGGATTTGGGGGATTTTGAGGGGATTTGGGGGATCCTGAGAGGATTTGGGGGATTTTGAGGGGATTTTGGGGATTTTGAGGGGATTTTGGGGATTTTAAGGGGATTTTGGGGGATCCCTGAGGGGATTTTGGGGATTTTAAGGGGATTTTGGGGGATTTTGAGGGGATTTGGGGGATTTTGAGAGGATTTGGGGGATCCTGAGGGGATTTGGGGGATTTTGAGGGGATTTGGGGGATCCTGAGGGGATTTGGGGGATCCCTGAGGGAATTTGGGGATTTTGAGGGGATTTTGGGGATTTTAAGGGGATTTGGGGGATCCCTGAGGGAATTTGGGGGATCCCTGAGGGGATTTTGGGGATCCCTGAGGGAATTTGGGGGATTTTGAGGGGATTTGGGGGATCCTGAGGGGATTTGGGGGATCCTGAGGGGGATTTGGGGGATTTTGAGAGGATTTGGGGGATCCTGAGGGGATTTGGGGGATTTTGAGGGGATTTGGGGGATCCTGAGGGAATTTTGGGGATCCTGAGGGGGATTTTGGGGATCCTGAGGGATATTTGGGTGATCCTGAGGGAATTTGGGGTCCTTGATTGAATTTTGGGGTTCCCTAATTACATTTTGTGGTCCCTGATTAAAATTTGGGGGATCCCTGAGTGAATTTTGGGTGTCCCTAATTAAATTTTGTGGTCCCTGATTAAAATTTGGGGGATCCCTGAGTGAATTTTGGGGTTCCCTAATTAAATTTTGGGGTTCCCTGATTAAAATTTGGGGGATCCCTGAGTGAATTTTGGGGTTCCCTAATTAAATTTTGTGGTCCCTGATTAAAATTTGGGGGATCCCTGAGTGAATTTTGGGGTTCCCTAATTAAATTTTGGGTGTCCCTGATTAAAATTTGGGGGATCCCTGAGTGAATTTTGGGGTTCCCTAATTAAATTTTGGGTGTCCCTAATTAAACCTTGGGTGTCCCTAATTAAAATTTGGGTGTCCCTAATTAAAGTTTGGGTGTCCCTAATTAAATATTGGGTGAAGTTTGGGGTTCCCTGATTAAACTTTGGGCTCCCTAATTAAATTTTGGGTGTCCCCAATTAACTTTTGGGCTTCCTAATTAAATGTTGGGTTCCCTGATTGAATTTTAGGAATTTATAATTAAACTTTGTGCTCTCTAATTAAATATTGGGTGTCCCTAATTAAATTGTGGACTCCCTAATTGAATTTTGGGTTAATTTTGGGGTTCCCTGATAAAACTTTGGGTGTCCTTAATTAAACTTTGGGTGTCCCTAATTAAACTTCCTGTGTCCCTAATTAAATGTTGGGTTCTCTAGTTAAAATTTAAAATTTAAAATATAAATTTAATTTATTTTCATTTAATTTAACTTAAATTTAAATTTTCAAATTTTGGGGTTCCCTAATAAAACATTGGGTGTCCCTAATTAAAGTTTGGGTGTCCCTAATTAACTTTTGGGCTCCCTAATTAAACTTTGGGTTGCCTGATTGAAATTTTAGGAATTTATAATTAAACTTTGGATGTCCCTAATTAAAATTTGGGTGTCCCTAATTAACTTTTGGGTTCTCCCTAATTAAATTTTGGGTTAATTTTGGGGTTCCCTGATAAAACTTTGGGCGTCCCTAATGAACTTTTGGGCTCCCTAATTAAACTTTGGGTTGCCTGATTGACTTTTAGGAATTTATAATTAAACTTTGGATGTCCCTAATTAAATTGTGGGTTCCCTAATTAAATTTTGGGTGAATTTTGGGGTTCCCTGATAAAACTTTGGGCGTCCCTAATGAACTTCTGGGCTCCCTAATTAAACTTTGGGTTGCCTGATTGACTTTTAGGAATTTATAATTAAACTTTAGATATCCCTAATTAAATTGTGGCTTCCCTAATTAAATTTTGGGTGAATTTTGGGGTTCCCTGATAAAACTTTGGGCGTCCCTAATGAACTTCTGGGCTCCCTAATTAAACTTTGGGTTGCCTGATTGACTTTTAGGAATTTATAATTAAACTTTAGATATCCCTAATTAAATTGTGGCTTCCCTAATTAAATTTTGGGGTTCCCTGATAAAACTTCGGGTGTCCCTAATTAAACCGTGGGTATCCCTAATTAAACCGTGGACTCCCTAATCGAACTTTGGGGATGTCCCTAATTAAAATTTGACTCTCCTAATTAAACCTTGAGCTCTCTAATTAAATCTCATCCCATCTAATTCCATTTTCAGCCTTTTTTGGGGGCGCCCCCCCCCCCAAAATCCCCATGGCCCTTGGAGGGATCCTGGACCTGCTGCTGCCTCCAGGTGAGAAAACCTCTCAAAAAACCCCAAAAAACCCAAAAACCCCCCAAATTTTGACCATTTTTGGCTTTTTTCTCCCCAACCAGGCGAGGACCCCCCAAATTCCGCCACCCCCCAGGAGTTGGGGGCCCACCCGGGCCTGGCCCGGCTCCTCCAAAATTTGGGGGGACTCCTGGGGGGCGCCGGCCTCAGCCCCCCCCTGCGGCTGCAGCTGCGCCAGGTGACCCCAAAATCGGGGCAAAAAAACCAAAATTCGGGGTTCGGGACGGGTGGGGCAAAAATCCTCTTTATTTTCCTGAATTTTAACCCCAATTCTCCTGAATTTTGGCCTTAAAGTCCCTCTTTTTTCCCAAATTTCACCTAAATGTTCCCAATTTCCTGAATTTTAGACCCAAATTCTCCTAAATATTCCCAATTTCCTGAATTTTAGCCCCAAATTCTCTTAAAAATTCCCAATTTCCTGAATTTTAGCCCCAAATTCTCTTAAATGTTCCCAATTTCCTGAATTTTAGACCCAAATTCTCCTAAATGTTCCCAATTTCCTGAATTTTAGACCCAAATTCTCCTAAATGTTCCCAATTTCCTGAATTGTACCCCAAATTCTCTTAAATATTCCATTTTTCCTGAATTTTAGACCCAAATTCTCTTAAATGTTCCCAATTTCCTGAATTTTAGCCCCAAATTCTCCTAAATATTCCAAATTCCCTGAATTTTAACCCCAAATTTTCCCTAAATATTCAATTTCTCCTGAATTTTGAACCCAAATTCTCCTAAATGTTCCCAATTTCCTGAATTTTAGCCCCAAATTCTCTTAAATATTCCCAATTTCCTGAATTTTACCCCCAAATTCTCCCAAATTTACCCTAAACATTCCATTTTTCCTGAATTTTGACCCCAAATTCTCTTAAATGTTCCCAATTTCCTGAATTTTAGCCCCAAATTCTCCCAAAATTCCCTTAAATTCTCCAATTTTCCGGAATTTTAGCCCCAAATTTTCAATTTCCCTCCAAATTCTCCCAACATTCCCCTAAATATTCCAATTTTCTTGGGGAAATTTGGGATTTTTGGATGGGATTTTTGGGAATTTTGGGATTTTTGGGTGGAATTTTGGGGAAATTTGGGATTTTTGGGTGGGATTTTGTGGAAATTTGTTATTTTTGGGTGGAATTTTGGGGAAATTTGGGATTTTTGGGTGGGAATTTTGGGATTTTTGGGTGGGATTTGGGGGGAAATTCGGGATTTTTGGGTGGGATTTTTGGGAATTTTGGGATTTTTGGGTGGGATTTTGTGGAAATTTGGGATTTTTGGGTGTCCTGGGTGGAATTTTGGGGGAAATTTGGGATTTTTGGGCAGGATTTGGGGAAATTTGGGAATTTTGGGTGGGATTTTGTGGAAATTTGTTATTTTTGGGTGGAATTTTGGGGAAAATTGTGATTTTTGGGTGGGATTTTTGGGAATTTTGGGATTTTTGTGGGGGATTTTGGAGAAATTTGGGATTTTTGGGTGGAATTTTGGGGAAATTTGGGAATTTTGGGTGGGATTTTTGGGAAATTTGTTATTTTTGGGTGGGATTTTGGGGAAATTTGGGATTTTTGGGTGGAATTTTGGGGAAAATTGTGATTTTTGTGGGGGATTTTTGGGAAATTTGGGATTTTTGGGTGGGATTTTTGGGAATTTTGGGTGGAATTTTGGGGAAATTTGGGAATTTTGGGTGTCCTGGGTGGAATTTTGGGGGAAATTTGGGATTTTTGGGCAGGATTTGGGGAAATTTGGGATTTTTGTGGGGGATTTTGTGGAAATTTGTTATTTTTGGGTGGAATTTTGGGGAAAATTGTGATTTTTGGGTGGGATTTTTGGGAATTTTGGGATTTTTGTGGGGGATTTTGGAGAAATTTGGGATTTTTGGGTGGGATTTTGGGGAAATTTGGGATTTTTGGGTGGGATTTTGTGGAAATTTGGGATTTCTGGATGGGATTTTGGGGAATTTTGGGATTTTTGTGTGGGATTTTGTGGGAATTTGGGATTTTTGTGTGGAATTTTGGGGAATTTTGGGATTTTTGGGTGGAATTTTGGGGAAATTTGGGAATTTTGGGTGTCCTGGGTGGAATTTTGGGGGAAATTTGGGATTTTTGGGCAGGATTTGGGGAATTTTGGGATTTTTGGGTGGAATTTTGTGGAAATTTGGGAATTTTGGGTGTCCTGGGTGGAATTTTGGGGGAAATTTGGGATTTTTGGGCAGGATTTGTGGAAATTTGTTATTTTTGGGTGGAATTTTGGGGAAATTTGGGAATTTTGGGTGGGATTTTGTGGAAATTTGGGATTTTTGTGTGGGATTTTGTGGGAATTTGGGATTTTTGGGTGGAATTTTGGGGAAAATTGTGATTTTTGTGGGGGATTTTTGGGAAATTTGGGATTTCTGGATGGGATTTTGGGGAAATTTGGAATTTTTTTGGTGGGATTTTGGGGAAATTTGGGATCTTTGGGGGTTTCTGGGTTGGATTTAGGGTTTTTGAGGGATTTTTGGGATTTTTTGGGTCCCTGAGCTGTTTTTTGGGGTGTTTTGGGGTGGTTTTGGGTCCCTGACATTTTTTTTGGGGTGTTTTTGGGTCTCTGATGTGATTTTTGGGTATTTTGGGGTGTTTTCGGGTCTCTTGACAGGTTTTTTGGGATGTTTTTGGAGTTTTTGGGGTCTCTGATGTGATTTTTGGGGTGTTTTTGGTGTTTTTCGGGTCTCTGATTTGAGTTTTGGGGTGTTTTTTGGGGTTTTTCGGGTCTCTGATTTGATTTTTGGGGTGTCCTTGGTGTTCTGACGTGTTTTTGGGGTGTTTTTTGGGTTTTTTCAGTCTCTGATTTGATTTTTGGGGTGTCCTTGGTGTTCTGACGTGGTTTTTGGGGTGTTTTTTGGTGTTTTTGGGGTCTCTGATTTGATTTTTGGGGTGTTCCTGGTGTTCTGACGTGGTTTTTGGGGTGTTTTCTGGGGATTTTGGGGTCCCAGGCGGAGGCGTCGCTGAGCCGGGCCCGGGGGCTGTGGCTGCGCCTGGAGCTGCTCTGGCGCCTCCTGGAGGAGCTGATCCGGGACCCCCGGGAGCTGGAGCCTGCTGTGAGTGCCAGAGCGCCCCAAAAACACCCCAAAAACACCCCGAAAACACCCCCGAAATCCCCCTGAAATATCCCCTAAATATCCCCTAAATATCCCCTAAACACACCCAAAAACACCCCAAAAACACCCCCGAAATCCCCCCTAAATATCCCCTAAATATCCCCTAAACACACCCAAAAACACCCCCAAAAACACCCCAAAATCACCACAAAAACACCCCCGAAATCCCCCCTAAATATCCCCTAAATATCCCCTAAACACACCCAAAATCACCCCCGAAAACACCCCCGAAATCCTCCCTAAATATCCCCTAAATATCCCCTAAACACACCCAAAAACACCCCAAAAACACCCCGAAAACACCCCCGAAATCCCCCCTAAATATCCCCTAAATATCCCCTAAACACGCCCAAAAACACCCTGAAAACACCCCCGAAATCCCCCCGAAATATCCCCTAAACACCCCCAAAAAATCCCCTTAACACCCCCAAAAAAATCCCCTTAACACCCCTAAAACACCCCAAAAATCCCCCCTAAATATCCCCTAAACGCCCCCAAAAAATCCCCTTAACACCCCCAAAATCACCCCAAAAACACCCCCGAAATCCCCCCTAAATATCCCCGAAATCCCCCCAAAAAAATCCCTAAATATCCCCTAAACACCCCCAAAAACACCCCCGAAATCCCCCCTAAATATCCCCTAAACACACCCACAAACACCCCAAAAACACCCCCGAAATCCCCCCTAAATATCTCTGAAATCCCCCCAAAAAAATCCCTAAATATCCCCTAAACACCCCCAAAATCACCCCAAAAACACCCCAAAATCACCCCAAAAACACCCCCGAAATCCCCCCTAAATATCCCCTAAATATCCCCTTAACACCCCCGAAAACACCCCAAAAACACCCCAAAAACACCCCCAAAATCCCCCCTAAATATCCCCGAAATCCCCCCAAAAAATCCCCTTAACACCCCCAAAAACACCCCAAAAACACCCCTGAAATCCCCCCTAAATATCCCCTAAACACCCCCAAAAACACCCCAAAATCACCCCCAAAATCCCTCCTAAATATCCCCTAAATATCCCCAAAAACACCCCAAAAACACCCCGAAATCCCCCATAAATATCCCCTAAACACCCCCAAAAAATCCCCTTAACACCCCCAAAAACACCCCAAAATCACCCCAAAAACACCCCTGAAATCCCCCCTAAATATCCCCTAAATATCCCCTAAACACACCCAAAAACACCCCCGAAATCCCCCCTAAATATCTCTGAAATCCCCCCAAAAAATCCCCTTAACACCCCCAAAAACACCCCGAAATCCCCCCAAAAAATCTTTAAATATCCCCTAAACACCCCCCAAAAATACCCGAAAAACATCCCCGAAATCCCTCCTAAATCCCCCCAAAATATCCCCTAAACACCCTCAAAACCACCCCAGAAATCCCCCAAAAAATCCCTAAATATCCCCAAAACACCCCCAAAAATATCCCTGAAATCCCCCCAAAATATTCTCAAAACACCCCCAAAATCCCCCCTAAATATCCCCTAAACACCCCCAAAAATTCCTCCAAAATCCCCCCAAAAAATCCCTAAATATCCCCAAAACACCCCCAAAAATATCCCTGAAATCCCCCCAAAATATTCTTAAAAATCCCCCTAAAATACCCCTGAAATCCCCCGAAAATATCCCAAAATCCAACTGAAAATATCCCCATAATATACCCAAAATCCCCCCAAAACATCTCCCAAACACCCCCAAAATACCCCAAAAATACCCCAAAAATACCCCAAAAACACCCCTGAAATCCCCCCAAAATCCCTCCAAAAACACCCCAAAAATACCCCAAAATACCCCAAAAATACCCCAAAAATCCCCTTAAAAATCCCCTTAAAAATCCCCTCAAAAATCCCCTCAAAATCCCCCAAAACTCCCTCAAAAATCCCCAAAATTTCCCCAAAAATCCCTCAAATCCCCCAAAACTCCCTCAAAAACCCCCAAAATTTCCCCAAAATCCCCCAATTCCCCCAAAATCCCCAAATTTCCCCTCAAAACTCTCCAGAGTTCCCTAAAAATTCCCCAAAATCCCCCAAAATTCCCTTAAAAAGCCCCAAAAATTCTCCAAACCCCACCCAAAATCCCCCTAAAAATCCCCCCAAAATCACCCCAAATTCCCCCCAAAATCCACCCAAATTCCCTCCAAAAATCACCCCAAATTCCCCCCAAAATCCACCCAAATTCCCCCCAAAATCCACCCAAATTCCCCCCAAAATCCACCCAAATTCACTCCAAAAATCACCCCAAATTTCCCCTAAAAATGCCCCCAAAATCTCCCCTAAAATTCCCTCCAAAATCCCCAAATTTCCCCCAAAAATCCCCCCTAAAATTCTCTTCAAAATCCCCAAATTTCCCCCAAAATCCCCCCTAAAATTCCTTCCAAAATCCCCAAATTTCCCCAAAAATCTCCCCTAAAATTTCCTCCAAAATCCCCAAATTTCCCCCAAAAATCCCCAAATTCCCCCCAAAAATCCCCCCTAAAATTCCCTCCAAAATCCCCAAATTCCACTCAAAAATCCCCCAAACCCCGCCCAAAATTCCCCAAATCTCCCTCAAAATTCCCCAAATTTCCCCCAAAAATCCCCCTAAAATTCCCTCCAAAATCCCCAAATTTCCCCCAAAATCCCCCCTAAAATTCCCTCCAAAATCCCCAAATTCCACTCAAAAATCCCCCAAACCCCGCCCAAAATTCCCCAAATCTCCCTCAAAAATCCCCAAATTTCCCCCAAAAATCCCCCCTAAAATTCCCTCCAAAATCCCCAAATTCCACTCAAAAATCCCTAAAAATCCCCCCAAAATCCACCCAAATTCCCCCCAAATTCCCCCCAAAATCCACCCTAAAATTCCCTCCAAAATCCCCAAATTCCACTCAAAAATCCCTAAAAATCCCCCCAAAATCCACCCCAATTCCCCCCAAAATCCACCCTAAAATTCCCTCCAAAATCCCCAAATTTCCCCCAAAAATCCCCAAATTTCCCCCAAAAATCCCCCCTAAAATTCCCTCCAAAATCCCCAAATTTCCCCCAAAAATCCCCAAATTTCCCCCAAAAATCCCCAAATTTCCCCCAAAAATCCCCAAATTTCCCCCAAAAATCCACCCAAATTCCCTCCAAAATCCCCAAATTTCCCCCAAAATCCCCCCTAAAATTCCCTCCAAAATCCCCAAATCTCCCTCAAAAATCCCCGAATTTTCCCCTAAATCCCCGAATTTTCCCCTAAATCCCCCAAATTCCCAGAAAATCCCAAATTTCCCGGAATTCTCCCCAAATTCTGGGCAGGTGCTGCGGGGCCTGGAGCAGGAGCTCACCTGGGCTCAGGTGCGCCGGGGGCCCCCCGAGATCGCCCGGCTGCTGCCCCCGGAGCAGGTGGGACCCCAAAATCCCCCGGATTCACCCCAAAATTCACCCCAAATTCAGCCCAAAATTCACCCAAAATTCAGCCCAAATTCAGCCCAAAATTCACCCAAAATTCAGCCCAAAATTCCAAATATTCACCCCAAAATTCACCCAAAATTCAGCCCGAATTCAGCCCAAATTCACCCAAAATTCCAAACGTTCGCCCCAAAATTCACCCCAAAATTCAGCCCAAAATTCAGCCCAAAATTCCAAATATTCACCCCAAAATTCAGCCCAAAATTCCAAATACTCGCCCCAAAATTCACCCAAATTCACCCCAAAATTCAGCCCAAAATTCCAAATATTCACCCCAAAATTCAGTCCAAAATTCCAAGCATTCGCCCCAAAATTCACCCAAATTCACCCCAAAATTCAGTCCAAAATTCACCCCAAAATCCTGAAAAATCAGCCCAAAATTCACCCAAAATTCAGCCTAAAATTCCAAATATTCACCCCAAAATTCAGCCCAAAATTCCAAATATTCACCCCAAAATTCAGCCCAAAATTCGGCCCAAATTCAGCCCAAAATTCCAAATATTCACCATAAAATTCAGCCCAAAATTCCAAATATTCAGCCCAAAATTCAGCCAAATTCGCCCCAAAATTCACCCCAAAATTCAGCCCAAATTCAGCCCAAATTCACCCAAAATTCAGCCCAAAATTCAGTCCAAAATTCAGCCCAAAATTCCAAATATTCACCCCAAAATTCAGCCCAAAATTCCAAATATTCACCCCAAAATTCAGCCCAAAATTCCAAATATTCAGCCCAAAATTCAGCCAAATTCGCCCCAAAATTCACCCCAAAATTCAGCCCAAAATTCCAAATATTCAGCCCAAAATTCAGTCCAAAATTCAGCCCAAAATTCCAAATATTCACCCCAAAATTCAGTCCAAAATTCAGCCCAAAATTCCAAATATTCAGCCCAAAATTCACCCCAAAATTCCAAATATTCACCCAAAATTCAGCCCAAAATTCAGCCCAAAATTCCAAATATTCAGCCCAAAATTCAGTCCAAAATTCCAAATATTCACCCCAAAATTCAGCCCAAAATTCAGCCCAAAATTCCAAATATTCACCCCAAAATTCACCCCAAATTCACCCCAAAATTTATCCCAAAATTCCAAACATTCACCCCAAATTCACCCCAAAATTCAGCCCAAAATTCACCCCAAAATCCTGAAAATTCACTCCAGATTCCCCCAAAATCCCGCCAAATTTACCCAAAATCTACCCCAAATTTCTCCAAAATCTTTCCCAAATCCACCAAATTTTCCCAAAATTCACCCAAATTCTCCCAAAATCTCCCCAAATTTTCCCAAAATCCCCCCAAATTTTCCCAAAATCCCCCAAATTTTCCCCAAATCCCCCAAATCTCCCTGAAATTGTCACAAATTTCCCCAATTTTCCCAAAATCCCCCAAATTTTCCCCAAATCCCTCAAATTTCCCCCAAAACCCCTGAAATCATCCCAAAATCCACCCAAATTTTCCCCAAAATCCGCCCAAACTCCCTGAAAATTTCCTCAAATTGCCCCAAAATCCCCCAGAAATTTTACCAAAAATCCCCCCAAAATTCCCCAAATTTTTCTCCAAATCGCCCAAATTTTCCCAAAATTCCCATTTTTCGCCCCATTTTTCCAGGTCTCCCCGATCCTGCCCCGGTTTCTCCCGGAGCTGCAGCGACGCCTGCGGGAAAAACGGGAACAACTCCGGGATTTCCTCCTGGGTCCCCCCCAAAATCTCCCCAAAATCCCCCAAATTCACCCCAAAAATCCCCAAATCTCCGAAAATCCCCAAATCCCCGAAAATCCACCCAAAAACCCCCCAAATCCCCTCCCAATGCCCCAAATTCCCCCCGAATTCCCCCAAAACCTCCCTAAAAATCCCCCAAACTTTCCCGAAACCCCCCAAAAATTCCCCAAAATCCCTGAAATTATCCCCAAAAATACCTCCCAAAACTTCCCTAAAAACCCCGAAATCGGACCCAAAACCCCCAAAATTTACCCTCAAAACATCCCCAAAATCCCTGAAAATCTCCCCAAAAACCCCCAAAACCTCGAAAATCTCCCCCAAAACTTCCCCAAAAATCCCCAAAACGTCCCGAAAATCCCCGAAAATCTCCCCAAAAACCCCAAAATCCCCCAAATTATCCCCAAAATTCACCCGGAAAACCTCATCGAAAACCTATCCCAAAACCTCCCCAAAAACCCCGAAATTGGCCCCAAAACCCCCCAAATCGACCCCAAAAATCTCCCCCGTGCTGCCGAAAATCCCCAAAATCCCCAATTTTTGCCCAAAATTGCCCAAAATTGCCCAAATTTGGGGGGGCTCCTGAGGGCCGAGCGGCTGCGGCTGCGCCAGGAGCGGCTCCGGCGGCGGCGCCTGCGGCAGCGCCTGGAAAACCTCGGCTGGGAGTACCCCCAGGTGGGACTGGTTTGTACTGGTTTATACTGGTTTATACTGGGAGGGACTGGGAGGGCGGAAAGGGCGAAAAAACGGGGCAAAAACGGCGAAAATCGGGCAAAAAACGGCTGAAAAATGGGGGAAATATCAAGAGAAATAAAGGGTTAAAAACGGGGTGAAAAGGGGGGACTGGTTTGGACTGGTTTGGACTGGTTTATACTGGTTTATACTGGTTTATACTGGTTTATACTGGGAGGGACTGGGAGGGCAGAAAGGGCGAAAAAACGGGGCAAAAACGGCAAAAATCGGGCAAAAAACGGGCGAAAAATGGGGGAAATATCGAGAGAAATAAAGGGTTAAAAACGGGGTGAAAAGGGGTTACTGGTTTGCACTGGTTTGGACTGGTTTATACTGGTTTATACTGGGAGGGACTGGGAGGGTGGAAAGGGCGAAAAAACGGGGCAAAAACGGCGAAAATCGGGCAAAAAACGGGCGAAAAATGGGGGAAATATCGAGAAATAAAGGGTTAAAAATGGGGTGAAAAGGGGGGACTGGTTTGGACTGGTTTGGACTGGTTTATACTGGTTTATACTGGTTTATACTGGTTTGTACTGGTTTGTACTGGTCCATACAGGTCCATACTGGTTTATACTGGTCCATACCGGTCCATACTGGTTTATACTGGTCTATCCTGGTTTATACTGGTCCATACTGGTCCATACTGGTCCATACTGGTTTATACTGGTCCATACCGGTCCATACCGGTCCGTACTGTTCCATACTGGTCCATACCGGTCCATACTGGTTTATACTGGTTTATACTGGTTTATACTGGTCCATACTGGTCCATACCGGTCCATACTGGTTTATACTGGTTTATACCGGTCCATACTGGTTTATACTGGTTTATACCGGTCCATACCGGTCCATACCGGTCCATACTGGTTTATAATGGTCCATACTGGTCCATACTGGTCCATACTGGTCCATACCGGTCCATACTGGTTTATACTGGTTTATACCGGTCCATACTGGTTTATACTGGTTTATACCGGTCCATACCGGTCCATACCGGTCCGTACTGGTCCATACTGGTCCATACTGGTTTATACTGGTTTATACTGGTCCATACTGGTCCATACTGGTTTATACTGGTCGCAGGCCCTGCGCCGCCTCCTGGCGCTGCTGTCCCGCCTGCGCCAGCAGGGGGCGCTGCAGGCGGCGCTGGACGAGGGGCGGGGCCGCTTCCTGCTGGCCCGGGGCGGGGCCGTGCTGCTCAAGAGCAGGTAGGGACACGCCCCCCGCCCTCATTTGCATCTCATTAGCATGCGCGCGGCCGTGGGGCGGCCGGCCGAACACAGCCCGGTTCGGCCCGGTCCGGCCCAGTTCATCCCAGTTCATCCCAGTCCATCCCAGTTCATCCCAGTAACCCCAGATCCATTCCCAGTTCATCCCAGTTCATCCCAGTTCATCCCAGTAACCCCAGATCCATTCCCAGTTCATCCCAGTTCATCCCAGACCCATTCCCAGTTCATCCCAGTTCATCCCAGTAACCCCAAACCCATTCCCAGTTCATCCCAGTTCATCCCAGTTCATCCCAGTGACTCCAGACCCCGTTCCCAGTTCATCCCAGTTCATCCCAGTTCATCCCAGTGACCCCAACTCCATTCCCAGTTCATCCCAGTAACCCCACAGCCCAGTCCCAGTTCATCCCAGTTCATCCCAGTTCATCCCAGTGACTCCAGATCCATTCCCAGTCCATCCCAGTCCCTCCCAGTCCATCCCAGTCCATCCCAGTAACCCCAGATCCATTCCCAGTTCATGCCAGTGACTCGAAACCCATTCCCAGTTCATCCCAGTAACCCCAGAGCCCATTCCCACTTCATCCCAGTCCATCCCAGTAACCCCAAACCCATTCCCAGTCCATCCCAGTCCCTCCCAGTCCATCCCAGTCCATCCCAGTAACCCCAGACCCCGTTCCCAGTCCATCCCAGTCCATCCCAGTCCATCCCAGTAACCCCAGACCTCATTCCCAGTTCATCCCAGTTCATCCCACTCCATCCCAGTGACCCCAAATCCATTCCCAGTTCATCCCAGTGACCCCAAATCCCCTCCCAGTTCATCCCAGTCCATCCCAGTTCATCCCAGTTCATCCCAGTTCATCCCAGTTCATCCCAGTAACCCCAGATCCATTCCCAGTTCATCCCAGTAACCCCAGACCCATTCCCAGTTCATCCCAGTGACTCCAAACCCATTCCCAGTTCATCCCAGTGACCCCAAATCCCCTCCCAGTCCATCCCAGTTCATCCCAGTTTGTCCCAGTCCCTCCCAGTAACCCCAAATCCCCTCCCAGTTCATCCCAGTTCATCCCAGTTCATCCCAGTCCATCCCAGTAACCCCAGACCTCATTCCTAGTCCATCCCAGTTCATCCCAGTTTGTCCCAGTCCATCCCAGTAACTCCAAATCCCCTCCCAGTCTGTCCCAGTAACCCCAGACCCATTCCCAGTTCATCCCAGTAACCCCAAACCCATTCCCAGTCCATCCCAGTCCCTCCCAGTCCATCCCAGTCCATCCCAGTAACCCCAGACCTCGTTCCCAGTTCCTCCCAGTTCATCCCAGTCCATCCCAGTGACTCCAAACCCATTCCCAGTTCATCCCAGTGACCCCAAATCGCCTCCCAGTTCATCCCAGTCCATCCCAGTAACCCTAAATCCCCTCCCAGTTCATCCCAGTCCATCCCAGTAACCCCAAACCTGTTCCCAGTTCATCCCAGTTCATCCCAGTGACCCCAAATCCATTCCCAGTTCATCCCAGTGACCCCAAATCCCCTCCCAGTTCATCCCAGTTCGTCCCAGTCCATCCCAGTAACCCCAAATCCCCCCCAGCCCCACCCCCTCATTACTCTCATGAATATTCATCAGGCTGGAGGAGCTGCAAATCCTATTGGACACTTACCCTGCCCCCACCATCGAGGCCCACCGGCGAATCAGGTACGAGACCACGCCCCCTCATTAGCATAATGCGAGCTCCACCCACATTGCCACGGCCACGCCCCTAATTAGCATAGCAATGTCATTGGCTCATTGCCATAGCCACACCCCCTCATTAGCATAATGTAGGCACCACCCTCTATACTGTAGCCATGCCTCCTCATTTGCATAAAACACTGCCCCTCATTAGCATAACCCTCTCATTAGTACCACCCTCATTAGCATACTCGTTGCCATTAGCATAACAATTACAATGACCACACCCACTAATTAGCATATCGAAGTCACCACACCTCATTAGCATAAAACAGCCGAATCCCTGCGCTTCATTACCGCAATGGTGCCTCATTAGCATAATTCTGCCACCATTATGACAGCACCTCATTAGCATAACCCCGCCCTCATCACCATTACAGTATCTCATTAGCATACCTCATTGACTCATTATCATGACACCACCTCGTTAGCATAAACACACCCACATTTCCATAGCCCTAAACCTCATTACCATAATTTCATCCTCATTACCATAACCCCTCCCTCATTACATACCTACACCAAATTAGCATAACCTCACTCATTACCATAATTTCATCCTCATTACCATAACCCCTCCCTCATTACATACCTACACCAAATTAGCATAACCTCACTCATTACCCTAATTCCATCCTCATTACCATAACCTCCTTATTACATGCCTACACCAAATTAACATAACTTCACTGCTCATTAACATAAACCAAGCCTCATTACATACCCACACCAAATTACCATAAGGTCACTTCTCATTACCATAATTCTACTCTCATTACCATAACCCTGCCCTCATTACATCCCCACAACAAATCACCGTCACCACCCACCTCATTAGCATAACCCCACCTCATTAGCATAACCCCGCCCCATTATATCCCCACATCAAATCCCTTCTCACCCCCACCACATTACCATAATCCCGCCCTCATTACCATATCCCCTCCCCTCATTAGCATAACCCAACCTCATTACCATAACCCCTCCCTCATTACATCCCCACACCAAGCCCCCATCACCCCCGCCCCTCATTACCATATCCCCTCCCCTCATTACCATATCCCCACCCCTCATTACCATAACCCCTCCCTCATTACACCCCCACACCAAATCACCATCACCACCCACCTCATTAGCATAACCCCACCTCATTAGCATAACCCCGCCCCATTATATCCCCACATCAAATCCCTTCTCACCCCCACCACATTACCATAATCCCGCCCTCATTAGCATAACCCCACCTCATTACCATAACCCCTCCCATTACACCCCCACACCAACCACCATCCCCGCCCCTCATTACCATATCCCCCCCCTCATTAGCATAACCCCACCCTCATTAGCATAACCCCTCCCATTACATCCCCACTCCAAATCACCATCACCACCCACCTCATCACCATATCCCCGCCCCTCATTAGCATAACCCCGCCCCTTTTCCCCGGCAGGGCGGGGCTGTCGGAGGCGCGCGGCGCCGCGCAGGCCGAGGCGGCCATCTTGGGGGCGGAGCTTGGGGCGCTGCGGGCGCTGGGCCCGGGGTTCCGGGCGCTGGCGCTGGAGCTGGGCCGGATCCGGCGGCACTCGGAGCAGAGGGGCTGGGCCCTGCGCCAGCTCCGCCCCCCCGTGACGTCACCGCCGGCTCATTAGCATGCCGCCGGACACGCCCACCCGCCGCCCTGCCTGCCGTGTGTGGGCGGGGCGGGGATGATTGACAGCTGGGGAAAGGGGATGATTGACAGCTGGGGGTGGGGAAGGGGATGATTGACAGCTGGGACAGGGGATGATTGACAGGTGGGGTGGGGGATGATTGACAGCTGGGGAAAGGGGATGATTGACAGCTGGGGTGGGGATGATTGACAGCTGGGGTGGGGATGATTGACAGCTGGGGAAAGGGGATGATTGACAGCTGGGGAAAGGGGATGATTGACAGCTGGGGAAAGGGGATGATTGACAGCTGGGGAAAGGGATGATTGACAGCTGGGGGTGGGGAAGGGGATGATTGACAGCTGGGGAAAGGGATGATTGACAGCTGGGGTGGGGGATGATTGACAGCTGGGGAAAGAGGATGATTGACAGCTGGGGAAAGGGGATGATTGACAGCTGGGGAAAGGGGATGATTGACAGCTGAGGTGGGGGATGATTGACAGCTGGGGTGGGGGATGATTGACAGCTGGGGAAGGGGATGATTGACAGCTGGGACAGGGGATGATTGACAGGTGGGGTGGGGATGATTGACAGCTGGGGAAAGGGATGATTGACAGCTGGGGAAAGCGGATGATTGACAGCTGGGGCAAGGGATGATTGACAGGTGGGGCGGGGGGATGATTGACAGGTGGGGCAAGGGATGATTGACAGCTGGGGAAGGGGATGATTGACAGGTGGGGCAAGGGATGATTGACAGCTGGGGAAGGGGATGATTGACAGGTGGGGCAAGGGATGATTGACAGCTGGGTTGGGGCAGAGGATGATTGACAGCTGGGGGCGGGGCTTGGCACTGAGGGCGGGAAATGGTGGGAAAAATCCAATGGGAATTTCAATAAATGTCCCAAAAAATCTCAATTTCTGACCAAAATCTGCGGGAATTTAAATAAATCTCAAAAAAATACCGAGTTCTGACCAAAATCTGTGGGAATTTAAAAAAATCTCAAAAAAATACCGAGTTCTGACCAAAATCTGTGGGAATTTTTATAAATGTCCCCAAAAAAAATCCCAAATTCTGCCCAAAATCTGCAGGAATTCAATAAATGTCCTGAAAAATCCTAAAAAATCCCAAATTCTGACCAAATCTGTGGGAATTTCAATAAATCTCCGAAGAAATGCAAAATTCTCCAGAAAATCCACAGGAATTTCGATAAATGTCCCAAAAATCCCAAATTCTCCCCAAAATCTGACAGGAAATTCATAGAACTCCCAAAAAATCCCGAATTCTGACCAAATCTGTCGGGAATTTCAAAAAATCTCCAAAAAATACTGAATTCTGAGCAAAATCTGCGGGAATTTAAATAAATGTCCCAAAAAATTCCTAAAAATTCCGAATTCTGACCAAAATCCCCCTGGAATTGAACAGAATTCCCAAACAATCCCAAATTCTCCCCAAAATCTGACCGGAATGTCAAGAAATCTCCCAAAAAATCCCAAATTATGCCCAAAATCAGTAAATCTCCCAAAAAATTCTAAAAAATCTTAAATTCTGCCCAAAAATCTGCTGGGAATTTTGATAAATTCCCAAAACATTCCAAATTCTAACCTAAATCTGCGGGAATTTCAATAAATGTCCCCAAAAAATGCTGAATTCTGACCAAAATGCGCCTGGAATTGAACGGAATTCCCAAAAAAATCCCAGATTCTGCTCAAAATCTGACAGGAATTTCACAGAATTCCCAAAAAAATCCCCAAAAATCCCAAAATCCTCCTGGGAAATGATTGCCAGCGGGGCGGGGCGGGGCCCAGAGGATGATTGACAGCTCTTTCCGCTCGCCGATTGGCTGGCGGGCTGTGATTGGCAGACAGGCCACGCCCATCACCCACAACTCTGATTGACAACTCGCAGAGCGCTCTGATTGGTCAGTGCCTCTTGTGGGCGTCCCCCTCTGTGTCCGCGTTGATTGACAACCGAGCCCGCGTTCCTATTGGCTGACAGCCCCCCATGGGCGGGGTAACCCGCCACTCCCTTGACTGACAGCCGCCTCCGCGCTCTCATTGGCTGCGTTTTTCCCGCCTCCGCTGTGATTGACCGCTCTCCGCGCTCTCCCATTGGCTCCCGGCGATTTTTGTGGGCGGGCACAACGCTGCGCTGTGATTGACAACTGCTCCTCGTGTTCCTATTGGCTGCGCGGGAGGCGGGCTCGACGCTGATTGGCCGCCGCCTGAGGGGACGGGGGGTGAGCGGGAGCAGCGGCGCAGCCATGGCGGCGGGGCCGGGCGCGGCGGGCGCCGCTCGCGTCTCCTCAGGCCGGGACCTGAGCTGCGTGCCGGAGGTGGCGGGAGCGCTGGGGGCCGTGGCCAGGCAGGGGTGAGAGCGGAACCCCAAATCCCAAAAAAAACCCCCAAAAATTCCAACGCGGGACCCCAAAAACCGAACCCCGAGCGCGCCTCGTGTTCCCAAAGGGGCCGGAGGGCGCGGGAGGTGCCCGGGTCCCCTCAGGGAACCCCAAAATACCCCAAAATTCCCTCAGGGAGCCCCGAAATTCCCTCAGGGAGCCCCAAAATACCCAAAAATTCCCTCAGGGAGCCCCGAAATCTCCAAAAATTCCCTCAGGGAACCCCAAAATTCCCTCAGGGAGCCCGAAATCCCCAAAAATTCCCTCAGGGAGCCCCAAAATCCCCAAAAATTCCCCCTAGGAGCCCCAAAATCCCCAAAAATTCCCTCAGGGAACCCCAAAATACTCCAAAATTCCCTCAGGGAGCCCCAAAATCCCCAAAAATTCCCCCTAGGAGCCCCAAAATCCCCAAAAATTCCCTCAGGGAACCCCAAAATACTCCAAAATTCCCTCAGGGAGCCCCAAAATCCCCAAAAATTCCCTCAGGGAACCCCAAAATACTCCAAAATTCCCTCAGGGAACCCCAAAATACCCAAAAATTTCCTCAGGGAGCCCGAAATCCCCAAAAATTCCCTCTAGGAGCCCCAAAATCCCCAAAAATTCCCTCAGGGAACCCTGAAATCCCCAAAAATTCCCTCTAGGAACCCCAAAATCCCCAAAATTCCCTCAGGGAACCCCGAAATCCCCAAAAATTCCCTCAGGGAGCCCCAAAATCCCCAAAAATTCCCCCTAGGAGCCCCAAAATCCCCAAAAATTCCCTCAGGGAACCCCAAAATCCCCAAAAATTCCCTCAGGGAGCCCCAAAATCCCCAAAAATTCCCTCAGGGAACCCCAAAATCCCCAAAAATTCCCTCAGGGAACCCCAAAATCCCCAAAAATTCCCTCAGGGATCCCCAAAATCCCCAAAAATTCCCTCAGGGAACCCCAAAATCCCCAAAAATTCCCTCAGGGAGCCCCAAAATCCCCAAAAATTCCCTCAGGGAACCCCAAAATACTCCGAAATTCCCTCAGGGAACCCCGAAATCCCCAAAAATTCCCTCTAGGAGCCCCGAAATCCCCAAAAATTCCCTCAGGGAACCCCAAAATCCCCAAAAATTCCCTCAGGGAGCTCCAAAATCCCCAAAAATTCCCTCAGGGAGCCCCAAAATTCCCTCAGGGAACCCCAAAATCCCCAAAAATTCCCTCAGGGAGCCCCAAAATCCCCAAAAATTCCGTCAGGGAGCCCCGAAATCCCCAAAAATTCCCTCAGGGAGCCCCAAAATCCCCAAAATTCCCTCAGGGAACCCCAAAATACCCAAAAATTCCCTCTAGGAGCCCCAAAATACCCCTAAATTCCCTCAGGGAACCCCAAAATCCCCAAAAATTCCCTCAGGGAACCCTGAAATCCCCAAAAATTCCCTCAGGAATCCCCAAAATTCTCCAAATTTGCCCCAAATTCCCCTCAGAAATTCCCAAAGTTCTCCAAATTTGCCCCAAATTCCCTCAGGGATCCCCGAAATTCCCCAAATTTGCCCCAAATTCTCCTCAGAGACCCCAAATTTCTATCAAGGATCCCCAAATTCCCTCAGGGATCCCCCAAATTTGCCCCAGATTCCCCAAAATCGCCCAAATTTACCCAAAAATCCCCTCAGGAATCTTAAAATCCCATCAGGAATCCCCAAAATTCCCCAAATTTGCCCCAGATTCCCTCAAGAATCCCCAAATTTGCTCCAAATTCCCTCAGAAATCCCCAAAATTCCCTGAGATCCCTCAGGGATCCCCAAATCTCCTCAGGGATCCCCAAAATTTCCCAAATTTGCCCCAAAATCCTTTCAGGGATCCTGAAATCCCCAAAAATTCCCTCAGGGAGCCCCAAAATCCCCAAAAATTCCCTCAGGGAGCCCCAAAATACCCAAAAATCCCCTCAAGAAACCCCAAAATACCCCAAAATTCCCTCAGGGAGCCCCAAAATCCCCCAAAATTCCCTCTAGGAGCCCCGAAATTCCCAAAAATTCCCTCAGGGAACCCTGAAATCCCCAAAAATTCCCTCAGGGAGCCCCAAAATCCCCAAAAATTCCCTCAGGGAACCCCAAAATCCCCAAAAATTCCCTCAGGGAGCCCCAAAATCCCCAAAAATTCCCTCAGGAATCCCCAAAATTCTCCAAATTTGCCCCAAATTCCCCTCAGAAATTCCCAAAGTTCTCCAAATTTGCCCCAAATTCCATCAGGAACCCCCAAATTCCCTCAGGGACCCCCAAAATTCCCCAAATTTGCCCCAAATTCCCCAAAATTCCCCAAATTTGCCCCAAATTCCCTCAGGGATCCCCAAAATTCCCCAAGTTTGCCCCAAATTGCCCAAAATTGCTCAAATTTGCCCCAAAATCCTCCTCACGGACCCCCAAAATCCCCCAAATTTGCCCCAAATTCCCCAAAATTCCCCAAATTTGCCCCAAATTCCCCAAAATTCCCCAAATTTGCCCCAAATTCCCCAAAATTCCCCAAATTTGCCCCAAATTCCCCAAAATTCCCCAAATTTGCCCCAAATTCCCCCAAAATCTCCGGGATCCCCAAATCCCCTCAGGGATCCCCAAAGCAAAAAACAAATGTGCCCAGTTCAAACCAGTTCAAACCAGTAACTCCCAGTTCAAACCAGTAACTCCCAGTTCAAACCAGTAACTCCCAGTCCATCCCAGTCCATCCCACTTTGATCCCAGTCCCTCCCAGTTTGATCCCAGTCCCTCCCAGTTTGCCCAGTTTGGATTCCCAGTCCGTCCCAGTTTGCCCAGTTGGGCTCCCAGTTCATCCCAGTCCCTCCCAGTTTGCCCAGTCCATCCCAGTTTGATCTCAATCCCTCCCAGTTTGCCCAGTTCGGGTTCCCAGTCCCTCCCAGTCCCTCCCAGTCTCTCCCAGTCCCTCCCAGTCCCTCCCAGTCCCTCCCAGTCCCTCCCAATTCCCTCCCAGTTCCCTCCCAGTCCCTCCCAGTATAAACCAGTTCCCTCCCAGTTCCCTCCCAGTCTCTCCCAGTTCCCTCCCAGTTCCCTCCCAGTTCCCTCCCAGTCTCTCCCAGTTCCCTCCCAGTTCCCTCCCAGTTCCCTCCCAGTCTCTCCCAGTCCCTCCCAGTCCCTCCCAGTCTCTCCCAGTCCCTCCCAATTCCCTCCCAGTTCCCTCCCAGTCCCTCCCAGTCTCTCCCAGTCCCTCCCAGTTCCCTCCCAGTTCCCTCCCAGTCCCTCCCAGTCCCTCCCAGTTCCCTCCCAGTTCCCTCCCAGTTTGATCCCAGTCCATCCCAGTTCCCTCCCAGTCCCTCCCAGTTTGATCCCAGTCCATCCCAGTCACCCCAAACCCCAAACCAGTTCCCTCCCAGTTCCCTCCCAGTCTCTCCCAGTCCCTCCCAGTCCCTCCCAGTCCCTCCCAGTCCCTCCCAATTCCCTCCCAGTTCCCTCCCAGTTCCCTCCCAGTCTCTCCCAGTCCCTCCCAGTCCCCTCCCAGTCCCTCCCAGTCCCTCCCAGTTCCCTCCCAGTTCCCTCCCAGTCCCTCCCAGTCTCTCCCAGTCCCTCCCAGTCTCTCCCAGTCCCTCCCAGTTCCCTCCCAGTTCCCTCCCAGTCTCTCCCAGTCCCTCCCAGTTCCCTCCCAGTTCCCTCCCAGTCTCTCCCAGTCCCTCCCAGTTCCCTCCCAGTCTCTCCCAGTCCCTCCCAGTTCCCTCCCAGTCCCTCCCAATTCCTCCCAGTTTGTCCCAGTTCCCTCCCAGTCCCTCCCAGTCCATCCCAGTTTGATCCCAGTCCCTCCCAGTCCCTCCCAGTCCCTCCCAGTCCCTCCCAGTTTGGCTTCCCAGTAATCCCAGTTTGCCCAGTTTCGATTTCCTGTGCCTGCCGCTCTTCCACCCTCGGCACCGCCGGGAATTCGCGGCGCCGCCGGCGCGGGACCGCCCGGGACCCCAGACCCGCTCCGACCTGGTGCTGGCCGGCCGCGGTGAGACTGGTTATACTGGTTTATACTGGTTTCTACTGGTTTGTACTGGTTTATACTGGGAGGGGATTTTGGGGCCATTTTCGGGCAATTTTCGGGGATTTTGGGGCACTAAAAGGGTCAAAAATGGGGAAAAATTTGCTTTGAAGTCGGATTTTAGTATTGGTTTGGTACTGGTTTGTACTGGTTTATACTGGTTTATACTGGTTTATACTGGTTTATACTGGGAGGGCATTTTGGGGCCATTTTGGGGCAATTTTCAGGGATTTTGGGGCACTAAAAGGGTCAAAAATGGGGAAAAATCGGCTTTAAAGTCGGGTTTGGGTATTGGTATGGCATTGGTTTGTACTGGTTTGTACTGGTTTATACTGGTTTATACTGGTTTGTACTGGGAGGGCATTTTGGGGCCATTTTGGGACAATTTTCAGGGATTTTGGGGCACTAAAAGGGTCAAAAATGGGGAAAAAATTGCTTTGAAGTCAGATTTTAGTATTGGTTTGGTACTGGTTTGTACTGGTTTATACTGGTTTATACTGGGTTATACTGGTTTGTACTGGGAGGGGATTTTGGGGCCATTTTGGGACAATTTTCAGGGATTTTGGGGCACTAAAAGGGTCAAAAATGGGGAAAAATCGGCTTTAAAGTCGGGTTTTGGTATTGGTATGGCATTGGTTTGTACTGGTTTATACTGGTTTATACTGGTTTATACTGGTTTGTACTGGGAGGGCATTTTGGGGCCATTTTGGGGCAATTTTCGGGGATTTTGGGGCACTAAAAGGGTCAAAAATGGGGAAAAATTTGCTTTGAAGTCGGGTTTTGGTATTGGTTTGGTACTGGTTTGTACTGGTTTATACTGGTTTCTACTGGTTTGTACTGGGAGGGCATTTTGGGACCATTTTGGGACAATTTTCGGGGATTTTGGGGCACTAAAAGGGTCAAAAATGGGGAAAAATTTGCTTTAAAGTCGGGTTTTGGTATTGGTTTGGTACTGGTTTGTACTGGTTTATACTGGTTTATACTGGTTTATACTGGTTTGTACTGGGAGGGGATTTTGGGGTGAATTTGGGGCATTTTGGGTAAATTGGGAATTTTGGGGAAAATTTTGGGGAATTTCTAAATTAAATTTTGGGGTTAAATTTGGGGATTATGGGGGGAGTTTTGGGCTGAATTTGGGTGAATTTTGGGGTGAATTTTAGGGATTTTGGGGGTGAATTTGAGGGAATTTTGGGGTGAATTTGGGCTGAATTTTGGGGTGAATTTTAGGGATTTTGGGGGTGAATTTGAGGGAATTTGGAACGAATTTTGGGATAAACTTTGGGATGAATTTTGGGATAAATTTTGGGGTTTTGGGGTGAATTTTGGGATAAATTGGGGGGATTTTGGGGTGAAATTTGGGATAAATTTTGGGATAAATTTGGGATAAATTTTGGTATTTTGGGGTGAATTTTGGAGTGAATTTTGGGGATTTTGGTGTGTACTTTTGGGATAAATTTGAGGATTTTTGGGATAAATTTGGGATAAATTTTGGGATAAATTTGAGATAATTTTGGGATAAATTTGGGATAAATTTGGGATAAATTTTGGGATAAATTTGGGATAAATTTGGGATAAATTTGGGATAATTTTGGGATAAATTTTGGGAATTTTCCAGACTGGAACACGCTGATCGTGGGGAAGCTCTTGGGGAATTTTGGGATAAATTTGGGATAATTTTGGGATTTTGGGGTGAATTTTGGAGTGAATTTTGGGGATTTTGGTGTGTACTTTTGGGATAAATTTGGGGATTTTTGGGGTGAAATTTGGGATAAATTTTGGGGTTAAATTTGGGATAAATTTGAGATAATTTTGGGATGAATTTGGGATAAATTTTGGGATAAATTTGGGATAAATTTTGGGATTTTGGGGTGAATTTTGGAGTGAATTTGGGGGATTTTGGTGTGTACTTTTGGGATAAATTTGGGGATTTTTGGGATAAATTTTGGGATAATTTTGGGATAAATTTTGGGAATTTTCCAGACTGGAACATGCTGATCGTGGGGAAGCTCTTGGGGAATTTTGGGATAAATTTGGGATAAATTTTGGGATAAATTTGGGATAAATTTTGGGATAAATTTGAGATAATTTTGGGATGAATTTGGGATAAATTCTGGGATAAATTTGAGATAATTTTGGGATAAATTTGGGATAATTTTGGGATAATTTTGGGATAAATGTGGGATAAATTTGGGATAAATTTTGGGAATTTTCCAGACTGGAACACGCTGATCGTGGGGAAGTTGTCGCCCTGGATCCGCCCGGATTCGCCCCTGGAGCACGTCCGGAAAAACTCCCAAAAAGTAAAATTTGGGCAATTTTGGGGATTTTGGGACAATTTGGAGAATTTTTGGGCAATTTTTTTTGGAATTTTGGGGATTTTGTGGAATTGTAAGGGGATTTTTGGGGAATTTTTGGGAATTTGAGGAAATTTAACGGGATTTTGAGAGAACGTTTTGGGAATTTTTAGGAACTTTGTGGGATTTTTGAGGGGAATTTTGGGGCATTTTTGGGGTTTTGGGGGAATTTTTTGGATTTGGTGGAATTTTGAGGGGATTTGGTGGAATTTTTGGGAATTTGGGGGATTTTGAAGGGAATTTTCAGGGGATTTGGTGGAATTTTTGGGAATTTGGGGGATTTTGAAGGGAATTTTGGGGAATTTGGGGAGTTTTGGAGAGTTTGTGGAATGTTGAAGGGGATTTTTGGGAATTTTGGGGGGAATTTTGGGAATTCTGGGACAATTTTGGGCATCAGGACGGGGATTTTGGGCCGGATTTTGACAGATTCCAGCTGAAATTCCTCATTTTTCCTCGTTTTTGAGCAGAATTTTTTGGTGAATTTGGGGATTTTTCGGTGTCTGGCGCCGGGAATTTGGAATTTTGGAATTTTGGGGTGGAATTTGGCTGAAAATTTTGAATTTTGCCCAAATCTGGTTGCATTTTTTATGGAATTTCTGGGACTTTTTGTGGGTTTGGATGGGATTTTTTGGGGATTTCAGGGATTTTTTTGGGAATCTCGGGATTTTTCGGTGTCTGGCGCCGGGAATTTGGGATTTTGGGGTGAAATTTGGGGTTTTTTTCCCTCCAAGACGAGGATTTTGAGCTGAATTTTGACAGATTTGGGCTGAAACTCTTGAATTTTGCTCAAATCTGGTCGCATTTTTTTTTTATATATTTTTGAGATTTTTTTGGGGTTGTTTTTTTTCGGAATTTCAGCATTTTTCGGGGCGGAATTTTGGGAATTCTGGGACAATTTTGGGCATCAGGACGGGGATTTTGGGCCGGATTTTGACAGATTCGAGGTGAAATTCCTCATTTTTCCTCGTTTTTGAGCGGGATTTTTTGGTGAATTTGGGGATTTTTTGGTGCCTGGCGGTGGGAATTTGGAATTTTGGAATTTTGGGCTGGAATTTGCCTGAAAATTTTGAATTTTGCCCAAATCTAGTTGCATTTTTTATGGAATTTCTGGGACTTTTTGCGGGTTTGGATGGGATTTTTTGGGGATTTCAGGGATTTTTTGGGAATTTCGGGGATTTTTTGGTGAATCCCGGGATTTTTCGGTGTCTGGCGCTGAGAATTTGGGATTTTGGGGTGAAATTTGGGGTTTTTTCCCTCCAAGACGAGGATTTTGAGCTGAATTTTGACAGATTTGGGCTGAAACTCTTGAATTTTGCTCAAATCTGGTCGCTTTTTTTTTTATATATTTTTGAGATTTTTTTGGGGTTGTTTTTTTTCGGAATTTCAGCATTTTTCGGGGCGGAATTTTGGGAATTCTGGGACAATTTTAGGCATCAGAACGGGGATTTTGCGGCCGGGTTTTGACAGATTCCAGCTGAAATTCCTCATTTTTCCTCGTTTTTGAGCGGAATTTTTTGCTGAATTTGGGGATTTTTTGGTGCCTGGCGGCGGGAATTCGATAATTTCGGAATTTTGGGGTGGATTTTGGGGTGATTTCGGGCGGTTTTGGGCGCAGGCGCTGCGGCAGGAGCTGGATTTCGGCGCCTACCTGGGCCTGGCCGCTCACCTGGTGCCCCTCAGGGGGCGCCACAACCCCAACCTGGCCCGGGGGCTGAGCGCCCACCTGCACAGCGGCCACCACGCCACCCAGGTACTGGTTTGGACTGGTTTATACTGGGAGGGACTGGGAGGGGAAAAAACGGGGGAAAAATGCGAAAAAATGGGGGAAAAATGCGAAAAAACGGCGAAGAAAGGGTTAAAAATGGGTTAAAAATGGGGAAGAAAGGGTTAAAAATGGGAAGGAAAGGGTTAAAATGGCAGGATTTGGTACTGGTTTGGACTGGTTTGTACTGGTTTGGACTGGGAGGGACTGGGAGGGGAAAAAACGGGGGAAAAATGCGAAAGAACGGCGAAGAAAGGGTTAAAAATGGGTTAAAAATGGGGAAGAAAGGGTTAAAAATGGGAAGGAAAGGGTTAAAATGGCGGGATTTGGTACTGGTTTGTACTGGTTTATACTGGTTTGGACTGGTTTATACTGGGAGGGACTGGGAGGGGAAAAACGGGGGAAAAACGGGGAAAAAATGCGAAAAAACGGTGAAGAAAGGGTTAAAAATGGGTTAAAAATGGGGAAGAAAGGGTTAAAAATGGGAAGGAAAGGGTTAAAATGGCGGGATTTGGTACTGGTTTGGACTGGTTTATACTGGTTTATACTGGTTTATACTGGTTTGTACTGGGAGGGGAAAAAACGGGGGAAAAACGGGGAAAAAATGCGAAAAAACGGCGAAGAAAGGGTTAAAAATGGGTTAAAAATGGTGAAGAAAGGGTTAAAATGGCGGGATTTGGTACTGGTTTGGACTGGTTTGGACTGGTTTGGACTGGTTTGGACTGGGAGGGGAAAAAACGGGGGAAAAACGGGAAAAAATGGGGAAAAAACGGGGAAAAAAAGCAAAAAAACGGCAAAGAAAGGGTTAAAAATGGGGAAGAAAGGGTTAAAAATGGCGGGATTTGGTACTGGTTTGGACTGGTTTGTACTGGTTTATACTGGTTTGGACTGGGAGAGGAAAAAATGGGGGAAAAACGGGGGAAAACGGTGAAAAGACGGGGAAAAAAGGGTTAAAAATGGGAGTGTTTGGTACTGGTTTGTACTGGTTTATACTGGTCCATACTGGTCCATACTGGTCCATACTGGTCCATACTGGTCTATACTGGTCCATACTGGTCCGTACTGGTCCATACTGGTCCATACTGGTCCATAGTGGTTTATACTGGTCCATACTGGTTTATACCGGTCCATACTGGTTTATACTGGTCCAAACTGGTGGGCACTGGTCAGTACTGGTTTATACTGGTCCAAACTGGTGGGCACTGGTCAGTACTGGTTTATACTGGTTTATACCGGTCCGTACTGGTCCATACTGGTCCAAACTGGTGGGCACTGGTCAGTTCTGGGTCCAGGTGCCGCTGGTGCCCCCCGAGGATTCCCGCGATGACGTCATCGGGAACGAGGCCCCGCCCCCGCCCGGGGGGGGCGACGAGGAGAACACGTGGGAGTGGTGAGGAAACGGGGAGAAAAAGCGGGATTTTGGGAAAAACGGGGAAAAATGGGGAGAAAAAGCGGGATTTTGGGAAAAACGGGGAAAAACGGGGAGAAAACGGGGATTTTGGGAAAAAATGGGGAGAAAAACGGGGAGTTTGGGAAAAAACAGGGAAAAACTGGGAGAAAAACGGGGATTTTGGGAAAAAATGGGGAAAAACGGGGAAAAAAATGGGGATTTTGGGAAAAAATGGGGAGAAAAACGGGGATTTGGAGAAAAATGGGGAGAAAAACGGGGAGTTTGGGAAAAAATGGGAAAAAATGGGGAAAAAACAGGGAGAGAAACGGGGATTTTGGGAAAAATGGGGAAAAACGGGGAGAAAACGGGGATTTTGGGAAAAATGGGGAAAAAACGGGGAGAAAACGGGGAAAAAACGGGGATTTTGGGAAAAAATGGGGAAAAAACGGGGATTTGGGAAAAAATGGGGAGAAAAACCGGGAGTTTGGGAAAAAATGGGGAAAAAACGGGGAAAAACGGGGATTTGGGAAAAACGGGGAAAAAACAGGGATTTGGGGAAAAACGGGGAGAAACGGGAAAAAAAACAGGATTTTGAAAAAACGGGGCAAAGAAAGGGGATTTGGGGAAAAACAGGGCGAAAAAACGGGGTAAAAAATGGGGATTTTGGGTAAAAACCAGAAAAACGGGACAAAAAAATGGGGATTTTGGGAAAAATGGGGCAAAAACCAGGATTTTGGGAAAAACGGGGAGAAAACGGGGCCAAAAAACTGGATTTTTGGAAAAACGGGGCCAAAAATGGGGCAAAGAAATGGGATTTTTGGAAAAAAAAGGGAAAAAATGGGTATTTTGGGAAAAATGGGAGAAAAAACAGGGATTTGGGGAAAAACAGGCAAAAAAAGGGGATTTTGGGAAAAATGGGAAAAAACGGGGAAAAAACCAGGATGTTAGGAAAAACGAGGCAAAACACCAGGATTTTGGGAAAAATGGGGCAAGAAATGGGGATTTTGGGAAAAACAAGAAAAAAAGGGGCAAAAAAAAGGAAAAAATGGGATTTTGGGAAAAACAGGGCAAAAAAATGGGGATTTTGTGAAAAAAAAGTGGAAAAACCAGGGATTTTGGGAAAAATGGGGGAAATGGTGAAAAAATGGGGATTTTGGGAAAAACTGAGGAAAACAACGGGGAAAAATGGGAATTTTGGGTGGGGAAATGGGAATTTGGGGGGGAAAAATGGGAATTTGGGGCAAAAAAACAGGAATTTTGGGGCAAAATGGGGAAAAAAACACGAATTTTGGAAAAAAAAGGAAATTTTGTGGAATAGGGAATTTTGGGAAAAATGGGGGAAAATGGGAATTTTGGGGAAAAATGGGGGGAAATCAGGAGAAAAAACGGGAATGTGGGGAGCAAAAAGGGAATCTTGGGGAAAGAATGGAAATTTTGGGAGAAAACGGGGAAAAATGGAAAAAAACCAGGAATTTGGGGAAAAAAAGCATTTTTATTTTGGGGTGTGAGGGGATTTTAGGGTGATTTTTGGGTGATTTTGGGCTGATTTGTGCAGATTTTGGCTGATTTTTGGGGTGATTTTGGGTGATTTTTGGGTGATTTTGGGTGATTTTGGGTGATTTTGGCTGATTTTTGGGGTGATTTTGGGTGATTTTGGGGTGATTTGTGCAGATTTTGGCTGATTTTGGGTGATTTTGGCTGATTTTGGGTGATTCTGGCTGATTTTGGGTGATTTTGGCTGATTTTTGGGGTGATTTTGGGTGATTTTGGGGTGATTTGTGCAGATTTTGGCTGATTTTGGCTGATTTTGGCTGATTTTGGGTGATTTTGGGGTGATTTTGGCTGATTTTGGCTGATTTTTGGGGTGATTTTGGGTGATTTTGGCTGATTTTGGGGTGATTTTGGGTGATTTTTTGTGATTTTGGGGTGATTTTGGCTGATTTTGGCTGATTTTGGGTGATTTTTTGTGATTTTGGGGTGATTTTGGCTGATTTTGGGGTGATTTGGGGTGATTTTGGGTGATTTTGGGTGATTATTTGTGATTTTTGGGGTGATTTTGGGTGATTTTGGCTGATTTTTTGTGATTTTGGCTGATTTTGGGTTGATTTTGTGTCATTTTGGGTGATTTGTGCAGATTTTGGGTGATTTTGGCTGATTTTGGCTGATTTTTGGGGTGATTTGGGGTGATTTTGGGTGCGTTTCCCTCCCCTCAGGTGGCACAACTTCCGCACCCTCCTGGACTACAACAAGCGGGTGGCGCTCGGTGAGGGCGGGGCCAAACCCGGGGGCGGGGCTTGGACTGAAAAGGGGCGGGGCCAACACCGGGGGCGGGGCTTGGCCCGAAAGGGGCGGGGCTTGGCCCGAAAGGGGCGGGGCCAAACCCGAAAGGGGCGGGGCCAAACCCGAAAGGGGCGGGGCTTGGCCCGAAAGGGGCGGGGTTTGGACTGAAAGGGGCGGGGCTTGGACTGAAAGGGGCGGGGCTTGGCCCGAAAGGGGCGGGGCTTGGCCTGAAAGGGGCGGGGCTTGGACTGAAAGGGGTGGGGCTTGGCCTGAAAGGGGCGGGGCTTGGACTGAAAGGGGCGGGGCTTGGCCCGAAAGGGGCGGGGCTTGGCCTGAAAGGGGCGGGGCCAAACCGGGGGCGGGGCTGGGCCCGAAAGGGGCGGGGTTTGGACTGAAAGGGGCGGGGCTTGGCCTGAAAGGGGCGGGGCTTAGCCCGAAAGGGGCGGGGCTTTGCCTGAAAGGGGCGGGGCTTGGCCCAAAAGGGGCGGGGCTTAGCCTAAAAGGGGCGGGGGCTTTGCCCGAAAGGGGCGGGGATTGGCGTGAAAGGGGCGGGGCTTGTCCTGAAAGGGGAGGGGCTTGTCCTGCAAGGGGCGGGGCTTAGCCTGAAAGGGGGTGTGGCCTCACCTGAGGGGGCGTGGCTTCAGCAAAAGGGGTGGGGCTGGTTTGTACTGGTTTGTACTGGTTTAGATGGGATTTTACTGGTTTGTACTGGTTTAGATGGGGTTTAACTGGTTTGTACTGGTTTGTACTGGTTTAGATGGGGTTTTACTGGTCTATACTGGTCTATACTGGTCTATACTGGTCTATACTGGTCTATACTGGTTTATACTGGTTTATACTGGTTTGTACTGGTTCCAGCCCTGGAGTTGGGCCCGGACCTGCCCTCCCCCGCGTCCCTGACTGGTTTATACTGGTTTATACTGGTCTATATCAGTTTATATGGGGTTTTACTGGTTTATACTGGTCTATACTGGTCTATACTGGTCTATACTGGTTTATACTGGTTTGTACTGGTTTCAGCCCTGGAGCTGGGCCCGGACCTGCCCTCCCCCGCGGCCCTGACTGGTTTATACTGGTTTATACTGGTCTATATCAGTTTATATGGGATTTTACTGGTATATACTGGTCTATACTGGTCTATACTGGTTTATACTGGTTTATACTGGTTTGTACTGGTTTCAGCCCTGGAGCTGGGCCCGGACCTGCCCTCCCCCGCGGCCCTGACTGGTTTATACTGGTTTATACTGGTCTATACCAGTTTATATGGGATTTTACTGGTATATACTGGTCTATACTGGTTTATACTGGTCTATACTGGTCTATACTGGTTTATACTGGTTTGTACTGGTTTCAGCCCTGGAGTTGGGCCCGGACCTGCCCTCCCCCGCGGCCCTGACTGGTTTATACTGGTTTATACTGGTCTATATCAGTTTATATGGGGTTTTACTGGTCTATACTGGTCTATACTGGTTTATACTGGTTTATACTGGTTTGTACTGGTTTCAGCCCTGGAGCTGGGCCCGGACCTGCCCTCCCCCGCGGCCCTGACTGGTTTATACTGGTTTATACTGGTCTATACCAGTTTATATGGGGTTTTACTGGTTTATACTGGTCTATACTGGTTTGTACTGGTTTATACTGGTTTATACTGGTTTGTACTGGTTTCAGCCCTGGAGTTGGGCTCGGACCTGCCCTCCCCCGCGGCCCTGACTGGTTTATACTGGTTTATACTGGTCTATATCAGTTTATATGGGGTTTTACTGGTCCATACTGGTTTGTACTGGTCTATACTGGTCTATACTGGTTTATACTGGTTTATACTGGTTTTTACTGGTTTCAGCCCTGGAGCTGGGCCCGGACCTGCCCTCCCCCGCGGCCCTGACTGGTTTATACTGGTTTATACTGGTCTATATCAGTTTATATGGGGTTTTACTGGTATATACTGGTCTATACTGGTCTGTACTGGTTTGTACTGGTTTATACTGGTTTGTACTGGTTTCAGCCCTGGAGCTGGGCCCGGACCTGCCCTCCCCCGCGGCCCTGGCGCGCTGGCTGGGCGAACCCGTGCGCGCCGCCTTCCTCCCCACCCGCCTCTTCCTCACCAACAAGAAAGGGTTCCCCGTGCTGGCCCGCGGCCACCAGCGCCTGCTGGGCCAGCTGCTCAAGGTACTGGTTTATACTGGTTTGTACTGGGAGGGACCGGGAGGGGGAAAACGGGGGAAAAACGGGGGAAAAACGGCGAAAAACGGGCAAAAAACGGGTGAGGAATGGGGAGGAAAGGGTTAAAAAAGGTTAATAAAGGGTTAAAAAGGGGATTTGGGGGTTAATGGTTTATACTGGTTTGGACTGGTTTGTACTGGTTTGGAGTGGGAGGGACTGGGACAAACTGGGAGGGACTGGGAGGGGGAAAAAATGGCGGAAAATGGGCAAAAAACGGGTGAGAAATGGGGAGGAAAGGGTTAAAAATGGGTTAAATGGGGATTTGGGGTTACTGGTTTGGACTGGTTTGGACTGGTTTGTACTGGTTTATACTGGGAGGGACTGGGAGGTGGAAAACGGGGGAAAAACGGGGGAAAAACGGCGAAAAACGGGCAAAAAATGGGTGAGAAACAGGAAAAAAAGGGTTAAAAATGGGATAAATGGGGATTTGGCGGTACTGGTTTGTACTGGTTTGTACTGGGAGGGACTGGGACAAACTGGGAGGAACTGGGAGGGACTGGGAGTGGGTTCATACTGGTTTATACTGGTTTATACTGGTTTATACTGGTTTATACTGGTTTACATGTGTTTCTATGGGTATTTTTCACTGTATATCACTCTATAGTGGTTTATACTGGTTTTTACTGGTTTTTACTGGTTTATACTGGTTTCCTCCCCAGCTGGACGTGCAGATCATCATGCAGGGCGCCCCCCGGCACTGGTTTATACTGGTTTATACTGGTTTATACTGGTTTATACTGGTTTACATGTGTTTCTATGGGTATTTTTCACTGTATATCACTCCATACTGGTCCATACTGGTTTATACTGGTTTATACTGGTTCATACTGGTTTCCTCCCCAGCTGGACGTGCAGATCATCGTGCAGGGCGCCCCCCGGCACTGGTTTATACTGGTTTATACTGGTTTACATGTGTTTCTATGGGTATTTTTCACTGTATATCACTCTATACTGGTCCATACTGGTCCATACTGGTTTATACTGGTTCATACTGGTTTTTACTGGTTTCCTCCCCAGCTGGACGTGCAGATCATCGTGCAGGGCGCCCCCCGGCACTGGTTTATACTGGTTTATACTGGTTTACATGTGTTTCTATGGGTATTTTTCACTGTATATCACTCTATACTGGTCCATACTGGTTCATACTGGTTTTTACTGGTTTCCCCCCCAGCTGGACGTGCAGATCATCGTGCAGGGCGCCCCCCGGCACTGTTTTATACTGGTTTATACTGGTTTATACTGGTTTACATGTGTTTCTATGGGTATTTTTCACTGTTTATCACTCTATACTGGTCCATACTGGTCCATACTGGTTTATACTGGTTTATACTGGTTTATACTGGTTTCCCCCCCAGCTGGACGTGCAGATCATCGTGCAGGGCACCCCGCGGCACTGTTTTATACTGGTTTATACTGGTTTATACTGGTTTATACTGGTTTACATGTGTTTCTATGGGTATTTTTCACTGTTTATCACTCCATACTGGTCCATACTGGTCCATACTGGTTTATACTGGTTCATACTGGTTTCCCCCCCAGCTGGACGTGCAGATCATCGTGCAGGGCGCCCCCCGGCACGGCGGCCGCCCCCTGGCCGCGTACCTGCAGTACCTGGAGCACCTGGGCCAGCACCGCCCGCCGCCCTCGGCCTACGAGCTGTACGCCCGCGGCTACGAGGATTACCTGCAGAGCCCGCTCCAGGTGGGACCAGTTCAGACCAGTTCAAACCAGTAACCCACTGGGAACCCCCCCAGTACAGCCCAGTGACCTCCCAGTACAGCCCAGTAACCAAAAACCCCAAACCAGTAACTCCCAGTAACTCCCAGTAACTCCCAGTAACGAGGATTACCTGCAGAGCCCGCTCCAGGTGGGACCAGTTCAGACCAGTTCAAACCAGTAACCCACTGGGAACCTCCCCAGTAACCTCCCAGTAACTCCCAGTAACCAAAAACCCCAAACCAGTAACTCCCAGTAACTCCCAGTAACGAGGATTACCTGCAGAGCCCGCTCCAGGTGGGACCAGTTCAGACCAGTTCAAACCAGTAACCTCCCAGTGACCCCCCCAGTACAGCCCAGTGACCTCCCAGTACAGCCCAGTAACCAAAAACCCCAAACCAGTAACCAAAAACCCCAAACCAGTAACTCCCAGTAACTCCCAGTAACTCCCAGTAACGAGGATTACCTGCAGAGCCCGCTCCAGGTGGGACCAGTTCAGACCAGTTCAAACCAGTAACCCACTGGGAACCTCCCCAGTAACCTCCCAGTAACTCCCAGTAACCAAAACCCCCAAACCAGTAACTCCCAGTAACGAGGATTACCTGCAGAGCCCGCTCCAGGTGGGACCAGTTCAGACCAGTTCAAACCAGTAATCCACTGGGAACCCCCCCAGTACAGCCCAGTGACCCCCCAGTACAGCCCAGTAACCAAAAACCCCAAACCAGTAACCAAAACCCCAAACCAGTAACTCCCAGTAACTCCCAGTAACTCCCAGTAACGAGGATTACCTGCAGAGCCCGCTCCAGGTGGGACCAGTTCAGACCAGTTCAAACCAGTAACCCACTGGGAACCCCCCCAGTACAGCCCAGTAACCAAAAACCCCAAACCAGTAACCAAAACCCCAAACCAGTAACTCCCAGTAACTCCCAGTAACTCCCAGTAATGAGGATTACCTGCAGAGCCCGCTCCAGGTGGGACCAGTTCAGACCAGTTCAAACCAGTAACCTCCCAGTGACCCCCCCAGTACAGCCCAGTGACCTCCCAGTACAGCCCAGTAACCAAAAACCCCAAACCAGTAACCAAAAACCCCAAACCAGTAACTCCCAGTAACGAGGATTACCTGCAGAGCCCGCTCCAGGTGGGACCAGTTCAGACCAGTTCAAACCAGTAACCTCCCAGTGACCCCCCCAGTACAGCCCAGTGACCTCCCAGTAACTCCCAGTAACCAAAACCCCCAAACCAGTAACTCCCAGTAACTCCCAGTAACGAGGATTACCTGCAGAGCCCGCTCCAGGTGGGACCAGTTCAGACCAGTTCAAACCAGTAACCTCCCAGTGACCCCCCCAGTACAGCCCAGTGACCTCCCAGTAACTCCCAGTAACCAAAACCCCCAAACCAGTAACTCCCAGTAACTCCCAGTAACGAGGATTACCTGCAGAGCCCGCTCCAGGTGGGACCAGTTCAGACCAGTTCAAACCAGTAACCCACTGGGAACCCCCCAGTACAGCCCAGTGACCTCCCAGTACAGCCCAGTAACCAAAAACCCCAAACCAGTAACTCCCAGTAACCCCAAAACCCCTCCCAGTCCATCCCAGTTCATCCCAGTTTGGTCCCAGTCCATCCCAGTTTGATCCCAGTCCATCCCAGTCCGTCCCAGTCCATCCCAGTTTGGTCCCAGTTTGATCCCAGTTCCATCCCAGTCCATCCCAGTTTGGTCCCAGTCCATCCCAGTTTGATCCCAGTCCATCCCAGTTTGGTCCCAGTCCATCCCAGTCCATCCCAGTCCATCCCAGTCCATCCCAGTTTGGTCCCAGTCCATCCCAGTTTGATCCCAGTCCATCCCAGTCCATCCCAGTCCATCCCAGTCCATCCCAGTCCATCCCAGTCCATCCCAGTTTGATTTTGGGATAATTGCAGCTGAGTTTTTGGTGAATTTTGGGGTAAATTTGGGGGATTTGGGGTTAAATTTTGGGTGAATTTTTAATGAAATTTTGGGTGAATTTTTTGTGAATTTTTTGTGAATTTTGGGGTGAATATCGAGTTAAATTTTGGGTGAATTTGGGGTGAAATTTTGGCTGAAATTTGGGGTGAATTTTTTGTGAATTTCAAGTTAATTTTTGGGTGATTTTTGGGTTAAATTTGGGCGAATTTTGGGGTGAATTTTGGGTCAATTTTTAGTGAATTTTGGGGTAAATCTGGACGAATTTGGGGTGAATTTTTGATGAATTACGAGTTAAATTTTGGATGAATTTTGGGTTAAATTTGGGCGAATTTCGGGGTGAATTTTTTGTGAATTGTGGGTCAATTTTTGGTGAATTTTTGGTGAATTTGGGGTGAAATTTTGGGTGAAATTTGGGTGATTTTGGGCAAATTTCAGCCGCTGATGGACAACCTGGAGTCGCAGACGTACGAGGTGTTCGAGAAGGATCCCATCAAGTACTGCCAGTACCAGCAGGTGCCTCATTTGCATCTCATTTGCATCTCATTTGCATAGCCAATCCCCTCCTTCCTCACGATCCCATCAAGTGCTTCCAGTATCAGCAGGTGTGGCCTCATTTGCATCTCATTTGCATAACCAAACTCTCCTTCCCCACGATCCCATCAAGTACTGCCAGTACCAGCAGGTGTGGCCTCATTTGCATCTCATTTGCATAGCCAAACCCTCCTTCCTCACGATCCCATCAAGTGCTTCCAGTATCAACAGGTGTGGCCTCATTTGCATCTCATTTGCATCTCATTTGCATAGCCAATCCCCTCCTTCCCCACGATCCCATCAAGTACTGCCAGTACCAGCAGGTGTGGCCTCATTTGCATCTCATTTGCATAACCAATCCCCTCCTTCCCCCTCATTTCCCCCAGTTCTCCATTACCTTTAACCCTTATTTGCATATTCATTGGGCTAATTTGCATGGACACGCCCTTCCCACCTTTCATGTAGTTTGAACCAATTCTCCCTTAGTTTGCATAAATTAATCAGCGAATTATGCAAATTAACCTGTGCCATAAATGGGTTATGAAGTGGCTGGCGTAATTTTAAAGCTCATTTGCATAATTCCCGGATTTGCATGAATTAACCAGTGATTTGCATGGGTTAATTTGTGATTGGCATAAATCGATTAGTGGCTCGCACAAATTAGTGATTTGCATAGCTTAAATAGAAATTTGCATAATTGGTTTGCATGTATCGTTTGATGCTTTGCATAAATTAATTGATTTGCCTCGTTTTATTTATGGCACGCGTTAATTTGGTGCTAATTTGCATAAACGGCCTTAATTGCAATCTGGTCACATATTAATTAGCTTACCTGCTTTATAATTGCCTCATTTGCATAGGACTGGTTAATTTACTCTGGTATGGTCTTAATTTGCATTAAGGTACATGATTTGCATAAAATTAGCATAAATATGGTTGAAAATCTTAATTTGCATAGCCCCGCCCATCTTTTGGGGCGATTCAAGCTACCTGCAGATCTAATTTGCATAACAGCGCTTCTAATTTGCATGAAGCATATTTCATTTGCATGTAGGTGTCCCTAATTTACATACACGGACGGTTAATTTGCATAATAAGGCCAGGATAGGCTTTGGTGCTTTCCTAATTTGCATAATCGCAGCCTAATTAACACCACCAGGTGGGTGTGGGGTGTTTGGGTGTTGTTGCACCCCCTCATTTGCATAAATTTGCATAATTCCAGGCCATCTTCAAGTGCCTCCAGGACCGGGTCCCCGAGGGGGAGCGGGAGACGAACGTGCAGTGAGTGCCCAAAATCCTCGGATTTCACCCCAAAATTCACCCCAAAATCCTCGGATTTCACCCCAAAATTCACCCAGAATTTACCCAAATTTATCCAAATTTATCCCAAATTCATCCCAAAATTCACCCCAAAATTCACCCCAAAATCCACGGATTTCACCCCAAAATTCACCCCAAAATCCTCGGATTTCACCCCAAAATTCACCCCAAAATCCTCGGATTTCACCCCAAAATTCACCCCGAAATCCTCGGATTTCACCCCAAAATTCACCCCGAAATTCACCCCAAAATCCACGGATTTCACCCCAAAATTCACCCCAAAATCCTCGGATTTCACCCCAAAATTCACCCCAAAATCCACGGATTTCACCCCAAAATTCACCCCGAAATTCAGCCCAAAATCCACGGATTTCACCCCAAAATTCACCCAGAATTTACCCAAATTTATCCAAATTTATCCCAAAATTTACCCAAAATTCACCCCGAAATTCACCCCGAAATTTACCCCAAAATTTACCCAAATTTATCCAAATTTATCCCAAAACTTACCCAAATTTACCTTAAAATTCACCCCGAAATTTACCCCAAAATTCACCCCAAAATTCACCCAAATTTATCCAAATTTATCCCAAAATTCATCCCAAAATTCACCCCGAAATTTACCCCAAAATCCACCGATTTCACCCCAAAATTCACCCAGAATTTACCCCAAATTCACCCCAAAATCCACGGATTTCACCCCAAAATTCACCCCAAATTCACCCAAATTTATCCAAATTTATCCCAAAATTCACCCCAAAATTCACCCCGAAATTCAGCCCCAAATCCACGGATTTCACCCCAAAATTCACCCAAAATTTACCCAAATTTATCCAAATTTATCCCAAAATTTACCTTAAAATTCACCCCGAAATTTACCCCAAAATCCTCGGATTTCACCCCAAAATTCACCCCGAAATTCACCCCAAAATCCTCGGATTTCACCCCAAAATTCACCCCGAAATTCACCCCAAAATCCACGGATTTCACCCCAAAATTCACCCCAAAATTCACCCAAATTTATCCAAATTTATCCCAAAATTCAGCCCAAATTCATCCCAAAATTCACCCCAAAATTCACCCCAAATTCCATGGATTTCACCCCAAAATTCACCCCAAAATTATCCAAATTTATCCTAAATTTACCTTAAAATTCACCCCAAATTTACCCAAATTAACCCCAAAATTCACCCCAAATTCACCCCAAAATCCTCGGATTTCATCCCAAAATTCATCCCAAAATTCACCCAAATTCACCCCAAAATTCATCCCAAAAAATCACCCCAAAAAACCCAAATTTACCCCAAAATTCACCGAATTTTACCCCAAAATTCACCCCAAAATTCGTACCAAAATTCACCCAAATTCACCGTAAAATTTATCCCAAAATTTATCCCAAAATCCCCCAAATTCACCCCAAAATTTATCCCAAAGTCACCCCAAAATCCACCCAAAAATCCTCCAAATTCACCCCAAAATTCACTCCAAAAACCGTGAATTCACCCCAAAATTTATCCCAAAATCCCCCAATTTGGGGTGAATTTTTGGGGTGAATTTTGGGGATTTTGGGGTTGAATTTTGGGGTGAATTTTGGGGATTTTGGGGTTGAATTTTAGGGGGGGTTTTTGGGAATTTTGGGGTGAATTTCCCCGATTTTGGGGTTAATTTTGGGATTTTTTTGGGGTGAATTTTGGAGTGAATTTGGCTTAATTTTGGGGTGAATTTTTGGGGGGATTTTTTGGGGATTTTGGGGTTGAATTTTGGGGTGAATTTCCCCGATTTTGGGGTTAATTTTGGGATTTTTTGGGGTGAATTTTGGGGATTTTGGGGGGGATTTTTTGGGGATTTGGGGTGAATTTTGGGGTAAATCTTGGGATAAATTTTGGGTTTTTTGGGGGCGAATTTTGGGGTAAATTTAGGGGATTTTGGGGCGCTGAAGCCGATTTTGGGGTGAATTTTCCCAATTTTGGGTTTTTTTAACCCAATTCAGGGTGGTGAGGTGGGGGCCGCTGGTGTCGGCCGCGCTCGGGGGGATTTTGGGGTGAATTTTTGGGGGATTTTTGGGGTTTTTTTGGTTGAATTTTGTGGATTTTGGGTTTGTTGGGGTGAATTTTCCCAATTTTGGGGTTTTTTACCCCAATTCAGGGTGGTGATGGTGCTGGGGGCCGGGCGGGGGCCGCTGGTGTCGGCCGCGCTCCGCGCCGCTCGCCAGGCCGGGACCCGCGTGCGCCTCTACGCCGTGGAGAAGAACCCCAACGCCGTGGTCACGTGAGTGCGATCAATAACCGATCGATAACTGATCAATAACCGATAACCGATCAATAACTGATAACTGATCGGTACTGATCGATAACCGATCGATATCCCATCAAAACCCTAACGCCGTGGTCACGTGAGTGCGATCAATAACCGATAACTGATCAATAACCGATACCCGATCAATAACCGATAACTGATCAATAACCAATAACCGATCAATAACCGATAACTGATTGATAGCTGATCAATAACCCATCAATACCGACCGATACCGATCGATATCCCATCAAAACCCCAACGCCGTGGTCACGTGAGTGCGATCAATAACCGATCGATAACTGATCAATAACCGATAACCGATCAATAACCGATAACTGATTGATAGCTGATCAATAACCCATCAATACCGACCGATACCGATCGATATCCCATCAAAACCCCAACGCCGTGGTCACGTGAGTGCGATCAATAACCGATCGATAACTGATCAATAACCGATAACCGATCAATAACCGATAACTGATTGATAGCTGATCAATAACCCATCAATACCGACCGATACTGATCGATATCCCATCAAAACCCCAACGCCGTGGTCACGTGAGTGTGATCAATAACCGATCGATAACTGATCAATAACCGATAACCGATCAATAACCGATAACTGATCGGTAATGATCGGTAATGATTGATAACCGATCTATATCCCATCAAAACCCCAACGCCGTGGTCACGTGAGTGCGATCAATAACCGATAGATAACTGATCAATAATCGATAACCGATCAATAACCGATAACTGATTGATAGCTGATCAATAACCCATCAATACCGACCGATACCGATCGATATCCCATCAAAACCCCAACGCCGTGGTCACGTGAGTGCGATCAATAACCGATTGATAACTGATCAATAACCAACAACTGATCAATAACCGATAACTGATCAATAACTGATCGATTCTGATCAATAACCGATCGATATCCCATCAAAACCCCAACGCCGTGGTCACATGAGTGCGATCAATAACCGATTGATAAATTATCAATAACCGATCAATGATTGATAACTGATCGGTACTGATCGATAACCGATTGATATCCCATCAAAACCCCAACGCCATGGTCACGTGAGTGTGATCAATAACCGATCGATAACTGATCAATAACTGATAGCTTATCAATAACCAATAACTGATCAATAACTGATCGGTACTGATTGATAACCGATCGATATCCCATCAAAACCCCAACGCCGTGGTCACGTGAGTGCGATCAATAACCTATCAGTGATCAATAACTGATCGATAACCGATCACTGATTGATAACCGATTGATAACTGATAACTGATCAATAACTGATCAATAACCAATCGATATCCCATCAAAACCCCACTGCCGGGGTCACCTGAGTGAGAACCGATCAATAACTGACCAATAACGGATCAATAACCGATAACTGATCAATACTGATCGATACCAATCAATATCCCATCAAAACCCCAACGCCGCGGTCACGTGATTGAGAACCGATCAATAACTGGTCAATAACCGATCAATAACTGATAACAAATCAATAACTGATCAATAACTAATATCAATATCTGATAACATCATTAACTGATCAATAACTCATCAATACTGATCAATAACCCATCAAAACCCCAACACCATGGTCACATGAGTGCAATCAATAACTGATCAATAATTGATCAATAACCGATTGATAACTGATAACTGATCAATACTGATCGATACCCATCGATATCCCATCAAAACCCCAACACCGCGGTCATATGAGTGAGAACCGATCAATAGCTGATCAATAATCAATCAATAACTGATAAACGACCAATAACCAATTGATAACTGATAACTTATCAGTAACCAATCAATAACCAATCAATAACCAATAACTGATCGATAACTGATCAATAACCCATAAAAACCCCAATGCCGTGGTCACGTGAGTGATAACCAATCAATAACTGATCAATAACCGATAACCAATCAGTAACTGATCAATAACTGATAACTGATCGATATCCCATCAAAACCCCAACGCCGTGGTCACGTGACTGATAACCGATCAATAACCGATCAATAACCAAAGTAGCAGAGGGGGATTGGAGGGGGTTATTGATCACCGATACTTTATTGATCTCCTATCGGCTTGAATTCCTGATTGATCAGGGGATTATTAAAGGCTATTAATGAGCTAATTAAGGCTAATTAGGGCTTCTAATAAACTAATTGTAGCTAATTGGGGCTGTTAATGAGCTAATTAGAGGCTAATTAATGGTAATTAAGAGTGGAAATGCGGCATAGGGGGAGGGGAGGGGGTTATTGATCACCAATACTTCATTGCTCATTAACAAAACCCCATCAACCGGGGGGGGGGTTATTAAGGCTAATTACGGCTCTAATTAGCGCTAATTGCACTAATTAGCGCTAATTGCGCTAATTATGCTGGAGAACTGCCAGTGGGAGGAGTGGGGGGGGTTATTGATCACCAATAAATTATTGATCTTTGACTGAAATTAATTCCTGATTGATTAGGGAGTTATTAACGGCTAAAATCCAATTAATTAATGCTAATTGGGGCTTTTAATGAACTAATCAAGGCTAATTGGGTCTGTTAATGAACTCATTAAGGCTAATTAGTGGTAATTCATGGTACTTAAGAGTGGGAAAAGTGGGGAGGGGAGACTGGGGGTGGTTATTGATCACTTATCGGAATTCATTCCTGATTGATCAGGGGGGTAATAATGGCTATTAATGAGCTAATTAGGGCTTCTCATGAACTAATTCAAGCTAATTAGGGCTTCTAATGAACTAATTAATGGTAATTAAGAGTAGAAAAGTGGCAGAGGGGGACGGGAGGGGGTTATTGATCATCGATACTTTATTGATCTTCTATTAGCATTAATTCCTGATGGATCAAAGCTGCTGTTAAAGGCTATTAATGAACCAATTAACGATAATTAAGGCTTTTAATGAACTAATTAACGCTAATTAAAGGTAAATAAGAGTAAGAAAAGCGGCATAAGGGGAGGAGAGGGGAGTATTGATCACCGATACTTTATTGATGTCCTATTCGCATGAATCCCTGATTGATCAAGGGATTATTAATAACTGTTAACGAACTAATTAATGGCAATTAAGGCTGCTAATGAACCAATTAAGTCTAATTAATGTTAATTCAGACTAACTAAGAACGAGCAAAGTGCCAGGGAGGGACTGGAGGGGATTATTGATCACCAACGCTCGACCGATCGCTAACACAGCGCCATGCCCATTGAGCGGGGGGGGTGGGTTATGAATGCTAATTAATGCTAACGAGGGTCGTAATTACGGCTAATTAGGCTGGAGAACTGCCAGTGGGAGGAGTGGGGCTCGCAGGTGTCGGTGGTGTCGCGGGACATGCGGGGCTGGGCCGCGCCCGAGCTCGCCGACCTGGTGGTGTCGGAGCTGCTGGGCTCCTTCGGCGACAACGAGCTGAGCCCCGAGTGCCTGGACGGGGCCCGGGGCTGCCTCAAAGGTGGGGAAAACGGGGCGAAAAACGGCGGAAACGGGCAAAAAAAAAATGGGGAAAAACGGGGGAAAAACGGGGGAAAACGGGGAAAAACGGGGGAAAAACGGGGGGGAATGGGGGGAAAAACGGCACAAAAGTGGGGGGGAAATGGGGGGAATTTGGGGAAAATTGGGGGAAAAGGTGGGGGAAGGGGAAAGGGAAAGTTTGGGGATGGAAAAAAAATGGGGGAAAAAATGGGAAGAAATTTTGGGGGAAAATGGGGAAAAAATGGGAGAAAAGGTGAAAAATGGGAAAAAAACCACAAAAACGGGGAAAAGTGGTGGAAAAATGGGGGAAATTTGGGGAAAATCAGGGAAAGGGTGGGGGAAGGGGAAAGGGAAAATTTGGGGATGGAAAAAAAAAAAGGGAAGAAATTTTGGGGGGAATTTGGGGGAAAAAATGGGAAAAATGGGAGAAAAGGTGGGAAAATGGGGGAAAATGGGAAAAATGGGGGGAAAAGTGGGGGGAAAATGGGGGAAATTTGGGGAAAATCAGGGAAAGGGTGGGGGAAGGGGAAAGGGAAAATTTGGGGATGGAAAAAAAATGGGGGAAAAAATGGGAAGAAATTTTGAGGGAAAATGGGGAAAAAATGGGAGAAAAGGTGAAAAATGGGAAAAAAACCACAAAAACGGGGGAAAAGTGGTGCAAAAATGGGGGAAATTTGGGGAAAATCAGGGAAAGGGTGGGGGAAGGGGAAAGGGAAGATTTGGGGATGGAAAAAAAAAAGGGAAGAAATTTTGGGGGGAATTTGGGGGGAAAAATGGGAAAAATGGGAGAAAAGGGGAAAAAATGGGGGAAAATGGGAAAAATGGGGGGAAAAGTGGGGGGGAAATGGGGGAAATTTGGGGAAAATCAGGGAAAGGGTGGGGGAAGGGGAAAGGAAAGATTTGGGGATGGAAAAAAAATGGGGAAAAAATGGGAAGAAATTTTGGGGGAAAATGGGGAAAAAATGGGAAAAAAGGCGAAAAAATGGGGAAAATGGGAAAAATGGGGGAAAAAGTGGTGGAAAAATGGGGGAAATTTGGGGAAAATTGGGGAAAAGGTGGGGGAAGGGGAAAGGGAAAATTTGGGAATGGAAAAAAAAATGGGAAGAAGTTTTGAGGGAAAATGAGGAAAAAATGGGAAAAATGGGAGAAAAGGCGAAAAAATGGGGGAAAATGGGAAAAATGGGGGAAAAAGTGGGGGGGAAATGGGGGAAATTTGGGGAAAATCGGGGAAAGGGTGGGGGAAGGGGAAAGGAAAAGTTTGGGGATGGAAAAAAAATGGGGGAAAAAATGGGAAGAAATTTTGAGGGAAAATGGGGAAAAATTGGTAATTATGGTGAAAAATGGGAAAAAACCACAAAAACGGGGGAAAAGTGGTGGAAAATTGGGGGAAATTTGGGGAAAATCAGGGAAAGGGTGGGGGAAGGGGAAAGGAAAGATTTGGGGAGGGAAAAAAAAAAGGGAAGAAATTTTGGGGGGAATTTGGGGGAAAAAATGGGAAAAATGGGAGAAAAGGCGAAAAAATGGGGGAAAATGGGAAAAATGGGGGGAAAAGTGGGGGGAAAATGGGGGAAATTTGGGGAAAATCAGGGAAAGGGTGGGGGAAGGGGAAAGGAAAAATTTGGGAATGGAAAAAAAAATGGGAAGAAGTTCTGAGGGATAATGAGGGAAAAAATGGGAAAAATGGGAGAAAAGGTGAAAAATGGGGGAAAATGGGAAAAATGGGGGGAAAAGTGGGGGGAAAATGGGGGAAATTTGGGGAAAATTGGGGGAAAGGGTGGGGGAAGGGGAAAGGAAAGATTTGGGGATGGAAAAAAAAAAGGGAAGAAATTTTGGGGGAATTTGGGGGAAAAATGGGAAAAATGGAGAAAAGGCGAAAAATGGGGAAAATGGGAAAAATGGGGGAAAAAGTGGGGGGAAAATGGGGAAATTTGGGGAAAATTGGGGGAAAAGGTGGGGGAAGGGGAAAGGAAAAGTTTGGGGATGGAAAAAAAATGGGGGAAAAAATGGGAAGAAATTTTGGGGGAAAATGGGGAAAAAAAGGTGAAAAATGGGGGAAAAAGGAAAAATAAATAGGAAAAAAAGGGAAAAATGGGGAAAAAAGTGGGGGAAAAATGGGGGAAATTTGGGGAAAATTGGGGAAAGGGTGGGGGAAGGGGAAAGGGAAAATTTGGGAATGGAAAAAAAAAATGGGAAGGAATTTTGGGGAAAATGGGGAAGAAATGGTAAAAAAGGTGGAAAATGGGTGAAAGAAAAGGGAAAAAAAAGGGAATTAAAAAAGGAAAAAAGGCACAAAAGTGGGAAAAAATTGGGTGGAAATTGGGGAAAAAACGGGAAAAAATGGGGGAAGGGAAAAGGAAAAATTTGGGAATGGGGAAAAAAGGGAAAATGGGGAGAAATTGGGAAATAGGAAAAAAAAGGGGAAAAAAGGGTCGGGAAATGGAGGAGAAATGAGGGAAAATGGGATTTTTGGGGTGAAAAATGGGATTTTTTTGGGTGAAAAATGGGATTTTTTGGGGTGAAAAATGGGATTTTTGGGGGATAAAAATGATATTTTTTTAAGGGTGAAAAATGGGATTTTTTTGTGTGAAAAATGGGACTTTTAGGGGATAAAAATTGGATTTATTGGGGGATAAAAATGGGATTTTTGGGGGATAAAAATGATATTTTTTTAAGGGTGAAAAATGGGATTTTTTTGGGGTGAAAAATGAGATTTTTTGGGGTGAAAAATGGGACTTTTAGGGGATAAAGATTGGATTTATTGGGGGATAAAAATGGGATTCTTTGGGGTGAAAAATGGGATTTTTTTTTGGGGTGAAAAATGGGATTTTTTGGGTATAAAACTGATCTTTTGGGGTGAAAAATGGGATTTTTTTCGGGATAAAAATGGGATTTTTTGGGGTGAAAAATGGGACTTTTAGGGGATAAAAATTGGATTTATTGGGGGATAAAAATGGGATTTTTTGGGGTGAAAAATGGGATTTTTTGGGTATAAAACTGTAATCTTTTGGGGTGAAAAATAGGATTTTTTTGGGGATAAAAATGGGATTTTTTGGGGTGAAAAATGGGACTTTTAGGGGATAAAGATTGGATTTATTGGGGGATAAAAATGGGATTTTTTGGGGTGAAAAATGGGATTTTTTTGGGGGTGAAAAATGGGATTTTTTGGGTATCAAACTGTGATCTTTTGGGGTGAAAAATGGGATTTTTTGGGGGTGAAAAATGGGATTTTTTGGGGTGAAAAATGGGACTTTTAGGGGATAAAAATTGGATTTATTGGGGGATAAAAATGGTATTTTTTGGGGGTGAAAAATGGGATTTTTTTGGGGATAAAAATGGGATTTTTTGGGGTGAAAAATGGGACTTTTAGGGGATAAAAATGGGATTTATTGGGGGATAAAAATGGGATTTTTGGAGGATAAAAATGGTATTTTTTTGGGGTGAAAAATGGGATTTTTTTTGGGGTAAAATGGGATTTTTTTGGGGTGAAAAATGGGATTTTTTGGGGGTGAAAAATTGGATTTTGGAGGATAAAAATGCGATTTTTTTTTGGAGTGAAAATTTTGATTTTTGGTGGATAAAAATGGGATTTTTTTGGGGATAAAAATGGGAATTTTGGGTGAAATTTGGGAGTTGGGTGTGGGGAGTTTTGGGACATCCGGAGTTGCCAAAATTTGGATTTTTGGGGTTTTTTTGGGGTTTTTTTGGGTTTTCAGAGGACGGAGTTTCCATCCCCCAATCCTACACCTCCTTCCTGGCCCCCGTCTCCTCCTCCAAGCTCTACAACGAGGTCCGGGGGTGCCGCGAGCACGACCGGCACCCCGAGGTGAGAATTGGGGCGAAAAACGGCGATTTTGGGAAAAAAATGTCAAAAAATGTGAAAAAACGGGGAAAAAATGGGAAAAAATGGGGAAAAAATGGGAAAAATCGGGAAAAAATTGGGGGAAAAATGGGGAAAAGAGATGAGGGGGTGCCACAAGCACGACCGGCACCCCGAGGTGAGAATTGGGGCGAAAAACGGCGATTTTGGGAAAAAATGTCAAAAAACGTGAAAAAACGGGGAAAAATGGGGAAAAAATGTAAAAAAATGGGGAAAAATGGGGAAAAAATTGGGGGAAAAATGGGGAAAGGAGATGAGGGGGTGCCATGAGCATGACCGGCACCCCGAGGTGAGAATTGGGGCGAAAAACGGCGATTTTGGGAAAAAATGTCAAAAAATGTGAAAAAATGGGGAAAAAATGGGGAAAAATGGGGAAAAAATGTAAAAAATGGGGAAAAAATTGGGGGAAAATGGGGGAAAATGGGGAAAAGAGATCAGGGGGTGCCATGAGCATGACCGGCACCCCGAGGTGAGAATTGGGGCGAAAAACAGCGATTTTGGGAAAAAATGTCAAAAAATGTGAAAAAACGGGGAAAAATGGGAAAAATGGGGAAAAAATGGGGAAAAAATTGGGGGAAAAATGGGGAAAGGAGATCAGGGGGTGCCATGAGCACGACCGGCACCCCGAGGTGAGAATTGGGGCGAAAAACGGCGGTTTTGGGAAAAAAATGTGAAAAATGTGAAAAAACGGGGGAAAAATGGGAAAAAATGGGGAAAAAATGTGGGAAAAAATGGAGAATTTTTTGGGTATTTTTGTGAATATTTTTGGGGGGGATTTTTGGGTATTTTTTGGAATTTTTGGGGGGATTTTTTGGGGGGATTTTTGGAGATTTTTGGTGGGATTTTTTGTGGATTTTTGGGAATCTTTGGGGATTTTTTTTTAATTTCTGGAGAAATTTTTGGGGGGATTTTTTGGGGATTTCAGGATTTTTCAGGGGGTTTTGGGGGATTTTTTGGATGATTTTTGGGAATTTACTGGAATTTTTGGGGGGATTTTTTGCGGATTTTTGGGAATTTTTGGGGGATTTTTTTGTCATTTTTGGGAATTTTTTGGGAATTTTTGGGGGGATTTTGGGGAATTTTTAGGTGGGATTTCTTGGGGGATTATCGGTGGATATTTTTGTGGGGGCTTTTGGGAATTTTTGGGGGGATTTTTTAGTGATTTTTTTTTTTTAAATTTTGGGGGATTTTTTTGGGGATTTTTTGTAATTTTGGGAGGATTTTTTGGGGGGATTTTTTGGGGATTTTTGGGAATTTTTGGGGGGATTTTTTAGTGGTTTTTTTTTTTTTAATTTTGGGGGATTTTTTTGGGGATTTTTTGTAATTTTGGGAGGATTTTTTGGGGGGATTTTTTGGGGATTTTTGGGAATTTTTGGGGGGATTTTTTAGTGGTTTTTTTTAATTTTGGGGGATTTTTTTGGGGATTTTTTGTAATTTTGGGAGGATTTTTTGGGGGGATTTTTTGGTCATTTTTGGGAATTTTTTGGGGGGGATTTTTTGGGGATTCTTGGGAATTTTTGGGGGATTTTTGGTGGGATTTTTGGGGGATTTTTTGGGGATTCTTGGGAATTTTTGGGGGATTTTTGGTGGGATTTTTGGGGGATTTTTGGGACTATTTTGGGAATATTTTTTGGGGAATTTTCAGGAATTTTTGGGACTTTTCAGGCGCAGTTTGAGACCCCGTACGTGGTGAGGCTGCACAACTTCCACCAGGTGGCGCCACCCCTGCCCTGCTTCAGCTTCCAGCACCCAAACCCCGGTGAGAACCTTCCGGAAAAACCCCAAAATCCCGGGAAAACTCCCCAAAATTCCCCCAAAATATCAGCGAACATCCCGGGAAAATATCCCGAAAATTTCAGGAAAAACGCCCAAAAAATTCCCGGGAAAATCGGCCAGAAATGCAGGAAAAAATGAAAAAAAATCAGGATTTTTTTTTTTAAATTTAAGGGGGAAATGAAGAAAAAATTTCGGGGAAAAAACACCAAAATTGAATCAAATTTTAGGAAAAAAAAATCCTTAAAAATGCCAGGACAAATCAAGGAAAAAAATCCCAAAATATCCGGAAAAAATCAAGAAAAAAAACCCAAAAAAATCAGGAAAAAATCCCCAAAAATTTAGAAAAAATAGGAAAAAAACCCAAAAAAATCAGAAAAAATAATGGAAAAATCCTCAAAGATTCAGAAAAAATTAGGGAAAAATCCCCCCAAAAAATTGAGGGAAAAATCCCCAAAATTTCAGAAAAAATTAGGGGAAAATAAAAAAAAAAAAAAAATCAGGGAAAAATCCCCAAAATTTCAGAAAAAATTAGGGAAAAATCCCCAAAAAAAAAATTCAGGGAAAAATCCCCAAAATTTCAGAAAAAATTAGGGAAAAATCCCCAAAAATCATGAAAAAAATCAGGAAAAATTCAGAAAAAAAATTGGAATAAAATCCCCCAAAAATCAGGAAAAACTTCCAAAAAAAATCAGAAAAAATTAGAGAAAAAAATCCCCCAAAAAATCAGAAAAAATTAGGAAAAAATCCCCAAAATTTCAGAAAAACTTAAGGAAAAATCCCCAAAAAATCAGGGGGAAAAAATCCTCAAAAAATACAGAAAAAATCCCAAAAGATCAGGAAAAAATGCTCAAAAAATAAGAAAAAATTTGGGAAAAATGTTCAAAAAGTTAGAAAAAAAAAATCAGAAAATATCTAGAGAAACTACCAAAAAAATTAGGGGAAAATCCCCAAAAAATCAGGAAAAAACCTCAAAATAATCAGGAAAAAAACTTTCAAAGAAATCGGGAAAAAATCAGAAAAACCAGGGGGAAAATGCTCAAAAAATCAGGAAATAATCCTGAAAAAATCAGGAAAAATCCACCAAAAATCAGGAAAAATCCTCAAAATAATTAGGAAAAAAGTTTCAAGATAATCAGGAAAAAAAATCGAAAAAACAAACAAGCAAAGAAATCCTCAAAAAATCAGGAAAAAAAATCTGGGAAAATATAGAATAAAATCCCAAAAAATCTTGAAAAAATTCAGGAAATATTCTTTTAAAAAATCAGGGAAAAATGCATCGAAAATCAGGAAAAAATGTTGAAAAAATCAGAAAGAAATCAGAAAATAATCTCCAAAAATATAAAAAAAAACTAGAAAAAAAAATGGGGAAAAATCTCCAAAAAATTAGAAAAAAAAAATGGGGAAAAATCTAAAAAAAATTAGAAAATAAATGGGGAAAAATCTCAAAAAAATTAGAAAAAAAACAGAGGGAAAAATCTCAAAAAAAATAGGAAGAAAAATGGGGAAAAATCTCAAAAAAAATAGAAAAAAAAATGGGGAAAAATCTCAAAAAAATTAGAAAAAAAACATAGGGAAAAATCTAAAAAAAGTTAGAAAAAAAAAATGGGGAAAAATCTCAAAAAAATTAGAAAAAAAAATGGGGAAAAATCTCAAAAAAATTAGAAAAACACATCGGGAAAAATCTCAAAAAAATTAGAAAACAAAATGGGGAAAAATCTCAAAAAATTTAGAAAAACACATCGGGAAAAATCTCAAAAAAATTAGAAAAAAAATGGGGAAAAATCTCAAAAAAAATAGGAAAAAATGCTGAAAAAAATCCCCAAAAAACCAGGAAAAAATACGGAAAAAATCATTAAAAAAATAGTAAAAAAATCAGAAAAAAACCCGAAAAAAATCCGAAAAAATTCCAAAAAAACCCCAAAACGGAGGGTGAATTTTTGGGATTTTTTTTTCCTGGGATAATTTTGGGAATTTTGGGATTTTCCAGACCCGTGCCCCGACAACAGCCGCTACACGGAGCTCTCGTGGCGGGTGCAGGTGGGCACCGTCCTGCACGGCTTCGCCGGCTACTTCGAGACGCGGCTCTACGGCGACGTCACCCTCAGTGAGGGCCGGAATTTGGGGCGAAAACCGAAAAGTTTGGGAAAAAAACGCAAAAAAAATGGGGAAAAAACGAAAAAAATTGGGGAAAAAACGAAAAAAAAAACGGGGAAAATGGTAAAAATGGAGGAGAAAGGGGCGTGGCTTGAGTGGGTGTGGCCTTGGGGGCGTGGCCGGGTGGGGAGTGGGGAAATTTGGGGGGGAAATGGAAAAAATTGGGAAAAAAATGAAAAAAAATGGGGAAAAATAAAAAAAAATTGGGGAAAATGGTAAAAATGGAGGAAAAATGGGCGTGGCTTGTGGATTGGGGGCGTGGCTTAAGTGGGTGTGGCCGGGTGGGAAATGGGAGAAATTTGGGGGGAAATGGAAAAATTGGGAAAAAAATGAAAAAAAAAAATGGATAAAAACAAAAAAATTTGGGGAAAAATGGTAAAAATTGAGAAGAAAGGGGCGTGGCTTGTGGTTTGAGGGCGTGGCTTAAGTGGGCGTGGTTTGGGGCGTGGCCTGGTGGGAAATGGGAGAAATTTTGGGGTAAAATGAAAAAAATTGGGGAAAAAATTGAAAAAAAATGGGGAAAACCAAAAAATAATGGGGGGAAATGGTAAAAATGGAGGAGAAAGGGGCGTGGCTTAAGTGGGCGTGGTTTGGGGCGTGGCCGGGTGGGGAGTGGGAGAAATTTGGGGGAAAACCAAAAAAAATTGGTGAAATAATCCAAAAATTTGGGTAAAAATGACAAAAATTTGGGTAAAAATGGTAAATAGAGAAAATAAAGGGGCGTGGCTTGTGGATTGGGGGCGTGGCTTAATTGGGGCGTGGCCGGGTGTAAAATGGGAGAAATTTGGGGGAAAACCAAAAATAATTGGGAAAAAACCATGGAATTTGGGTTAAAATAAGAAAAAAATTGGGTAAAAATGACCAAAATTTGGGTAAAAAAAGGAAAATATGGAGGATAAAGGGGCGTGGCTTGTGACTTGGGGGCGTGGCTTAAGTGGGCGTGGCTTAAGGCGTGGCCGGGTGGGAAATGGGAGAAATTTTGGGGTAAAAATGGAAAAAATTGGGAAAAAAATGAAAAAAGGGGAAAAATAAAAAAAAAATGGGGGGAAATTGTAAAAATGGAGGAGAAAGGGGCGTGGCTTGTGGATTGGGGGCGTGTCTTAAGTGGGTGTGGCCGGGTGGGAAATGGGAGAAATTTGGGGGGGAAATGGAAAAAATTGGGAAAAAAATGAAAAAAAAAATGGATAAAACCAAAAAAATTTGGGGAAAAATGGTAAAAATGGAGGAGAAAGGGGCGTGGCTTAAGTGGGTGTGGGTGTGGCCGTGGGGGCGTGGCCGGGTGGGGAATGGGGAAATTTGGGGGAAAACAAAAAAAAATTGGTGAAATAATCAAAAAATTTGGGTAAAAATGACGAAAATTTGGGTAAAAATGGCAAAAATTTGGGTAAAAAAAGGAAAATATGGAGGAGAAAGGGGCGTGGCTTGTGGATTGGGGGCGTGGCTTAAGTGGGGCGTGGCCGGGTGGGGAATGGGGAAATTTGGGGGAAAACCAAGAAAATTTGGGGAAAAATGATGGAATTTGGGTTAAAATATGAAAAATTTGGGTAAAAATGACCAAAATTTGGGTAAAAAAAGGAAAAAATGGAGGAGAAAGGGGCGTGGCTTAAGTGGGTGTGGCCGTGGGGGCGTGGCCAGGCGGGAAATGGGAGAAATTTGGGGGAAAAAGGAGAAAATTTGGGAATTTTGGGAATTTCAGGCATCCGGCCCGAGACGCACTCGCCGGGGCTCTTCTCGTGGTTCCCGATCTTCTTCCCCATCAAGGTGAGGCCAAAACGGGGCAAAAAAACCCAAATTTGGGCAAAATTCTGGGAAAATTTGGGAATTTTGGGAAAAAATTGGGAATTTCTGGTGAAATTCCTGAGAAAAAAATCAAAATTTTGGGGGAAATTCTGGTAAAAAGCGGGAATTTTGGGGGAAGTTGTAATGAAAAAATTTAAATTTTGGGCAAAATTCCAACCAAAAAAAACGGGAATTTTGGGGTCAAAATTGGGGAATTTGGAGAAAAATTAGGAATTTTGGGAAAAAAGCGGACAATAATGGGGAATTTTTAAAATTGGAAATTTTGGGGGAAAATGTTTTAAAAATGAAAATTTCGGGTAAAATTTAAAAATAATTTGGTGGAAATTGATAAAAATTTGGAATATTGGGGGAAATTTTAATGAAATTTGGGAATTTTTGGCAAAATTTTGACAAAATTTTGGAATTTCACGGAAAATTAAAAAAAATTTGGAGTAAAATCTTAAAAAATTTGGGGAATTTTGGGCAAAATTTGGGAATTTTGGGGGAAAGGTGAAAAATCCTGAAGATTTCACGGTGGCCATTTTGGGAAATGGCGGCCATTTTGTGGGCGTGGCCAACAGTAGGGAGCGGCCATCTTGGATTTGGGCAGCCATCTTGGTGGGTGTGAGCCAAAAGCAAGGAGTGGCCATCTTGGATTTAGGCAGCCATATTTGATTTGGGCGGCCATCTTGATGGGTGTGGCCAACAGTAGGGAGCGGCCATCTTGGATTTGGGCAGCCATCTTGGTGGGTGTGGCCAACAGTAGGGAGCGGCCATCTTGGATTTGGGCAGCCATCTTGGTGGGTGTGAGCCAAAAGCAAGGAGTGGCCATCTTGGATTTAGGCGGCCATATTTGATTTGGGCAGCCATCTTGATGGGTGTGGCCAGCAGTAGGGAGCGGCCATCTTGGATTTGGGCAGCCATCTTGATGGGTGTGGCCAAAAGCCAGGAGTGGCCATCTTGTATTTGGGCAGCCATCTTGATGGGTGTGGCCAACAGTAGGGAGCGGCCATCTTGGATTTGGGCGGCCATCTTGATGGGTGTGGCCAACAGTAGGGAGCGGCCATCTTGGATTTGGGCAGCCATCTTGATGGGTGTGGCCAACAGTAGGGAGCGGCCATCTTGGATTTGGGCAGCCATCTTGATGGGCGCGGCCAACAGTAGGGAGCGGCCATCTTGGATTTGGGCGGTCATCTTGGTGGGTACGGCCAAAAGCAAGAAGCAGCCATCTTGGATTTGGGCGGCCACCTTGGTGGGCGTGGCCACTCCAAATCCAACAGGCGGCCATCTTGGTGGGCGTGGCCACTCCAAATCCACCTGGCAGCCATCTTGGTGAGCGTGTTCACTGTAAATTACCCCGGCGGCCATCTTGGATTTGTGCGACCATCTTGCTGGGCGTGTTCACTGTAAATGATCCCAGCAGCCATCTTGGTGGGCGTGTCCACTCCAAATGTACCTGGTGGCCATCTTGGATTTGGGCGGCCATCTTGGTGGGCGTGTTCACTGTAAATTACCTTGGCGGCCATCTTGGTGGGCGTGTCCACTCCAAATGTACCTGGCGGCCATCTTGGATTTGGGCGGCCATCTTGGTGGGCGTGTTCACTGTAAATTACCTTGGCGGCCATCTTGGTGGGCGTGTCCACTCCAAATGTACCTGGCGGCCATCTTGGATTTGGGCGGCCATCTTGGTGGGCGTGTTCACTGTAAATTACCCCGGCGGCCATCTTGGATTTGGGCGGCCATCTTGGTGGGCGTGTTCACTGTAAATTACCCCGGCGGCCATCTTGGATTTGGGCGGCCATCTTGGTGGGCGTGTTCACTGTAAATTACCCCGACGGCCATCTTGGTGGGCGTGTCCACTCCAAATGTACCTGGCGGCCATCTTGGATTTGTACGGCCATCTTGGTGGGCATGTCCACTCCAAATGTACCTGGCGGCCATCTTGGATTTGTGCGGCCATCTTGGTGGGCGTGTCCACTCCAAATTACCCCGACGGCCATCTTGGATTTGTGCAGCCATCTTGGTGAGCGTGTTCACTGTAAATGATCCCAGCAGCCATCTTGGTGGGCGTGTCCACTCCAAATTACCCCGGCGGCCATCTTGGGATTTGTGCAGCCATCTTGGTGGGCGTGGCCACTGTAAATGGCCCCGGCGGCCATCTTGGTGGGTGTGTCCACTCCAAATGTACCTGGTGGCCATCTTGGATTTGGGCGGCCATCTTGGTGGGCATGTCCACTCCAAATTACCCCGGCGGCCATCTTGCTGGGCGTGTTCACTGTAAATTACCTTGGCGGCCATCTTGGTGGGCGTGTCCACTCCAAATGTACCTGGTGGCCATCTTGGATTTGGGCGGCCATCTTGGTGGGCGTGTTCACTGTAAATGATCCCAGCAGCCATCTTGGTGGGCGTGTCCACTCCTAATGATCCCAGCGGCCATCTTGGTGGGCGTGTCCACTCCTAATGATCCCAGCGGCCATCTTGGTGGGCGTGTCCACTCCAAATGACCCCGGCGGCCATTTTGGAGCGCTGACCCCGCCCGTTTTCTTGCCCCCCGCAGCAGCCGGTGCCGGTGCGGGCGGGGCAGGAGGTGTCGGCGGCGTTCTGGCGCGTGGCCACGCCCAGCAAGGTCTGGTACGAGTGGGCGGTGACGGCGCCGGCCTGCTCGGCCCTGCACAACCCCACGGGCCGCTCCTACACCATCGGCCTCTGACGGACGGACGGACGGACGCACGGATGGGAAAGAAACGCCGCGGACGCCGAGCGGCTCCTTCCTCTGGGGGGGAAATAAAAAAATTTGGGGGAAAAATAAAAATTTTGAGCGAAAAATGGGGGAAAAAATGGGGTTTTTTGGGAAAAAATGGGATATTGGGGGGGAAAAATGGGGATTTTGGGGATATACTGGAATTGTAGGGGTTTTGAAGGCAAAAAATAGGAATTTTGTGGTGAAAATAAGGGTTTGGGTGGGAAAAATAAAAATTTTGGCAGGGAAAATAGGGATTTTGCGGAGAAAATGGGGGTTTTGGTGGGAAAATGGGGATTTTGGGGGAAAAAGTGAGGAATTTTGGGGAAAATGGGGATTTTGGAAGAAGAATCAGAGTTTTGGGAGTGAAAATCAGAATTTTGGGGGGGAAAATGGGCATTTTGGAGGGGGAAAATTAGGATTTGGGGGGAAAATCCAAAAGTTTTTGGGGTTTTAGAGGGAAAAATGAGGATTTTGGAAAGAAAAATGGGAATTTTAGGGATGAAATCCTGGAATTTTAGGGGTTTTGGAGGGAGAAAATTGAAATTTTGTGGAGAAAATGGGGAATTTGGGGGGAAAATGGAGATTTTGGGGGAAAAAAACTGAAAGTTTTAAGGGTTTTATAGGGAAAAATGAGATTTTTGGGGAAAAAATGGGGATTTGCAGGGAAGAATGGTAATTTTGGGGGAAAAAATAGGGATTTTGGGGGAAAAAATAGGGATTTTGGGGGGAAAATGGGGATTTTGAGGGGGGAAATGGGGATTTTTAAGAAAAAATTGGGATATTCAGAAAAAAATAAAACTTTTGGTTGGAAATGGGGATTTTTAGGGATTTAAGAAGGAAAAATGTGAATTATTGGGGGGAAATGGGGATTTGAGGGAAAAATGGGTATTTTGGGGAAAAATTGAGATTTTTAGGGGTTTTAGAGGGAAAAAATGTGAATTTTTGGCGGGGGAAAATGGGGATTTTGGGGGAAAAATGGGGGGTTTTGGAAAAAAAATGGAAATTTTGGGAATAAAAATGGAGAAAAATGGGGATTTTGGGGGAGGAAAAGTGAGATATTTTTTTTGGAGGAAAATGGGGAATTTTTTGTAGGAAAATTTGGGATTTCCGTGGTTTTGGAGGGAAAATTTGGGAATTTTGGGGGCGAAAATAAATTTTGAGGAGGAAAATGGGGATTTTGGGGGAAAATGGGAAATTTGGGAGGAAAATGGGGATTTTGGGGAAGAACTGTGGATTTTGGGGAGGAAAAATGGGAATTTTGATAGGAAGAATGGGGATTTTGGGGAGGAAAAGGGGGAATTTTGAGGAAATATCCAGGAATTTTTCAGAGAAAATGAGAATTATGGGGGAAAATCAGGAATATTGAGTGAAAAATAGGAATTTTTTTTGGGAAAATGGGAATTTCGGGGGATTTTTGTAGAATTTTTGAAGAGAAAGCTGGGAATTTGGGGTTTTGGGCAGAAAAAAAATTGGAATTTTTGGGGGAAATTTCAAGGAGAAATACGGAAATTAGGGATTTTGGGGGGAGAAATGGAAATTTGGGGAGGAATGGGAAATTTTTTGGTGAAAAAATGAGGAATTAAAGGGAAAGGGAGAATTTTGGGGAATTTATGGGGGGAAAAGTGGAATTTTGGGATGAAAACGTGGAATTTTGGGGAGAAAAACATGAAATTTTGGGGGGAATAATTGGAGTTTTGGGTAAAAAATATAAATTTTTTGGGGGAAAAGTGGAATTGTGAAGGGAAAAGGGAATTTTGGGGAAAAATAAAAGTTTTGGGGTGAAAAGTGGGGCTTGGGTGTAAAAAAGTGGAATTTTGGGGGAATTTTTGGGCAGAAAAATGGAATTTTGGAAAAAATTGCTGAAAATATGAGGGGGGGAATGAAATTTTTGGGGAAAAGTGGAAATTTTGGGGGAAACGTTGGGATTTTGGGGGGAAAATTCAGAATTTCGGGGGAAAAGGGAGGAATTTTGAGGGGGGAGAAAATGGAAATTGGGGGGAATTTATGAGGTGAAATTTGGGTGAAAAAAAGAAAAATTTGGGGCAAAACCTCGGGAATTTGAGGCCAAATGGGGAAAAAAGGGAAGAAAATGCAGAGAATGGGTAAAAATTGGGTGGAATTGAGGGAAATTGGGGAAATTTGGGTGGAATTGAGGGAAATTGGGGAAATTCGGGTGGAATTGAGGGAAATTAGAGAAATTTGGGTGAAAATTGAGGAAAATTGGTGAAATTTGGGTGGAAATGAATAAAAATGGTGGAATTTGGGTGGAATTGAGGAAAATTGGAGAAATCTGTGTGGAAATGAGGGAAATTGGGGAAATTTGGGTGGAATTGAGGAAAATTTGAGAAATTTGTGTGGAAATGAGGGAAATTGTTGAAATTTGGGTGGAATTGGGGGAAAAATCGGTGAAATTCGGGTGGAATTGAGAAAATTGGTGAAATTTGGGTGGAATTGAAGAATATTGATTAAATTTGGGTGAAATTTGGATGAAATTTGGGTGAAATTGAGGAAGATTTGCGAAATTTGGCTGGAATTGAGGAAAATTGGTGAAATTTGGCTGGAATTGCAGAAATTTGGGTCCAATTTGGGCCAATTAGAAGGAATTTGGTTCAAAATGGAGGCTTTTGGAACAAAAACCTCCAAAATCTCCCCAAAAAAAGCAGCAGCTTTGTATCAACAGCAGAAAAGCGGGGATACATTGGGGGAAATTGAGACAATTTTGGTTAAAAGCAGAATCTGGGGTAATTTGGGGGTATTTTTATATATTTTTTACCCCCCCCCCCCTAAAAGCTGCTCGGTTTAAACCGTCTCAAATCGCTCCCCCGCGCCCCGCAGCGCTGCCCTCGCCCCCCACGGGGGGTTTCAATGCCGATTCTTGGAGATTTCCCCCAAATTTTCCATTTTTTGGCTTTTTTTGCCCGTTTTTCCCCCCGCGCTACTCGAGCGCAGGCTCGGCGGGCCGCGCTAGGCCGCGTCGCCATGGCGACAGCGCCGCGGGGAAAAGGGGGGGGGCGGGACCCGCCGCTCCTCTTCTCCGCCAATCACCGCGCGCGTCTCATCCGCCAATCCGCCGCGCCGGCACTTGGAGGCCCGGCGGCCCAATCAGCGCCGCCGCGCTTTGACGGGCAGCGCCGGCGGCCAATTGGAAGGCAGCGAGGCGGGGTTTGCGCCAATGGGAGCGCGCGGAGGGCGGGGCGGGCGGCGCGGCTGAAGGAGGAGCGTGTGTGTGAGGGGGGGGGGGGAAGGTTCTGGAGGCCGCCGCCATCTTTGCCGCCGCGTCCGGGGCCGCCGCCGCCGCCGCCGCCGCCGCTTCGGGGCTCAGGGGGGGGCCGGTGAGGGCGGCAGCGCTGTCGCGACATGGCGCCGGGAGCTCCCGCCGAGCCGTGACGTCACGGCCGGGCCGGCGGGGGCCGCGGGGAGGGGGAGGGGAGGCGGCGGAGGGGGGGAACGGGCGGGGGGGGGGCGGGAAGCGGAGCCGGAGGGCGGCGCCGCCAGGGGGCGCTGAGGGGGGGCGTGGCTTGGGGAGGGGGCGTGGCTTGCGCGCCGTTGTGGCCAATGGGAGGGGGCGTGGCTTGGGGAGGGGCATGGCTTGGGCGCCGTTGTGGCCAATGGGAGGGGGCGTGGCTTTGGGCGGAGGGGGCGTGGCTTGCGCGCCGTTGTGGCCAATGGTAGGGGGCGTGGCTTGGGGAGGGGGCGTGGCTTGCGCGCCGTTGTGGCCAATGGGAGGGGGCGTGGCTTTGGGCGGAGGGGGCGTGGCTTGCGCGCCGTTGTGGCCAATGGGAGGGGGCGTGGCTTGCGGAGGGGGCGTGGCTTGCGCGCCGTTGTCGCCTATGGGAGGGGGCGTGGCTTGCGCGCCGTTGTGGCCAATGGGAAGGGGCGTGGCTTGGGGAGGGGGCGTGGCTTGCGCGCCGTTGTTCTCTATGGGAGGGGGCGTGGCCTTCCCCACGGGCGGGCTTTCCCCGGGCGCGCCGTGACGTCACCGCTGCCCCGATGACGTCACCGCTTGCCTTCTCCATGACGTCACCGCAGGAAAAACCCAAATTCCGGCGGTTTCCCCCCAAAATCCCCCCCGGGATGGAATCCGGGGCATCCAAAGCGCTGCCGGACCCGGTGAGTTCCCAAATCCCCCCAGTTTTCCCGGGAATTTTTATTTTTTCGGCGTTTTTTTTTTTTGGTGGGAATTCCCGGCCGCCGAAATTCCCAAAATTCCCAAAATTCCGCAGGCGGACGCGATGACGTCGGACGACTTCGACATCGTCATCGAGGCCATGCTGGAGGCGCCCTACAAGAAGGAGGAGGTGACAAAATTCCCGGAATTCCCAAAAAAAAAAAATCCCGGAATTTTTTTTTTCCCGATTTTCCCCCTTTTATTTCCATTTCTTTTTCCCCCAAATTTCCTCATTTTTCCTCCCGTTTTGCCCCAAATCCCCAATTTCAGAACCAAATATTCCCAAATTTCCCCATTTTTATCCAAATCTCCCCAAAATCTCCCATTTTTTCCATGATTTTTTCCAAATTTTCCTGATTTTCCCCTTGGCTGTCCCAAAAAATTTTTTTCATTTTTTCCCCCAATTCCTCCAATTTTCCTTATTTTGACCCCAAATTTCTGAATTTTGGAGGAAACCTTTCCCAATTTTCTCAAAATTTCCCCCAAATTTCCCAAATTCTCCTCAAATTTCCCCAAATTTTCCCCAAACTTTTTCATTTTCTTCCCGATTTCCCTGATTTTTGCCTCAGTTTTTCCAAATTCCCAATTTCAGAACCAAACTTCCCAATTTTTCCCAAATTTTCCTGAATTTCTCCCAAATTTCCCCATTTTTCCCATTTTTACCCTGATTTTTTCCACATTTTCCTGATTTTTCCCTTCAGTTTTCCCCATTTTTATCCCAAATTTCTCCCAAATTCCCAATTTTTCCAATTTTCCCCTTTTTTCCTCAATTTTTCCCAATTTCCCCCCAATTTTTTCCCATTCTCTCCCATTTTTTTCTGCATTTTTCCCAATTTTTCCAAAATTTTCCCCAAATTCCCCTAAAATTTCTCTTGTCCCCAAATTTTCCCCCAATTTCCCCATTTTTCCCCAAATATCTCCCAAATTCCTGCTTTTCCCCCATTTTTTCCCATTTTCCCCAAATTTTTCCCAAGTTTTGCCGATTTTTTCCTTTTTTACCCCAATTTTTACTCCAAATTTCTCTTAAATATCCAATTTTTCCCATTTTTTTCAATTTCTCCAATTTTTTCCCTTTTTTTTCCATTTTTACCCAAATTTTTCCCCATTTTTTTCCAAATTCCCTCAAAATTCCCTTTTTCCCCAATTTTCCCCAATTTTCCTCCAATTTTCCCCAATTTCCTCCCAAATTTCCAAGTTTTTCCCAATTTTTTCCCTATTTTCTCATTTTTTTCTCAGTTTTTCTCCAATTTCTCCCCAAATTCTCCCGGAATTTCCCCAAAATTGATTTTTTTCTCAATTCCCTCATTTTTTTTCCTAATTTTCCCTCAATTTTCCTTATTTTTTCCCAATTTTCCCCATTTCTGTGCCATTTTTCCTGAATTTTTTCCCATTTTTGCCCCATTTTTTCTCCATTTTCCCCCCAAATTTTCCCCAATTTTCCCCCAAATTCCCAATTTTTCCCCGTTTTTCCCATTTCTGACGTTTTTATCCCCAATTTTCCAGGCCCAGCCCGGCCCCTCCAAGGCCCAACCGGAGCCGCCCCCGGCCCAGGTGGGAAATTCCCAAAATTTGGGGAATTTTCGGGAATTTTTGGGAATTTCGGGAGGTTTTTGGGTTTTATTGGGAATTTTTGGGGAAAATTTGGGGAATTTTGGGAATTTTTGGGAATTATTTAGGGTTTTATTGGAAATTTTTGGGGGGAATCTTTGAAAGTTTTTTGGGTTTTATTGGGAATTTTGGGAATTTTTGGGGTTGTATTGGGAATTTTTGAGGAAAATTTTGGGAATTTTGGGGAAATTTGGAAATTTTTCAGCGTGTTTTTGGTTTTATTGGGAATTTTTGGGGGGAATTTTGGGGATTTGGGGAATTTTTGGGAATTATTTGGGGTTTTATTGGGAATTTTGGGGGAAAATTTTTTGGGTTTTGGGAATTTTTGGGGGGAATTTTGGGGATTTTGGAGATTTTGGGAATTTTTTGGGAATTCTTTCAGTTTTATTGGGATTTTTTGGGGGGAATTTTGGGTAATTTCAAGGGATTTTGGGGATTTTGAGGAATTTTTTGGGTTTTATTGGGAATTTCGGGGATTTTTGGGAATTTTTGGGATTTTTTTTCAGTTTTATTGGGATTTTTGGGGGGAATTTTGGGGATTTTTTGGGTTTTATTGGGAATTTTTGGGGAATTTCGGGAATTTAGGGGATTTTGGGAATTTTTGGGATTTTTTTTCAGTTTTATTGGGATTTTTGGGGGGAAATTTTGGGGATTTTTTGGATTTTTTGGGTTTTATTGGGAATTTTTGGGGGAATTTTGGGAAATTTTGGGAATTTTGGGGAATTTTTTGGGTTTTATTGGGAATTTGGGATTTTTGGGGGAATTTTTTTGACATTTGGGAATTTTTTTGGGGAATTTTGGGAATTCTGCTATGTTTTTGGGAAATTTTTGGTGGAATTTTTGGAATTTTGGGAACTTTTCTGGGGTAATTTTTGGAATTTTGGGGGGAATTTTTTGGGGAAATTTGGGGTGGAATTTAGGGAATTTTTGGGGGAATTTTGGGGGGAAATTTGGGGGGAATTTTGGGATTTCTGGGTTTTTTTAAGGAAAATTTCTGGGTTTTTTTTGGGAATTTTGGGGGGATTTTTTTGGGGGGAATTTTAGGGGGAATTTTGGACAATTTTGGCGTGAAATTTGGGGAATTTTGGGGTGGAATTTTGGGAATTTTTGGGAATTTCTCCCCCGCAGCCGCCCCAGGAGGAGCCAAAGGAGGCCAAAAAGGAGAGCGGGAGCAGGTAGGGAAAAAATTCCCAAATTTTGGGGAAATTTGGGAATTTTGGGAAGAAATTTAGGAATTTGGGGAGAAAAATTGGGAATTTTGGGGGGAGATGTGGGAATTTTGGGAGAAAAATCAGAATTTTGGGGGGAAATTTGGGAATTTGGGGGGGAAAATCTGGAATTTTGGGAGGGAAATTTTGGAATTCTGAGCGAAAATTGGGAATTTTGGGGAGATTTGGGAATTCGGAGGAAATCCCAGAGTTTTGGGAGGAAATTTTGGGGAATTTTTGTGAATTTTGGGGAAAATTTGGGATTTTGGGGGAAATTTGTGGGGAAAATTCGGATATTTGGCCGGAAATTTGGGGATTTTGGTGAAAAAAATTGGAATTTTGGGGGGAAATTTTGGGGATTTTGGTGAAAATTTGGAATTCTGAGGGAAATTTGGTGATTTTGAGGGAAAATTTGGGAATTTTTGGGGAAATTTGGGAATTTTGGAGGATCCAGCTGGAATTTGGGGCATTTTCAGGAATTTTCAGGGATTTTTTTTTTTTTTTCCTGGATTTTTGTGGAATTTTTTTTCTTCTGGAATTTTTAATTCTTTTTCTGGGATTTTTCCCAAATTCTTCCCAATTTTCCCCAAATTTTCTGGTTGTTTTAATTTTTGGGGGGGAGTTTTTTGCTCTAGAATTTTTAAGGAATTTTTCCCGGATTTTTTTCCCGTTTTTTTTCCAATTTTTTGTGGATTTTTCCCCCAATTTCACAATTTTTTGGGGATTTTCCTCTTTTTTTTTTTTTGGGATTTTTTTCTTCAATTTTTAATGAATTTTTTTTCTTAATTTTTCCAGATTTTTTGCTGGATTTTCCCCCAATTTTTCCTGGGTTTATTTTCATTTTTTCCCATTTTTCATTTGGTTTTTCCAATTTTTTTTTTCCTTTTCCCATTTTTCCATTTTTTTCCCTAGATTTCTCTTTTTTTTCCAGTAATTTTCCAACATTTCCAATAATTTTCCCTTTTTTTTCCTGGATTTTTTCCAAATATTCTAGATTTTCCCCAATTTTTTTATTTTCCCAAATGTCTTTTTTTTTCCCCAAAAAATTTTTTCTGGATTTTTTCCAGAATTTTCCTGGATTTTTCCTGGAATTTATTTTTTAGATTTTCCCTTTTTTTCTGTTTTATTTCAATTGTTTTATTTTATTTTATTTTTTATTTAATTTCATTTAGTTTCGTTTCATTTTTCTTTCATTTTATTTTGTTTTATTTTATTGTATTCTATTGTGTTTTTTATTGTTTTATTTTACTTTATTGTATTTTATTTTGTTTTTATTTTATTTTATTTCATTTTAATTCATTTAAATTTTTACTTCATTTTTTATTTAATTTCATTTTATTTCATTTTTTTATTTTATTTTATTTTATTTTTATTTTTTAAAGTTTTATTTAATTTTATATTTTATTTTTATTTTTATTTTATTTCTTTATATTTCAGTTTAATTTTTTAAAAATTTAATTTAATTTAATTTAATTTAATTTAATCTTATTTTATTTTATTTTATTTTATTTTATTTTATTTTATTTTAATTTCTTGGAACTATTCCCATTTTTTCCTGGATTTTCCCCAATTTTCCCATATTTTTTTTTATTAATTTTTATTTTAAATTTTCTCCATTTTTATTTCTCAATTCTCCATTTTTTTCCTGAATTTCCCCCAAATATTCCCATTATTTTTGGGAATTTTCCTGGATTTTTGGGAAATTTCCCTTTTTTTTCTTCTTTTTTCCTGATTTTTCCTGGATTTTTTTGGAATTTTCCTCAACTTTTCGATATTTTTCCCATTTTTCCCCTTTTTCCTGGGGATTTTTGGGAATTTTCGGGGGTTTTTCCCAAAATTTCCCTTTTTTTCCCCAATTCCAGCAGCCGCAAGAAGCGGAGCCGGAGCCGGAGCCGGGAGCACAGACACAGGTGGGAAAAAAATGGGAATTTTGGGGGAAAAACGGGGAATTTTGGGAAAAATGGGGATTTTGGGGGAAAAATGGGAAATTTTGGGGTTAAAAATGGGAAATTTGGGGAAAAAAGGGAAATTTTGGGGTTAAAAATGGGAAATTTGGGGGAAAAAATGGAAATTTAGGGGGAAATTTGGGAAATTTTGGGGTAAAAAATGGGAATTTTTGGGGGAAAAAAAAGGAATTTTGGGAAAAATGGGGATTTTGGGGTAAAAAAAAAAGGGAATTTTGGGGGGAAAAAATGGGAATTTTGGAAGGGAAAAATGGGAAATTTGGGGTAAAAAACGGGAATTTTCAAGAAAAAATGGGAATTTTTTGGGGGGGGAAATGGGGATTTTGGGGAAAAAAGGGAACTTTTGGGAAAAAAGGGAATTTTGGGGTAAAATTGGGAGTTTTGGGGGTAAAATGGGGATTTTGGAGGGAAAATAGGGAATTTTGGGGGGGGAAATTGGAATTTTGGGGGGAAAATTGGGAATTTTTGGGAAAAAGAGGAATTTTGGGGTAAAATTAGGAGTTTTGGGGAATTTTGGGATTTTTGGTTGGGAATTTTGGGGTTTTTGATGTGGAATTTGGCGCATTGGTCGGAATTTGGGATATTTTGATGCCGAATTTGGGGATTATTTTGATTTTTTGGGCTGGAATTTTGGGGTTTTTGGCGGGAATTTTGGAAAATTTTTTTCCGGATTTTGGGAATTATCAAATTATGGGATTTTTTGGCTTTTTGATCAGGAATTTTGGGAACTTTTTGGGGATTTTTGGGATTTTTGGTCCAGAATTTGGCGCGTTTGTTGAAATTCGGGATATTTTGATGCCGAATTTTGGGATTTTTTTTGATTTTTTGGGCGGGAATTTTGGGGGTTTTGAGGGGGATTTTTGGGATTTTCGGTCAGGAATTTTGGGAACTTTTTGGGGAATATGGGATATTTTGATGCAGAATTTTTGATTTTTTGGGCGGGAATTTTGGGGTTTTTGGCGGGGAATTTTTGGTTTTCTTTTTTTTTTTCCCGGAATTTGGGAATTGTGGGATTTTTGGTGGGGAATTCGGGGAATTTGTTGGGATTTTTGGGATTTTTTGGGCTGGAATTTGGCGCATTGGTCGGAATTTGGGATATTTTGATGCCGAATTTGGGGATTTTTTTGATTTTTTGGGCTGGAATTTTGGGGTTTTTGGCGGGAATTTTTGATTTTTTTGGCGGGAATTTTGGGCTTTTTGGCGGGAATTTTGGGGTTTTTTGGCGGGAATTTTTGATTTTTTTGGCGGGAATTTTCGACTTTTTGGGCGGAATTTTTGATTTTTTTGGCGGGAATTTTGGGCTTTTTGGCGGGAATTTTGGGGTTTTTGGGCTGGAATTTTGGGTTTTTTTGGCGAGAATTTTTGATTTTTTGGTGGGAATTTTTGATTTTTTGGCAGGAATTTTGGGGTTTTTGGCGGGAATTTTTGGCTTTTTGGCGGGAATTTTTGATTTTTTGGCGGGAATTTTTGATTTTTTTTTTGGCGGGAATTTTTGATTTTTTGGCGGGAATTTTGGGGTTTTTGGCGGGAATTTTGATTTTTTTGGCGGGAATTTTGGGGTTTTTGGCGGGAATTTTTGATTTTTTTGGCGGGAATTTTTGATTTTTTGGCGGGAATTTTGGGCTTTTTGGCGGGAATTTCGGAATTTTTGGCGGGAATTTTGGGCTTTTTGGCGGGAATTTCGGAATTTTTTTTTTTTTTCCCGGATTTTGGGAATTGTGGGATGATTTTTGGGAGCAGCCGCAGCCGGGACCGGGAGCGGGAGCGGCGCCGCCGCAGCCGGAGCCGGGAGCGCCGGAGCCGCCACCGGAGCCGGAGCCGGGAACGCCGGAGGAGCCGGAGCCGGGAGCGCCGCAGCCGCGAGGACAGGGCCAGGTGGGAGCATTCCCGGAAAAAACATGGAAAAACACGGGAAAACACGGGAAAAACACGGGGGAATCATGGGGGAATCATGGGGAAAAGCATGGGGAAATCATGGGAAAAATCACGGGGAAATTCTGGGAAAATCACGGGGAAATCACAGGAAAATCATGGGGGAATCACGGGAAAAATTCTGGGAAAATCACGGGAAAATCATGGGAAAATCACAGGAAAAACACAAGAAAAACACAGGAAAATCCTGAGAAAAACACGGGGAAATCTCGGGAAAATCACGGGAAAATCCCGGGGAAAACACGGGGAAATCACGGGAAAATTCCGGGAAAATCACAGGAAAATTCTAGGAAAATCACGGGAAAATTACGGGAAAATCATGGGAAAAAATCACAGGAAAAACATGGGAAAATCACAGAAAAGTTCTGGGAAAATTCCGGGAAAATCACAGAAAAATTCTGGGAAAAACACGGGAAAATCCTGGGAAAAACACAGGGAAAAACATGGGGAAATCATGGGAAAATCCCAGGAAAAACATGGGGTTGAACACGGGAAAATCCCGGGAAAAAACACGGGAAAATCACAGAAAAATTCCGGGAAAATCATGGGAAAAACACGAGGAAATTCTGGGAAAATCCCCAAAAAAATCACAGAAAAATTCTGGGAAAATCCCGGGAAAATCACAAGAAAAATTCTGGGAAAATCCTGGGAAAATTCTGGGAAAATCCCAAAAAAAATCACAGAAAAATTCTGGGAAAATCCCCAAAAAATCACAGAAAAATTTTGGGAAAATCCCGGGAAATTCCAAAAAATCCGGGAATTCCTCCCGAAACTTCCCCCAAATCCCAAATCCCGACCCAAAACCCCCAAAATTGGGAATTCCGGCCCAAAGTCGGGGAATTTTTGGGAATTTTTGGGAATTTTTGGGAATTTTTGGGAATTTTTGGGAATGTTTTCCCGATTTTTGTTGCAGGCGCCGCTTCGGGCACAGCAAGAGCCCCTTGTACCGGGAGAAGAGCCCGGGGCGGTGAGAACGGGGCGAAAAAGGAGGATTTTGGGCAAAACGGGGAAAATGGGGGTTTGGGGGGGAAAAATGGGGATTTTGGGGGGAAAATGGGGATTTTGGGAATAAAAGTGGGGATTTTGGGGAGAAAAATGGGGGGGAAATGAAGAAAAATGGGGATTTTGGGGAAAAAAATGGGGATTTTTGGGAAAAATGGGGATTTTGGGAAAAAAAAGGGGATTTTGGGGGGAAAATGGGGATTTTGGGGAAAAAAATGGGGATTTTGGAGGAAAATGGGGATTTTGGAGGAAAATGGGGATTTTGGGGGGAAAAATGGAGATTTTGGGGGAAAAATGGGGATTTTGGAGGAAAATGGGGATTTTGGAGGAAAATTGGGATTTTTGGAGGAAAATGGGGATTTTGGGAAAAAAATGGGGATTTTGGGGGGAAAATGGGGATTTTGGGGAAAAAAATGGGATTTTTGGGGGAAAAAATGGGGATTTTGGGGGGAAAATGGGGATTTTGGGGGAAAAATGGGGATTTTGGGAATAAAATGGGGATTTTGGGAAAAAAATGGGGTTTTTGGGGGAAAAATGGGGATTTTTGGGAATAAAAGTGGGGATTTTGGGAAAAAAATGGGGATTTTTGGGGGGAAAACTGAGATTTGGGTCAATTTGGGACCATTTTGGGGCGATTTTGACTGGGATTTTTGGGAATTCCATTGGGAATTTTGGGAATTTTTGGGAATGTTTCAGATCAATTTTGGGGTTGATTTTGGGTCACTTCTGGGTCAATTTTGGGGCGATTTTGGTCGTTTTTGGGGCGATTTTGACGGGGATTTTTGGGAATTCCGTGGGGAATTTGGGGAATTTTGGGAATTTTGAGGAATTCCGGCCTCACTTTGGGGCTGTTTCAGATCAATTTTGGGTTAATTTTGGGTTAATTTTGGGGCTATTTTGGTCGTTTTTGGGGCGATTTTGACGGGGATTTTTGGGAATTCCGTGGGGAATTTTTGGGAATTTTGGGGAATTTTGGGAATTCCAGCCTCAGCTGTGTTGAGAATATTTGGGTCGATTTTGGGTTAATTTTGGGGCAATTTTGGTCGTTTTTGGGGCTATTTTGGTCGTTTTTGGGGCGATTTTGACGGGGATTTTTGGGAATTCCGTGGGGAATTTTTGGGAATTTTGGGAATTTTGGGAATTCTGCCCCCAGGGAGCCGCTGGGCTCGCTGAGCCCCGAGGAGCGGGACGCCCGCACGGTTTTCTGCATGCAGCTCGCCGCCCGCATCCGCCCCCGCGACCTGGAGGATTTCTTCTCGGCCGTCGGAAAGGTGGCGGAAAATGCCGGAAAAATCCGGGAAAAATCCGGGAAAAATTTGGGAAAATTTGGGAAAAATTCTGGAAAAAATCGGAAAAAAATCCAGAAAAAAATTGGGGAAAATTCTGGAAAAAAAACGGAAAAAATTGGGAAAAATTCTGGAAAAAATCCGGGAAAAAAATCCAGAAAAAATCGGGAAACATTCCGGAAAAAATCCGGAAAAAATTGAGAAAAATTCTGGAAAAAATCCGGGGAAAAATCCAGAAAAAATTGGGAAAAATTCTGGAAAAAATCTGGAAAAAATTGGGGAAAATTCTGGAAAAAATCCGGAAAAAAAAATCCGGGAAAATTCTGGGAAAAATCCGGGGAAAAATCCAGAAAAAATTGGGAAAAATTCTGGAAAAAAAATCCGGAAAAAAAATTGGGAAAAATTCTGGAAAAAAATCCGGAAAAAAAAAAATTCCAGAAAAAATTGGGAAAAATTCTGGAAAAAATCCGGAAAAAATTGAGAAAAATTCTGGAAAAAATCCGGGAAAAAATCCAGAAAAAATTGGGAAAAAATCTGGAAAAAATCTGGAAAAAATTGGGAAAAAATTCTGGAAAAAATCCGGGAAAAAATCCAGAAGAAATTGGGAAAAATTCTGGGAAAAATCCGGAAAAAATTGGGGAAAATTCTGGGAAAAAAACCGGAAAAAAAAATCCAGAAAAAATCGGGAAACATTCCGGGAAAAATCCGGAAAAAATTGAGAAAAATTCTGGAAAAAATCCGGGGGAAAATCCAGAAAAAATTGGGAAAAATTCTGGAAAAAATCCGGAAAAAATTGGGAAAAATTCTGGAAAAAATCCGGAAAAAAAACCGGGAAAATTATGGGAAAAATCCGGGAAAAAAAATCCAGAAAAAAATTGGGAAAAAAATTCTGGAAAAAAACCGGAAAAAAATGGGAAAAAATTCTGGAAAAAATCCGGAAAAAAAATCCAGAAAAAATTGGGAAAAATTCTGGAAAAAATCCGGAAAAAATCCGGGGGGGGGGGGGGGGGGGGGGAAATATGGGAAAAAATCCGGGGAAAATTGGGGAAAATGTGGGGAAAATTCTGAAAAAATTCTGGAAAAAAAATTGGGAAAAATTCGGGGAAAGTTCTGGAAACGTTCCAGAAAAAAAATGGGGGAAATTCCGGAAAAATAGGAGGGAAATTCCAGAAAAATTCCAGGGGGGGAAAAATGGGGAAAATTCTGGAAAATTTTGGGGGAAATTCTGGGAAAAATTGGGAAAAAAATCTGGGAAAATTTGGGAAAAATTCCGGAAAATTTTGGGGAAAATTCTGGAAAAATTTTGGAAAAATTCTGGAAAAAAGAATCCATGAAAAAATCCATTAAAAATCCCAAAAAATTACCAAAAAATCAGTAAAAATTCCATAATAAAATCTCTCAAAAATCCATTAAAAATCACCGAAAAATCCATTAAAAATAAAAAAAAATTCCCAAAAATTCACCCAAAAATCCCTAAAAAATCCCCAAAATTCACCAAAAGATCCACAAAAAATCCATAAAAATCACCAAAAAATCCATAAAAATCCAGTTAAAAATCCAAAATAAATCCGTAAAAAATCACCAAAAAATCCATTAAAAATCCATTAAAAATCCCAAAAATTCACCAAAAAATCCATAAAAAAATCACCAAAAAATCCATTAAAAATCCCAAAAAAATCCCAAAAATTCACTCAAAAATCCCAAAAAAATCCCAAAAATTCACCCAAAAATCCATAAAAAATCAACAAAAAAAATTCCATAAAAATCCCAAAAATTCACAAAAAAAGTCCCTAAAAAATCCCCAAAATTCACCAAAAGATCCACAAAAAACCCATAAAAATCACCAAAAAATCCATAAAAATCCAGTTAAAAATCCAAAATAAATCCGTAAAAAATCACCAAAAAATCCATTAAAAATCACCAAAAAATCCATTAAAAATCACCAAAAAAATCCATTAAAAATCCCAAAAATTCACCAAAAAATCACAAAAAAATCCCCAAAATTCACCAAACAATCCCTAAAAAATCCGTAAAAATCATCACAAAATCCATAAAAATCCAGTTAAAAATCCAAAATAAATCCGTAAAAAATCAACAAAAAATCCATTAAAAATCCCAAAAAAATCCCAAAAATTCACCCAAAAATCCGTAAAAAATCCAAAAAATTCACCCAAAAATCCATAAAAAATCACCCAAAAATACATAAAAGTCCAGTTAAAAATCCAAAATAAATCCGTAAAAAATCAACAAAAAATCCATTAAAAATCCCAAAAAAATCCCAAAAATTCACCAAAAAATCCCTAAAAAATCCCAAAAATTCACCAAACAATCCCTAAAAAATCCATAAAAATCACAAAAAAATCCCAAAAATTCACCAAAAAATCACAAAAAAATCCCCAAAATTCACCAAAAAATCCCTAAAAAATCCCAAAAATTCACCCAAAAATCCCTTAAAAACCCCCAAAAAATCCATAAAAATTCAGTTAAAAATCCCAATAAAATCCCCTACAACCCCCCCATTTTCCCCCCATTTTCCCCCCTTTTTCCCCCCTTTTTCCCCCCTTTTTTCCATTTTTTTCCCCCCTTTTTCCCACCTTTTTTTCCCACTTTTCCCTCTCCAGGTGCGCGACGTCCACATCATCTCGGACCGGAACCAAAAATCCCCAAAAAATCAGTAAAAAATCCCTAAAAAATCCCAGGAATTCGCCAAAAAAATCACCAAAAGATCCATAAAAAAATCCATAAAAATTCAGTTAAAAATCCAAACTAAATCCGTAAAAAATCACCAAAAAAAAAACCCACCAAAAAATCCGTAAAAAATCAACAAAAAAATCCATTAAAAATCACAAAAAATCCCAAGAATTCACCAAAAAATCCCTAAAAAAATCCCAAAAATTCACCAAAAATCCATAAAAATTCAGTTAAAAATCCAAACTAAATCCGTAAAAAATCACCAAAAAATCCATTAAAAATCACCAAAAAATCCCCAAAATTCACTCAAAAATCCCTAAAAAATCCCAAAAATTCACCAAAAAATCCCTACAAAATCACCCAAAAATCCATAAAAATTCAGTTAAAAATCCAAACTAAATCCGTAAAAAATCACCAAAAAATCCGTAAAAAATCACCAAAAAATCCATTAAAAATCACCAAAAAATCCCAAAAATCCACCAAAAAATCCCTAAAAAATCCCAAAAATTCACCCAAAAATCACAAAAAAATCCCAAAAACTCACCCAAAAAATCCATTAAAAAATCACCAAAAAATCCATTAAAAATCCCAAAAAAATCCCAAAAATTCACCCAAAAATCCCTAAAAAATCCCAAAAATTCACCAAAAAATCCGTAAAAAATCACCAAAAAATCCATTAAAAATCACCAAAAAATCCCAAAAATCCACCAAAAAAATCCCTAAAAAATCCCAAAATTCACCAAAAAATCACAAAAAAATCCCAAAAACTCACCCAAAAAATCCATTAAAAATCCCAAAAAAATCCATTAAAAATCCCAAAAAAATCCCAAAAATTAACCAAAAAATCCCAAAAAAATCCCAAAAATTCACCAAAAAATCCATAAAAAATCAACAAAAAATCCATTAAAAATCCCAAAAAAATCACCAAAAATCCCTAAAAAATCCCTTAAAAACCCCCAAAAAATCCATAAAAATTCAGTTAAAAATCCCAATAAAATCCCATACAACTCCCCCTTTTTCCCATTTTTTTCCCCCCTTTTTCCCATTTTTTTCCCCCCCTTTTTTCCCCCTTTTCCCCCCCTTTTCCCGGCCTATTTTCCCATTTTTTTCCCCCCTTTTCCCCCCCTTTTTTCCCCCTTTTCCCGGCCTATTTTCCCATTTTTTTCCCCCCTTTTCCCCCCCTTTTTTTCTCACTTTTCCCCCTCCAGGTGCGCGACGTCCGCATCATCTCGGACCGGAACTCGCGGCGCTCCAAGGGCATCGCCTACGTGGAATTCTGCGAGATCCAATCGGTGCCCTTGGCCATCGGCCTCACGGGGCAGCGCCTGCTCGGCGTGCCCATCATCGTCCAGGCCTCCCAGGTGAGACCCCGCAATTTTGGGGCGAATTCCGGCAATTTTGGGCAATTTTTCGGAATTTTTTGGGTGATTTTTAACGAATTTTTGGCGGGTTTTGGCGGGTTTTATGTATCTTCCAGGACCTTTCCAATTGGTTTTTCATTGCTTTTAAAGACTTTTATGGTTGTTGATGGAATTTGGGGAATTTTAGGAATTTTTTGGGAATTTTGGGAATTTTTGGGAATTTTTTTGGAATTTTTTGGGTGATTTTTAAGGAATTTTTGGCGATTTTTTTGGCGATTTTTGGTGGTTTTTATGTATCTTCCAGGACCTTTCCAATTGGTTTCTTAATTGTTTTTTAAAGATTTTGAGGGGTTGTTGTTGGAATTTGGGGAATTTTAGGAATTTTTTGGGATTTTGGGAATTTTTAGGAATTTTTTTGCGTGATTTTTAAGGAATTTTTGGCAATTTTTTTGGCGGTTTTTATGTATCTTCCAGGACCTTTCCAATTGATTTTTTTTAATTGTTTCTAAAGACTTTTAGGGGTTGTTTTGGAAATTTGGGGAATTTTAGGAATTTTTGGGCTGAATTTTGGGTCAATTTTCTCCATTTTGGGTCAATTTTCTCCATTTTAGGTCAACTTTTGCCATTTTGGGTCGATTATCTCCACTTTTGGGTCAATTTTCTCCATTTTTGGGTCCATTTTCTCCATTTTTGGGCAGATTTTTCCCATTTTCGGGTGGGGTTTTCTCCACCCGTGCCACCTGGGCCAAATTTGGGTCAATTTTCTCCATTTTTGGGTCAATTTTCTCCATTTTGGGTCAAGTTTTGCCATTTTGGGTCCATGTTCTCCACTTTTGGGTCCATTTTCTCCATTTTTGGGTCAATTTTCTCCATTTTTGGGTCAATTTTCTCCATTTTTGGGTCGATTTTTTCCATTTTCGGGTGGGGTTTTCGCTCCCCTGTGCCACCTGTGCCACCTGAGCCAAATTTTGGGTCAATTTTCTCCATTTTTGGGTCAACTTTTGCCATTTTGGGTCAATTTTCTCAGTTTGGGGTTGATTTTTAATATTTTTGGGTCAATTTTCTCCATTTTTGGGTCGATTTTTCCCATTTTCGGGTGGGGTTTTCTCCACCTGTGCCACCTGGGCCAAATTTGGGTCAATTTTCTCCATTTTGGGTCAATTTTCTCCATTTTGGGTCAACTTTTGCCATTTTGGGTCCATGTTCTCCACTTTTGGGTCCATTCTCTCCATTTTTGGGTCAATTTTCTCCATTTTTGGGCAGATTTTTCACATTTTCAGGTGGGGTTTTCTCCACCTGTGCCACCTGGGCCAAATTTGGGACAATTTTCTCCATTTTTGGGTCAATTCTCTCCATTTTGGGTCAACTTTTGCCATTTTGGGTCGATTTTTTCCATTTTCGGGTCAATTTTCTCCATTTTGGGGTCAATTTTCTCCATTTTTGGGTCAATTTTCTCCATTTTTGGTCGATTTTTTCCATTTTCGGGTGGGGTTTTCGCTCCCCTGTGCCACCAGTGCCACCTGGGCTAAATTTTGGGTCAATTTTCTCTATTTTGGGTCAACTTTTGCCATTTTGGGTCCATGTTCTCCATTTTTGGGTCAATTTTGGCCATTTTTTGGTCGATTTTGGCCATTTTTGGGCGAGGTTTTCTCCCCTGTGCCACCAGTGCCACCTGGGCCAAATTTGGGTCAATTTTCTCCATTTTTGGGTCAATTCTCTCCATTTTGGGTCAATTCTCTCCATTTTTGGGTCTATTTCGGCCGTTCCTGGGTGGATTTTGTTGGGGTTTTTTGCATTTTGGGTCAATTTTTCCCCATTTTCGGGCGGATTTGGGTGGTTTTTCTCCCCCCTGTTCCACCAGTGCCACCTGAGCCAAATTTGGGTCAATTTTCTCCATTTTGGGTCAACTTTTGCCATTTTGGGTCCATGTTCTCCACTTTTGGGTCCATTTTCTCCATTTTTGGGTCGATTTTTCCCATTTTCGGGTGGGGTTTTCTCCCCCCTGTACCACCAGTGCCACCTGAGCCAAATTTTGGGTCAATTCTCTCCACTTTTGGGTCAATTCTCTCCATTTTTGGGTCCATTTCGGCCGTTCCTGGGCGGATTTCGTTGGGGTTTTTTGCGTTTTGGGTCAAATTTTCCCCATTTTCGGGCGGCTTCGGGTGGTTTTTGTGCCCACTCGTGCCCACCCGTGCCACCTGAGCCAAATTTGGGTCAATTTTCTCCATTTTGGGTCAACTTTTGCCATTTTGGGTCCATGTTCTCCATTTTTGGGTCAATTTTGGCCATTTTTTGGTCGATTTTGGCCATTTTTGGGCGAGGTTTTCTCCCCTGTGCCACCAGTGCCACCTGAGCCAAATTTTGGGTCAATTTAACCCAATTTTGGGTCAATTTAACCCAATTTTGGGTCAATTCCCTCCATTTCGGCCGTTCCTGGGCGGATTTTGTTGGGGTTTTTTGCATTTTGGGTGGAATTTTCCCCATTTTCGGGCGGGTTCGGGTGGTTTTTTCTCCCCCCTGTGCCACCAGTGCCACCTGGGCTGAATTTTGGGTCAATTTTCTCCATTTTGGGTCAATTTTCTCCATTTTGGGTCAACTTTTACCATTTTGGGTCGATTATCTGCACTTTTGGGTCCATTTTCTCCATTTTTGGGTCAATTTTCTCCATTTTGGGTCAATTTTCTCCATTTTAGGTCAACTTTTGCCATTTTGGGTCCATGTTCTCCACTTTTGGGTCAATTTTCTCCATTTTGGGTCCATTCTCTCCATTTTTGGGTCAATTCTCTCCATTTTTGGGTCTATTTTGGCCATTCCTGGGTGGATTTCGTTGGGGTTTTTTGCATTTTGGGTGGAATTTTCCCCATTTTTGGGCGGATTTGGGCGGTTTTTTCTCCCCCCTCTGCCACCAGTGCCACCTGAGCCAAATTTGGGTCAATTTTCTCCATTTTTGGGTCAATTCTCTCCATTTTTGGGTCAATTGTCTCCATTTTTGGGTCTATTTCGGCCGTTCCTGGGCGGATTTCGTTGGGGTTTTTTGCGTTTTGGGTGGATTTTTCCCCATTTTCGGGCGGATTTGGGCGGTTTTTTCTCCCCCCTGTGCCACCAGTGCCACCTGGGCCAAATTTTGGGTCAATTTAACCCACTTTTGGGTCAATTCCCTCCATTTCGGCCGTTCCTGGGCGGATTTCGTTGGGGTTTTTTGCATTTTGGGTGGAATTTTCCCCATTTTCGGGCGGATTTGGGTGGTTTTTCTCCCCCCTGTGCCACCAGTGCCACCTGGGCCAAATTTGGGTCAATTTTCTCCATTTTGGGTCAACTTTTGCCATTTTAGGTGGATTTCCTCCATTTTTGGGTCCATTTTCTCCATTTTTTGGTCGATTTTTTCCATTTTCGGGTGGGGTTTTCTCCCCCCTGTGCCACCTGTGCCACCTGAGCCAAATTTGGGTCAATTTTCTCCATTTTTGGGTCAACTTTTGCCATTTTGGGTCAATTTTCTCAGTTTGGGGTTGATTTTTTCCATTTTTGGGTCAATTTTCTCCATTTTTGGGCAGATTTTTCCCATTTTCAGGTGGGGTTTTCTCCCCTGTACCACCAGTGCCACCTGGGCCAAATTTGGGTCAATTTTCTCCATTTTTGGGTCAATTTTCTCCATTTTGGGTCAACTTTTGCCATTTTGGGTCCATTTTCTCCACTTTTGGGTCCATTTTCTCCATTTTTGGGTCAATTTTCTCCATTTTTGGGCAGATTTTTCCCATTTTCGGGCGGTTTTTTCTCTCCCCTGTGCCACCAGTGCCACCTGAGCCGAATTTGGGTCAATTTTCTCCATTTTGGGTCAATTTTCTCCATTTTGGGTCAATTTTCTCCATTTTTGGGTCAATTTTCTCCATTTTTGGGTCAATTCTCTCCATTTTTGGTCGATTTTTTCCATTTTCGGGTGGGGTTTTCGCTCCCCTGTGCCACCAGTGCCACCTGGGCTAAATTTTGGGTCAATTTTCTCCATTTTAGGTCAACTTTTGCCATTTTGGGTCCATGTTCTCCATTTTTGGGTCAATTTTCTCCATTTTTGGGTCAATTTTCTCCATTTTTGGTCGATTTTTTCCATTTTCGGGTGGGGTTTTCGCTCCCCTGTGCCACTAGTGCCACCTGGGCTAAATTTTGGGTCAATTTTCTCCATTTTGGGTCAACTTTTGCCATTTTGGGTCCATGTTCTCCACTTTTGGGTCCATTTTCTCCATTTTTGGGACAATTTTCTCCATTTTGGGTCAACTTTTGCCATTTTGGGTCGATTTCCTCCATTTTTGGGTCCATTTTCTCCATTTTGGGTCAACTTTTGCCATTTTGGGTCCATGTTCTCCATTTTTGGGTCCATTTTCTCCATTTTTGGGCAGATTTTTCCCATTTTCGGGTGGGGTTTTCTCTCCCCTGTGCCACCAGTGCCAAATTTGGGTCAATTCTCTCCATTTTTGGGTCTGTTCTCTCCATTTTTGGGTCTATTTCGGCCATTCCTGGGCGGATTTCGTTGGGGTTTTTTGCGTTTTGGGTGGAATTTTCCCCATTTTCGGGTGGATTTGGGCGGTTTTTGTGCCCACCCGTGCCCACCCGTGTCCCCCCCAGGCCGAGAAGAACCGGCTGGCGGCCATGGCGGCGCCCCTGCAGAAGGGCTCGGGCGGCCCCTTGCGCCTCTACGTCGGCTCCCTGCACTGCAACATCACCAAGGAGATGCTGCGCGGCATCTTCGAGCCCTTCGGCAAGGTGGGGGCACAGCTGGCAACATCTGGCAGGGCTGGGCAACAGCTGGGCGAGGCCGGGAGGGGAAGGGCAAAAAAAACCGCGTGAAAATCGGGCGAAAAATGGGGATTTTAGGGCAAAAAATGGGGATTTTGGAATAAAATGGGGATTTTGGGGTGAAAAATGGGGATTTTGGGGTTTGAGCGCAGCTGGCAACATCTGGAAGGGCTGGGCAACAGCTGGGCGAGGCCGGGAGGGGAGGGGCAAAAAAAACCGCGTCAAAATCGGGCGAAAAATGGGGATTTTAGGGCAAAAAATGGGGATTTGGGGTGAAAATGGGGATTTTGGGGTGAAAAATGGGGATTTTGGGGGTTTGGGCACAGCTGGCAACATCTGGCAGGGCTGGGCAACAGCTGGGCGAGGCCGGGAGGGGAGGGGCAAAAAAAACCGCGTGAAAATCGGGCGAAAAATGGGGATTTTAGGGCAAAAAATGGGGATTTGGGGTGAAAAATGGGGATTTTGGAATAAAATGGGGATTTTTGGGGTGAAAAATGGGGATTTTGGGGTGAAAAATGGGGATTTTGGGGTTTGGGCACAGCTGGCACAGGTGGGAACAGCTGGGCGAGGCCGGGAGGGGATGGGCAAAAAAAACCGCGTGAAAATCGGGCGAAAAATGGGGATTTTAGGGCAAAAAATGGGGATTTGGGGTTATAAATGGGATTTTGGGGTGAAAAATGGGGATTTTGGGGTTTGGGCACAGCTGGCAACATCTGGCAGGGCTGGGGAACAGCTGGGCGAGGCCGGGAGGGGGAGGGCAAAAAAAACCGCGCGAAAATCGGGCGAAAAATGGGGATTTTAGGGCAAAATTAGGGAGATTTGTATTAAAAATGGCAATTTTGGGGTGAAAAATGGGGATTTTGGGGGTTTGGGCACAGCTGGAAAAGGTGGGAAGAGCTGGGAACAGCTGGGCGAGGCCGGGAGGGGAAGGGCAAAAAAAACCGCGTGAAAATCGGGCGAAAAATGGGGATTTTAGGGCAAAAAATGGGGATTTTGGAATAAAATGGGGATTTTGGGGTGAAAAATGGGGATTTTGGGGTTTGAGCACAGCTGGCAACATCTGGCACGGCTGGGCAACAGCTGGGCGAGGCCGGGAGGGGAGGGGCAAAAAAAACCGCGTCAAAATCGGGCGAAAAATGGGGATTTTAGGGCAAAAAATGGGGATTTGGGGTAAAAATGGGGAAATTTTATTAAAAATGGGATTTTTGGGGTGAAAAATGGGGATTTTGGGGGTTTGGGCACAGCTGGCACAGGTGGGAACAGCTGGGCGAGGCCGGGAGGGGAGGGGCAAAAAAAACCGCGTGAAAATCGGGCGAAAAATGGGGATTTTAGGGCAAAAATGGGGATTTGGGGTGAAAAATGGGGATTTTGGAATAAAATGGGGATTTTGGGGTGAAAAATGGGGATTTTGGGGGTTTGGGCAACATCTGGAAGGGCTGGGGAACAGCTGGGCGAGGCCGGGAGGGGAGGGGCAAAAAAAACCGCGTGAAAATCGGGCGAAAAATGGGGATTTTAGGGCAAAAATGGGGATTTGGGGTGAAAATGGGGATTTTGGGGTGAAAAATGGGGATTTTGGGGTTTGGGCGCAGCTGGCAACATCTGGAAGGGCTGGGCAACAGCTGGGCGAGGCCGGGAGGGGATGGGCAAAAAAAACCGCGTGAAAATTGGGCGAAAAATGGGGATTTTAGGGCAAAAAATGGGGATTTGGGGTGAAAAATGGGGATTTTGGAATAAAATGGGGATTTTGGGGTGAAAAATGGGGATTTTGGGGGTTTGGGCACAGCTGGCACAGGTGGGAACAGCTGGGCGAGGCCGGGAGGGGGAGGGCAAAAAAAACCGCGTGAAAATCGGGCGAAAAATGGGGATTTTAGGGCAAAAAATGGGGATTTTGGAATAAAACGGGGAATTTTGGGGTGAAAAATGGGGATTTTGGGTGAAAATGGTGAAATTTGGTTAAAAGTGGGGATTTGGGGTGAAAAGTGGGGATTTGGGGTGAAAAGTGGGGATTTGGGGTGAAAAGTGGGGATTTTGGGGGGTTTGGGGTCACCTGGGCACCCCTGGGTGGGATTTTGGGGTTTTTTTGGAGGATTTTGGCTGATTTTGGGTGTTTTTGGTTGATTTTGGGCTGATTTTGGCTGATTTTGGCTGTTTTTGGGCTGATTTTGGGCTGATTTTGGCTGATTTTGGGCTGATTTTGGCTGATTTTGGGTGTTTTTGGGGTGATTTTGGGCTGATTTTGGCTGATTTTGGGCTGATTTTGGGCTGATTTTGGCTGATTTTGGGCTGATTTTGGCTGATTTTGGGTGTTTTTGGGGTGATTTTGGCTGTTTTTGGGGTGTTTTTGGGGTGATTTTGGCTGATTTTGGGTGTTTTTGGGGTGATTTTGGCTGATTTTGGCTGATTTTGGGTGTTTTTGGGTTGATTTTGGGGTGATTTTGGCTGATTTTGGGTGTTTTTGGCTGATTTTTGGGCTGATTTTGGCTGATTTTGGGTGTTTTTGGGCTGATTTTGGGTGATTTTGGCTGATTTTGGGTGTTTTTGGGCTGATTTTGGGTGATTTTGGCTGATTTTGGCTGATTTTGGCTGATTTTGGGCTGATTTAGGCTGATTTTGGCTGATTTTGGATGTTTTTGGCTGATTTTGGGGTGATTTTGGCTGATTTTGGGTGATTTTGGCTGATTTTGGGTGTTTTTGGGCTGATTTTGGCTGATTTTGGCTGATTTTGGGTGTTTTTGGGCTGATTTTGGGTGATTTTGGCTGATTTTGGGTGATTTTGGCTGATTTTGGGTGATTTTGGCTGATTTTGGGTGTTTTTGGGCTGATTTTGGCTGATTTTGGCTGTTTTGGGGGTGTTTTTGGGCTGATTTTGGCTGATTTTGGCTGATTTTGGGCTGATTTTTGCTGATTTTGGGTGATTTTTGCTGATTTTGGCTGATTTTGGGGTGATTTTGGCTGATTTTGGGTGTTTTCCCCCGCAGATCGAGAGCATCGTGCTGATGCGGGACCCGGAGACGGGACAGTCCAAAGGCTACGGCTTCATCACCGTGAGCGCACACCTGGGCACACCTGGGCACACCTGGGCACACCTGGGCACACCTGGGCACGGCCGGGAGGGGATGGGCAAAAAAAACCGCGTGAAAATCGGGTGAAAAACGGCGATTTTAGGGCAAAAAATGGGGAGATTCGGGTTAAAAATGGCGATTTTGGGGTGAAGAATGGGGATTTTGGGGTGAAAAATGGGGATTTTGGGGAGTTTGGGCACAGCTGGCACAGCTGGGCACACCTGGGCACGGCCGGGAGGGGAAAAACAAAAAAAACCGCGTGAAAATCGGGTGAAAAGTGAGGATTTTGGTCAAAAAAAGGTAATTTTGGGTGAAAAATGAGGATTTTGGTCAAAAAATGGGGATTTTGGGGTGAAAAATGGGGATTTTGGGGAGTTTGGGCACAGCTGGCACAGCTGGGCACGGCCGGGCACGGCCGGGAGGGGATGGGCAAAAAAACCGTGTGAAAATCGGGTGAAAAACGGCGATTTTGGACAAAAAATCGGGATTTTGAGGAGAAAAATGGGGATTTTGGGTTAAAAATGGGGAATTTGGGTGAAAAACGGGAAATTTGGGGTGGAAATGGGGATTTTGGGGAGTTTGGGCACAGCTGGGCACGGCCGAGAGGGGAAAAACAAAAAAAACCCGGTGAAAATCGGGTGAAAAATGAGGATTTTGGTCAAAAAATGGTAATTTGGGGTGAAAAATGAGGATTTTGGTCAAAAAATGGGGATTTTGGGGTGAAAAATGAGGATTTTGGTAAAAAAATGGGGATTTTGGGGAGTTTGGGCATAGCTGGCACACCTGGGCAGGTGTCAGAGGAGGAGTGACCCCAAAAATCCCATTTTTCCTCCAAAAATCCCCATTTTTTACCCAAAATCCATATTTTTCTCTAAAAACCCCCAATTTTTTACCAAAAAATCCCGTTTTTTCACCAAAAAATCCCCATTTTTTTTCCCCCGAAAGTCCCCATTGTTTCACGGAAAAAATCCCCATTTTTTTCTCCAAAAAAATCACTTTTTTTCTCCAAAAAACCCAAATTTTTTTACCAAAAAATCCCCATTTTTTTTCCCGTAAAATCCCCAGTTTTAATCATAAAACCCCCATTTTTTCACCAAAAATCCCCATTTTTTCACAAAAAAAACCCCAATTTCTTTCAGAAAAATCCCATTTTTTCCCAACTTTTTTTTCCCTGAAAAATCCCATTATTTCACAAAAAAACCCTCATTTTTTTTCACCAAAAAATCCCATTTTTTCCTTGTAAAGCCCCCATTTTTTGTCATAAAAACCCAATTTTTTCACCAAAAAATCCCATTTTTCCCCCAAAAATCCCCCATTTTTTTTCACTAAAAAAATCCACATTTTTTCCCGTAAAATCCCCATTTTTCATCATAAAAACCCCATTTTTTCACCAAAATACACTATTTTTCCACAAAAAAACACCAATTTTTTTTCAGAAAAATCCCATTTTTTCCCAAGTTTTTTTCCCCAAAAAACACCCCAATTTTTTATCCAAAAAATCCGATTTTTTCCTCGTAAAACCCCCATTTTCCCTCCTAAAAACCCCATTTTTCCACCAAAAAACCCCATTTTTTTTTCACTAAAAAAATCCACATTTTTCCTCGTAAAATCCCCATTTTCCCCCCAAAATCCCCATTTTTTCCCCCAAAAATCCCCCATTTTTTTTTCACCAAAAACTCCACATTTTTTGTCCTAAAATCCCCATTTTTCGTCCCAAAACCCCCATTTTTTCACCAAAAATCCCCATTTTTTCAAAGAAAACCCCAGATTTTTTCAGAAAAATCCCATTTTTTCCCAACTTTTTTTTCCATGAAAAATCCCATTTTTCCCCAAAAAACACCCAATTTTTATCCCAAAAATCCCCATTTTTTGTCATAAAACCCCCATTTTTCATCATAAAATCCCCATTTTTTCACCAAAAAACCCCATTTTTTTTTTCCCCAAACCCCATTTTTTCTCCCCAAACCCCATTTTTTCTCCCCAAACCCCAATTCCCCCTTTTCCCACCCAAATTTAACCCTTTCCTTGCAGTTCTCCGAGGCCGAGTGACCCCAAAAATCCCTTTAAAAAATCCCATTTTTTTCCCGTAAAATCCCCGTTTTTTGTCATAAAACCCCCATTTTTCCCCCCAAAACCCCCATTTTTCCCTCAAAAATCCCCATTTTTCCCCCAAAATCCCCAATATTTTTTCTTTGAAAAATCCCATTATTTCCCAAAAAATACCCCATTTTTTATCCAAAAAATCCCCATTTTTTGCCCTAAAATCCCCATTTTTCGTCGTAAAATCCCCATTTTTCCACCAAAAAACCCCATTTTTTTTTCCCCAAACCCCATTTTTTTTCCCCAAAACCCCATTTTAATTGAATCCCCACCCAAATTTAACCCTTTCCTGCCAGTTCTCCAAGGCCGAGTGACCCCAAAAATCCCTTTAAAAAAATCCCATTTTTCCCCCCAAAATCCCCATTTTTCCCCCCAAAATCCCCATTTTTCCCCAAAAAATCCCCATTTTTCCCTCAAAAATCCCCATTTTCCCCCAAAATCCCCAATATTTTTTCCCGAAAAATCCCCATTTTTCCCCCAAAAATCCCCCATTTTTTCCACCAAAAAATCCCATTTTTTCCTCGTAAAACCCCCATTTTTTGTCGTAAAATCCCCATTTTTTCACCAAAAATCCCCATTTTTTTTTCCCCAAACCCCAATTCCCCCTTTTCCCACCCAAATTTAACCCTTTCCTTGCAGTTCTCCGAGGCCGAGTGACCCCAAAACCCCATCCCCAAAACCCCCATTTTTCCCCATAAAACCCCCATTTTTCATCATAAAAACGTCATTTTTTCACCAAAAATCCCCATTTTTTCTCCAAAAATCCCCATTTTTCACTAAAAAAATCCCCATTTTTCCCCCAAAAATCCTAATTTTTCACCCAAAAATCCCCCAATTTTTCCACCAAAAAATCCACATTTTTTGTCATAAAACCCCCATTTTCCCTCCTAAAACCCCCATTTTTCCTCCAAAAATCCCCATTTTTCCCTCAAAAATCCCCATTTTTCACTAAAAAAATCCCCATTTTTCCCCCAAAAATCCTAATTTTTCACCCAAAAGTCACCCCAATTTTTCCACCAAAAAATCGCATTTTTTCCTCATAAAATCCCCATTTTTTGTCATAAAACCCCCATTTTTCCACCAAAAATCCCCATTTTTCCACAAAAACCCCCAATTCTTTCCAGAAAAATCTCATTTTTTCCCAATTTTTTTTCCCCGAAAAATCCCCATTTTCCCCCAAAAAACACCGCAATTTTTCCACCAAAAAATCCACACTTTTTGTCATAAAACCCCCATTTTTCCTCATAAAAACCCCATTTTTCCACCAAAAAACCCCATTTTTTTTTCCCCAAACCCCATTTTTTTTCCCCAAACCCCATTTTAATTGAATCCCCACCCAAATTTAACCCTTTCCCGCCAGTTCTCCGAGGCCGAGTGACCCCAAAACCCCATCCCCAAAACCCCCATTTTTTCCCATAAAACCCCCATTTTTCATCATAAAAACCTCATTTTTTCACCAAAAATCCCCATTTTTCCCCCAAAAATCCCCATTTTTCCCCAAAATCCCCAATATTTTTTCCCGAAAAATCCCCATTTTTCCCCAAAAAACACCCCAGGTTTTCCACCAAAAAATCCACATTTTTCGTCATAAAACCCCCATTTTTTGTCGTAAAACCCCCATTTTTTCACCAAAAAACCCCATTTTTTTTTCCCCAAATTCCACTTTTCCCCCCAAACCCGAATTTAATTGATTCCCCACCCAAATTTAACCCTTTCCTGCAGTTCTCCGAGGCCGAGTGCGCCCGCCGCGCGCTGGAGCAGCTCAACGGCTTCGAGCTGGCCGGGCGGCCGATGCGCCTGGGGACGCTGAGCGAGCGACCCGACGGCTCCAGCGACGTCACCTTCCCCGAGAACAGCCCGGGAACAGCCGGAATAACCGCCGGAATCACCGGGATAACCACCGGAATCACCGGGATAACAACAACCGGAATAACGACAACCGGCATCGGCATCGCCCCCCTGAGCTGCGGCGACGAGCCCGAGCTGGGCACGGCCGCAGGGCGGCTGCAGCTGATGGCCAAGCTGGCCGAAGGTGAAAATGGGGTTTTGGGGTGAAAAATGGGGATTTTGGGCAATTTGGGGAAGGTTGGGAGGGGAAAATAAAAAAAAAATGGTGAAAATCGGGTGAAAAATGGGGAAAAAATGGGGATTTTAGGGGGGGAAATGGGGGGAAAGATGGGGGAAAGAATGGTGAAATTTGGGTGGAAAATGGGGGAAAAATGGGGTGAAAAATGGGGATTTTGGGGAATTTAGGGAAGGTTGGGAGGGGATAAGCAAAAAAAACCCGGGGAAAATTGGGTGAAAAATGGGGAAAAAATGGGAATTTTAGGGGGGGAAATGGGGGGAAATTTGGGAGGAAAGATGGTGAAATTTGGCTGGAAAATGGGGGAAATTTGGATAAGGAATGGGGATTTTTGGGGTGAAAAATGGGGATTTTGGGGATTTAGGATGGTTGTGAGGGGAAATGCAAAAAAAAGCCAATGAAAATTGGGTGAAAAATGGGGAAAAAATGGGAATTTGGGGATTTGGAGCTGCGGCGACGAGCCCGAGCTGGGCACGGCCGCAGGGCGGCTGCAGCTGATGGCCAAGCTGGCGGAAGGTGAAAATGGGGGGAAAAATGGGGATTTTGGGCAATTTGGGGGTGGTTGGGAGGGGATAAGCAAAAAAAACCCGGTGAAAATTGGGTGAAAAATGGGGAAAAAATGGGGATTTTAGGGGGGGAAATGGCGGAAAGATGGGAGGAAAAATGGGGGAAATTTGGATAAAGAATGGGGATTTCGGGGTGATTTTTGGGCTGATTTTGGGGCCGATTTTTAGCCGATTTGGGGTCGATTTTGGGGGTTTTGGGGGCTGATTTTGGGCTGATTTTGGGGCTAATTTTTGGCCAATTTTGGGGCTGATTTTGGGCTGATCTTTGGGCTGATTTTAGGGTTGATTTTGGGGTGATTTTGGGCCGATTTTCAGTCGATTTGGGGCCGATCTTGGATGTTTTCGGGGTGATTTTGGGGCTGATTTTGGCCCAATTTTGGGGTGATTTTGGGCCGATTTTGGAGTGATTTTTGGGGCCGATTTTCAGTCGATTTTGGGCCGATTTTGGATGTTTTCGGGGTGATTTTTGGGGTTTTTGGGTTGGTTTTCGGGCCGATTTTTGGCCCGATTTTGTCCCGATTTTGTCCCAATTTTGTCCCGATTTTGTCCCAATTTTGTCCCAATTTTGGCCCAATTTTGGCCCGATTTTGTCCCGATTTAGCCCAATTTTGTCCCGATTTAGCCCAATTTTGTCCCGATTTTGTCCCAATTTTGTCCCAATTTTGGCCCGATTTTGGCCCAATTTTGGCCCGATTTTGGCCCGATTTCGGCCCAATTTTGGGGTGATTTCGGCCCGATTTTGTCCCGATTTCAGCCCGATTTTGGGGTGATTTCAGCCCGATTTTGTCCCGATTTTGGGGTGATTTCGGCCCGATTTTGGGGTGATTTCAGCCCGATTTTGGGGTGATTTCGGGCCGATTTTGGGGTGATTTTGGGGTGATTTGGGGCCGATTTTGGGGTGATTTTGGGGTGATTTCGGCCCGATTTTGGGGTGATTTGGGGCCGATTTTGGGGTGATTTTGGGCTGATTTTGGGGTGATTTGGGGCGCTTTTGGCCCGCAGGCTCGGGGCTGCAGCTGCCCCCCCCGGCGCAGGCGGCGCTGCAGCAGCTCAACGGGGCCCTGACCCCCCTGGGGGGGCTCAACCCCGCCGCCCTCACAGGTAAAAAACCAAATTTGGGGAAATTTTGGGGAGATTTCGGGAGATTTGGGGAATTTGGGGGAATTTAGGGGGGTGGGACCACGAAATTCGGGGATTTGGGGGGGTGGGAGAGGGAAAAACACAAAATTTGGGGTGGGGGAAGGCTGAAATTTGGGAGGGGTGGGAGCCCAAAATTTGGGATTTGGGGTGGGGAGCCCAAAATTTGGGGATTTTGGGAGGATTGGGATCCCAAAATTCGGGGATTTGGGGGAGTGGGATCCCAAAATTTGGGGATTTAGGGGTGGGATCCCAAAATTTGGGATTTAGGGGGGTGGGATCCCAAAATTTGGGGATTTAGGGGTGGGATTCCAAAATTTGGGATTTAGGGGGGTGGGATCCCAAAATTTGGGATTTAGGGGGGTGGGATCCCAAATTTTGGGAGGGGTGGGATCCCAAAATTTGGGGATTTAGGGGATTGGGATCCCAAAATTTGGGGGAGTGGGATCCCAAAAGTTGGAGATTTGGGGGGGTGGGATCCCAAATTTTTGGAATTTGGGGAGGTGGGATCCCAAATTTTGGGAGGGGTGGGATTCCAAAATTTGGGGATTTGGAGGGGTGAGATCCCAAAATTTTGGGATTTGGGGGGGTGGGATTCCAAAATTTGGGATTTAGGGGGGTGGGATCCCAAATTTTGGGATTTGGGGGGGTGGGATCCCAAATTTTGGGATTGGGGGGAGGGGAGCCCCAAAATTGGGGATTTTGGGGGGGGAAATTCTTGGAAATTTTGGGGAATTTTTGGGAATTAGGAGATTCCCAAATTTTGGGCCCCCCCCAGACCCCAAATTTCCCCTCCCCCACCCCAAACTTGGGCTGATTTTGGGTCAATTTTGGGCGTTTTCGGGTCATTTTCGCGGCGTTTTCCGTGGGAATTTCGGGAAAATTTTGGGGAGAATTTTGGGAATTTTGGGAATTTGGGGATTCCCGAATTTCGGGGACCCCCCCAAACCCCAAATTTTCCCTCCCCCAGCCCTGAGCCCGGCGCTGAATTTGGCCTCGCAGTGTTTGACGCTCTCGGGGCTCTTCTCGCCCCAGACCATGTGAGCTCCCAGTATAAACCAGTATAAACCAGTATGAACCAGTATAAACCAGTATAAACCAGTATAAACCAGTATAAACCAGTATGAACCAGTATAAACCGGTTCGGACCCCTTAACCCCGCCCAAAGCCCCTCCCAGTCCATCCCAGTTCAAACCAGTTCAAAGCAGCGAGCCCAGAGCCCAAACCAGTATAAACCAGTAAGGGAAAACGCGTTCCCAGTATAAACCAGTATAAACCAGTATAAACCAGTAACCCCCAAAACCCACCCCAGTAACTCCCAGTACAAACCAGTAACCCCAGAGTCTACACCAGTATAAACCAGTAAGGGGAAACACCAAACCAGTATAAACCAGTAAGGATAAATCCATTCCCAGTACAAACCAGTAACCCCAGACCCATTCCCAGTATAAACCAGTAACCCCAAACCCATTCCCAGTACAAACCAGTAACCCCAAACCCATTCCCAGTATAAACCAGTAACCCCAAACCCATTCCCAGTTCATCCCAGTAACCCCAAACCCCTCCCAGTTCAAACCAGTAACCCCAAACCCCTCCCAGTTCAAACCAGTAACCCCAAACCCATTCCCAGTTCATCCCAGTAACCCCAAACCCATTCCCAGTTCAAACCAGTAACCCCAAACCCATTCCCAGTATAAACCAGTAACCCCAAACCCATTCCCAGTTCATCCCAGTAACCCCAAACCCATTCCCAGTATAAACCAGTAAACCCAAACCCATTCCCAGTATAAACCAGTAACCCCAAACCCATTCCCAGTACAAACCAGTAACCCCAAACCCATTCCCAGTACAAACCAGTAACCCCAAACCCATTCCCAGTTCAAACCAGTAACCCCAAACCCATTCCCAGTATAAACCAGTAACCCCAAACCCATTCCCAGTTCAAACCAGTAACCCCAAACCCATTCCCAGTTCAAACCAGTAACCCCAAACCCATTCCCAGTATAAACCAGTAACCCCAAACCCATTCCCAGTTCATCCCAGTAACCCCAAACCCATTCCCAGTTCATCCCAGTAACCCTAAACCCATTCCCAGTATAAACCAGTAACCCCAAACCCATTCCCAGTATAAACCAGTAACGCCAAACCCATTCCCAGTACAAACCAGTATAAACCAGTAACCCCGCCCCCTTTTCCTTTCCAGGTGAGATCGGCTCCGCCCCCTCCCCTCAGGCCACGCCCCCTCCCCTTTTGGCGGGAAAAGGGGGCGTGGCCTCGGCGCTGGCCCCGCCCCCTGCCCCGCCCCCTCCCGCTCGGAATTTTGGGGAAATTTTGGGGATTTTTGGGAAAATTTTTTTTGTTTTTTTTTTTTTTTGTTTTTTTGGGTTTTTTTTTTCGGTTCCGGGATCGGAAAAATAAAAAAAAAAATTTAAAAAAAATCTTGAGCGGCTCCGAGAGTTTGATTGGGGGGGTCTCATTTGCATAAATTTGCATGTTAATGAGGTGGGTGTGGTGTAGTGGGTCGTGGGATCCGCCCAGTTCCCTCCCAGTATAAACCAGTAACTCCCAGTATAAACCAGTAACCCCCCAGTCCCCATCTGCAGTGATGGGATAGGCTTGAATTTTGCATCTCATTTGCATAAATCTGCATGTTAATGGAGTCAGATCCACCCCCAATCCTCTCCCAGTATAAACCAGTAACTCCCAGTACAAACCAGTAACCCCCAGTCCCCATCGGCAGCAACAGAACAAATTTTATTTTGCATCTCATTTGCATAAATCTGCATATTAACGACGTTAATGGAGTCAGATCCACCCCCAGTCCCCTCCCAGTATAAACCAGTAACTCCCAGTATAAACCAGTAACTCCCAGTATAAACCAGTAACCCCCAGTCCCCATCGGCAGCAACAAATTTTATTTTGCATCTCATTTGCATAAATCTGCATATTAACGACATTAATGGAGTCAGATCCACCCCCAGTCCCCTCCCAGTATAAACCAGTAACTCCCAGTATAAACCAGTAACTCCCAGTCGGCGTTTGTTGCGACAGAGCCGATTTATTTCGCTTCTCATTTGCATAAATTTGCATATCCGTCCATCTCGGTTCCTGATTGGGCGACGGGGGCGGGGCCTCTTCACCTGCAGGGGGAGGGGAGGGGTTAAGCCACGCCCACCAACCCCAAACCGGTTTAAACCAGTTTAAACCAGTATAAACCAGTACAAACCAGTATAAACCAGTTTAAACCAGTATAAACCAGTATAAACCAGTATAAACCAGTTTAAACCAGTATAAACCAGTATAAACCAGTTTAAACTAGTATAAACCAGTATAAACCGGTATAAACCAGTATAAACCAGTTTAAACCAGTATAAACCAGTATAAACCAGTTTAAACTAGTATAAACCAGTATAAACCGGTATAAACCAGTATAAACCAGTTTAAACCAGTATAAACCAGTATAAACCAGTTCAAACCAGTAACCCCAAACCCATTCCCAGTATAAACCAGTAACCCCAAACCCATTCCCAGTACAAACCAGTAACCCCAGACCCATTCCCAGTATAAACCAGTAACCCCAAACCCATTCCCAGTATAAACCAGTAACCCCAAACCCATTCCCAGTATAAACCAGTAACCCCAGACCCATTCCCAGTATAAACCAGTAACCCCAGACCCATTCCCAGTATAAACCAGTAACCCCAAACCCATTCCCAGTACAAACCAGTAACCCCAAAGCCATTCCCAGTATAAACCAGTAAACCCAAACCCATTCCCAGTTCATCCCAGTAACCCCAAACCCATTCCCAGTCCCTTACCGGTCCGTACTGGTCCATACTGGTTTATACTGGTTTGTACTGGGAGCTCCTCCGACGCTTGGCGGCCTCCAGGGATCGGCTCAGGGCCAGGACCCGGCACTGGTTAAAACTGGGAGTTACTGGTTTGTACTGGTTTGTACTGGTTTGGGGGCTGGGGCAAACTGGGAGGGGTTTGGGGTAACTGGGTTGGTCCCTACTGGTCCATACTGGTTTATACTGGTCCATACTGGTCCGTACTGGTCTATACTGGTCCATACGGGTCTATACTGGTTTATACTGGTCTATACTGGTCTGTACTGGTTTATACTGGTCCATACTGGTTTATACTGGTCCATACTGGTCCATACTGGTTTATACTGGTCTATACTGGTCTGTACTGGTTTATACTGGTCCATACTGGTCCATACTGGTCCGTACTGGTTTATACTGGTCCATACTGGTCCATACTGGTTTATACTGGTTTATACTGGTCCATACTGGTTTATACTGGTCTATACTGGTTTATACTGGTCCATACTGGTCTATACTGGTTTATACTGGTTTATACTGGTCCATACTGGTCTATACTGGTCTATACTGGTTTATACTGGTCTGTACTGGTTTATACTGGTCCATACTGGTTTATACTGGTCCATACTGGTTTATACTGGTCCATACTGGTTTATACTGGTCCATACTGGTTTATACTGGTCCATACTGGTTTATACTGGTCCATACTGGTCCATACTGGTTTATACTGGTCCATACTGGTTTATACTGGTCCATACTGGTTTATACTGGTTTATACTGGTCCATACTGGTCTATACTGGTCTATACTGGTTTATACTGGTCTGTACTGGTTTATACTGGTCCATACTGGTTTATACTGGTTTATACTGGTCCATACTGGTTTATACTGGTCCATACTGGTTTATACTGGTTTATACTGGTCTATACTGGTTTATACTGGTCCATACTGGTCTATACTGGTTTCTCACCCTCAGTTCTCTGCTGTCGCCGAGTCTCCGGATCTGCCCCCGCCAGGGGGGGGAGGGGCGCCCGTCTGGGGGGGGGGAGAGACCCAAAATTCCCAAATTTCACCCCAAAATTCCCAAATTTTCCCAAAATTCCCATTTTTCCTCCCAAAATCCCCACATTTTCCCAAATTTTCCCAAAATTCCCATTTTCCCCCCCAAAATTCCAATTTTTTGCCCCCAAAATGAACAGATTTTCCCAAAATTCCCATTTGCCACCCAAAATTCCCAAATTTCCCCAAAATTCCCATTTTCCCTTCCAAAATTCCCATTTCGCCCCCCAGAATTCCCAATTTTCCCCCCAATTCCGATTTTTTACCCAAAATTCCCCCCAAAATTCGTGTTTTTCCCCAAAATTTCCATTTCCCCCCCAAAATTCCCCAATTTCCCCTCAAAATTCCCATTTTTTCCCCAAAATTCCCGAATTTTCCCCCAAAATTCCCAAATTTTCTCAAAATTCCCAATTTTTCCCCCCAAATTCCCATTTTTTTCCCCCAAATCTCCAATTTTCTCCCAAAAATTCCCATTTTCTCCCCCAAAATTCCCAAATTTTTCCCTCAGAATTCCCATTTTTTCCCAAAATTCCCATTTTCCCCCCCAAAATCCCTCTTTTTCCCAAAATCCCGGTTTTTTTACCCGAAAAGCTCCAGTCCGGGAGGTCCCTGAGGGGGCCGGGCCCGGAGGTGCTGGGGGAGAGGCCCTGCCTGGAAAAGCCAAAATTTGGGAATTTTCACCCAAAATTCCAACGGGAATTCGCTCAAATCCACCCAAAAATCTAAAATTTGGGAAAAAAACCTAAAAATTTGGGAAAAAAACCCCAAAAATTTGGGAAAAAAGTCAAAAATTTGGGAAAAAAAAATGAAAAAAATGAAGAAAAAAGTTTCAAAATTGTGGGAAAAAATATTCCCAAATTTTGGGAATTTTCGCCCAAAATTCCAATCGAAATTCCCTCAAATCCACCCAAAAAAATCTAAAATTTGGGAAAAAAACCCACAAAAATTTGGGAAAAAAACCCCAAAATTTGGGAAAAAAGTCAAAAATTTGGGAAAAAAATGAAAGAAATGAAGAAAAAAGTTTCAAAAATGTGGGAAAAATGTTCCCGAATTTTGGGAATTTTCACCCAAAATTCCAATTGAAATTCCCTCAAATCCACCCAAAAAAATCTAAAATTTGGGGGAAAAAAAAAAGAAAAATTTGGGAAAAACTCCCAAAATTGTGGGTAAAAAAAGCACAAAAAATTGGGGGAAAAAATACGCAGAATTTTGGGTAAAAAATACAAAAATTTGGGGGAAAAGGCAAAAATTTTGGGTAAAAAAAATCCACAGAATTTTTGGGGATGAAAATTTCAACATTTTGGGTAAAAAAAGCACAGAAATGTGGGGAAAAAATGCACAAAAATTTTGGGTAAAAAATACAAAAGTTTGGGTAAAAAAAGCGCAAAAATTTTGGAAAAAACCCCAAAAGTTTTGGGGAAAAAAATCAAAATTTTGGGTAAAAAAATACAAAAAGTTGGGGCAAAAGCACAAAAATTTTGGGTAAAAAACCAAAAATTTGAAAACATAATAGAAAAATTTTGGTAAAAAATAGAAAAATTTGGGTTAAAAAAAACCCCAAAATTTTCGGTAAAAAAAATTACAAAATTTGGGTAAAAAACCGTAAAAGTTTGGAAAAAACCCACAAAATTTTGGGGAAAAACCCACAAAATTTTGGGAAAAGACCCCAAAATTTTGGGTAAAAATGCAGAAAATTTTGGATTAAAAATCCACAAAAATTTTGGGTAAAAAAAGCACAAAAATTTTGATGAAAACCCCAAAATTTGGGTAAAAAATCCACAAGAATTTTGGGTCAAAACTCGAAATTTTGGGTAAAATAAACCCACAAAATTTTGGGTAAAACCCCCTAAAATTCGGAAAAAAAATAGAAAAATTTGAGTAAAAAATACAAAAATTTGGGTAAAACCCCCCAAAATTTTGTCAATTAATAAAAATCCCCAAAATCCCCAAAATCCGACCCGGAACCTCCCAAAAATCCCCAAAATCGCGGGAAAAACCCCGAAACGCGGGAAAACCCCTCAGCTTCCCGCCAAATCCTCCCGCCAAGCCGCGCCCCCCGGGCCAAGCCACGCCCCCTTTACTCACGCCTCTCGCCATTGGCCGATCCGCTGCGGGGGGCGGGGCAAGGGGCGGAGCCATCGCGCCTGGCGCTCCGCTAGGGGGCGGGAACGGCGCTCAGCGAGCCACGCCCACCTCCCCACAAACCACGCCCCTTTTCGCCTCAAAACCCCGCCCACCCCCCAAAAACCGCTTTTAAACCCCGCCCGCCGCCCCCAGGCCACGCCCACCGCCCCTCCCCCCCTTTAAGCCCCTCCCTGCCCCTCCCCCACCCCTCAGGGACCCCCCCGGGGGCTCCCCCGGGTCGCACCGAGGCGGAGAACGCGGCGCGCCGCCATCTTGCGAGCGGCCGGAAGTGACGTCAGCGCGCAGGCGGTGCGCCGGGCTGATTCGCCTCATGGCCGCCATGTTGTACGGCAAAAACTCCAAAGAGCCGCCATTTTGTGACTGAGGTTCTCGCTGGCTCCAGGCGCCGCCATGTTGTACGGAAAGGAAGCGGAAGCGCCGCCATTTTGAGGCTGAGATGATTTTAAAGGGGTTTTTTTGCGGCTTTTAAAATATTTTTTAATTTAAATTTGGTTTTTTTCCCCCCTTTGTTTTCCTTGAGTTTTAGAGATTATTTTTATTTTTAAACATTTTTTAGGTTTTTTTTCCTTTTATTTTCAGATTTTTAAAATGTTTTCCCCCTGTTTTTGGTGATTTTTTAAGGTTATGTATTTTTTTTAAATTCAAAGGTTTTTTTAAGGATTTGTTTTCTACTCTTTGAGGTTTTTAGAGGACTTTCTGAAAAATATTAAACTTTAAAATATTTTATAAACTATTTAGAATTTTTATTGCGCGTTTTGTGCAATTTAATTATTTTTAAGGGTTTTTTTTGTATTTGTGACTTTTTAAAGGGATTTTTAAATTTACTTTTTGACTTTGAGGCGTTTTCACCTTTTCTCGCGGAATTTGATTCTTTTTTGAGCTTTATTTTTATGTTATGACTTTTTAATCGCTTTTTGTGGAATTTGAGACGTTTTTCGGTATTTCTCTATTTTTGCATTACTTAAAATCCTTTATTTTTTAATTTGTGGCTTTTTACGACTTTCCTTTAAATTTTAAGCCTTTTTACAACTTTTTTTTTTAAATTTAATTATTTTCGGGTTTCATTTTATGTCTCCCCCCAGAACCGCGTTTTCACCGCTTGTACGGAATTATTTTCCCCTCACGGCCGCAATTTTATTCAAAATATTGAAAATTTGGGTGTTTTTTATAACATTTTCAGTGTTTTTTATCCCTTTTTATTATCTATTTTATACAGCAAATCGCAATTCTGCTCACTGCGCATGCGCAGCCGCCGTTCTACACGGTAAACCCGCATTTTTACATCTGCGCATGCGCGGCCGCCATATTGTACGGCAAAACCCCCGCGCGACGCCATTTTGAGCAGCAACCCCTGGCCGCCATTTTGTACGGCGCATTCCGCTTTCACCGCGCATGCGCTGCCGCCATATTGTACGGCAAAACCACCGGCGCGCCGCCATTTTGTCGAATGCTCCGCGCTCTCTTCACGCCGCCATTTTGTACGGCTTCACCCCGGCGCCGCCATCTTGCTACGGCGTCTCCCAGCAGCCAAAAAACCCCAAAACCACCCAAATTTTCACCCAAATTATTGAATCTGGCGTCTCGTTTCGCGCCTTTTTTATTTTTGGGGGTGACCCCCCCATCCCCCCCTCAGCCCAGCGTGTCCTTCCAGGGTCTTTTTGGGGGTTCCGAGGGCGCCGTTTTGGGGGGGTTCAGGGGGTTTTGGGCGAAGGTTTGGCGGAGCGGACCTGGAAAAGAAGAAATCACCGAAAAATTGAAATTTGGGAGGGGTCCCTGAGGGCTTTTTTTTGGGGATTTTTGGGGGTTTTTGGTCACCTTTGGCCACCAGCTGCAGGTGGTTCCTGAGGCGCCACTGGCGCCGCTCGGCCTCGTGCGTGGCCTGGGCCTCGCGCCACTCTGGAAATTTTGGGGAGGGGGAACCCCAAAATCACTCTGGAGGGTCCCGAGAATGGGTCAGGGGGTCCCAGGATCGAGTTGGGGGTCCCAAAATTGGGTTGGGGGTGCCGAAATACCCCTAAATCCACCCAAAATGTCCCAAATCACCCCAAAATTGACCCAAATCCGCACCAAAATTCCCTAAAATTCAACCAAAATGAGTCTGGGGTCCCGAAAATGGGTCAGGGGGTCCGAAAATCGAGTTTGGGGTCCCAAAAACACCCCTAAATCCACCCAAAATGTCCCAAAATTACCTAAATTCAACCCAAAATAGGCAAAACTGCCCAAATCCACACCAAGATTGTCCCAAATATAGCCCAAAATTCCTGAAATTTCACCCAAAATGAATCTGGGGGTCCCAAAATTGGGTTGGGGGATCCCAAAATTGGGTTGGAGGTTCGAAAATCGAGTTGGGGGTCCCAAAGTCTGGTTGGGGGTCCCAAAATACCCCTAAATAGACCCAAAATGTGCCAAAATCTCCCAAATTCGCCCCAAAATACCCAAAATTGTCCCAAATCCGACCCAAAATTCTGTGAAATTCACCCAAAATTACTCTGGGGGTCCCAAAAATGGGTCAGGGGGTCCCAAAATTGGGTTGGGGGTCCCAAAATCGAGTTGGGGGTCCCAAAATCTGGTTGGGAGTCCCAGAATACCCCTAAATCTACCCAGAATGTCCCAAAATCACCCAAATTCACCCCAAAATGCCCAAAATTAACTCAAATTCACCCCTAAATTCCCTAATTTCACCCAAAATCACTCTGGGGGTCCCAAAATTGGGTCGGGGGTCCCAAAATCGAGTTGGGGGTCCCAAAATAGCCCAAAAATCCACCCAAAATATCCCAAAATCACCCAAATTCGCCCTAAAATACCCAAAATTGTCCCAAATCCGACTCAAAATTCCCTGAAATTCACCCAAAATTACACTGGGGGTCCCAAAAATGGGTCAGGGGGTCCCAAAATTGGGTTGGGGGTCCCAAAATTCGGTTGGAGGTCCCAAAAAACCCCTAAGTCCGCCCGGAACGTCCCCAAATTACCCAAATTCAATCCAAAATAGCCAAAATTGCCCAAATCCACCCCAAAATTCGCCAAATTTCCTCCAAAATTCCCTGAAAATCCCCAAATTTCCCCAGAACTCCCCAATTTCCCCCCCAAAATCCCCAATTTTCCTGAAATTTCATAAAATTTCCCAAAATCCCCAAATCTTCTCAAAGTACCCCCCAAAAATGCCAAATTTCCCCCAAATTCTTTAAATTTTCCCCTAAACCCCAAAATTGCCAAAAATCCCCAAATTTTCCACAAAATTCCCAAAAGTTTCCTAAATTTTCATAAAACTCCATGATTTTCCCCCAAAATTGTCAAATTTTGCCAAAATCTTCGAATTTTCCCGAAGAATACCCCAAAATCCCCAATTTTCCCAAAAAGTCCCGAATTCTCCCCAAAATTCCCAATTCCCCACCCAAATTCCCAATTCTTCCAAAAAAAATCCAGATTTTCTCAAAATTGCCCAAATTTTCCCCAATCCCACCAAAAATCCCCCAAAAGTTCCCCAAAATCCCCCAAAATTCCTCAATTTCCCCCTAAATTTCCCAAAAATCCCCAAATTTTCCCCAAATTCTCCCAAAACATCCCCCCAAAATTTCTCAAAAAATCCCTCCAAAAACCCCCAAAATTCCACAAAACCCCCTAAAACATCCCAAAATTCCCCCAAAAATCATCAATCCCCCCTAAATTTCCCAAAAATCCCCAAATTTTCCCCAAATTCTCCCAAATTTCCCCCAAACACCCCCCCAAAATTTCTCAAAAAAGCCCCCCAAAATCCCTCCAAAATTCCACAAAACCCCTCCCAAAACATCCCAAAATCCCCCCAAAAATCCTCAACCCCCCACCAAATTTTCATAAAATCCCCAAATTTCCATAAAAACCCCCCAAATCCTCCCCAAAAATTCCCAAATTTTCCCAAAATATCCCCCCCAAAAACCCCGCAAATTCCACAAAATCCCCCCAAAACTTCCCAAAATCCCCCAAAAATCACGCAAATTTCCCCCCAAAAATCCTCAATTCCCCCCGAAACTTCCCCAAAAATCTCCAAATTGACACAAAATCCCCAAATTTTCCCAAAACCTCCCAAATCCTCCCCAAAAATTCCCAAATTCCCCCCAACTTTCCCCAAAACATCCCCCCCTAAATTCCACAAAATCCCCCCAAAACTTCCCAAAATCCCCCAAAAATCGCGCAAATTTCCCCCCAAAAATCCTCAATCCCCCCTAAATTTCCCCAAAATCCCCAAATTTTCCCGAAATCCCCCAAAAATTCCCAAATTTTCGTTTCTCCCACCTTTCCTCAGCTGCTGCAGGATCCCGGGCTTGGCTGGGGGGGCGTGGCCGGGGGGCGTGGCCTGGGCCGGGGTGGGCGGGGCCTGGCCAAAGGTGGGCGTGGCTTGAGCGGGAGTGGGCGTGGCCTTGGCCGAAGGGGGCGGGGCCACGCCCAACCTGGCGCGGAGGGCGGGAACTCGCAGCAGCCCCGTCTGCAATAGGCTGAAGCCGTTCGACGTCAGCCAATAGGTGAACACCGCCTGCGGAGCACAACCAATCAGAGGCCAGCACCCGCCCAGGGGGGCGGGGCTTCGGCGCCAAGCAGGAAGTGGCGAAAAAATCCCAAATTTTATGGAATTTTTTGGGATTTTTTTTTGATTTGCTAAAATTTTTCGGGGATGTTCGGGATTTCAGCGGAAAATTTGTGACTTTTTTACGAAATCTCACAAAATTTTTGGGTAAAAAATCAGAATTTTGTGGGAAAAAACCGATTTATTTTAGGAAATACCAAAATTTTTATGGAAAATTCCAAAATTTTGTCAAAATTATGAATTTCTTTAGGGAATTTGGAAAATTTTTTTTGAATTTTTAAGACTTTGTGGAAAAAAATCCCAAATTTTTTAGGAAATTTTAAGGTTTTCCATTAAAAATTCTGAATTTTGTTAGAAAAATCCAAAATTTTAATGGAAAATTCCAAAAGTTTGTCAAAATTATGTATTTCTTTAAGGAATTTGGGAAATTTTTTGAAAATTTTTGAGATGTTGTAGAAAAAATCCCAAAATATTTAGGAATTTTTAAGGTTTTACATTAAAAATTCTGACTTTATTAGAAAATTTCAAACTTTTTTTTGAAAATTCCAGTTTTTTTATCAGAATTCTGAAATTCTTGAAGAAATTTGGGAATTTTTTTTGGAATTTTTGAGATTTTTGTGGAAAAAAATCCCAAAATTTTTCCAAAATTCCCAAACTTTTGGGGAGGAATTCTCAGGATGGGTCGAAACTCACAAATTTTGGCGGGAAATATGGAAATGAGGGGGCGTGGCCAGGGAAATGAAGGCAGGGCCCCTTTAAATTGGCCACTCCCCTTTTCTTAAAGTGACCACACTCTTTATTTTGGCCACACCCCCTTCTTAAAGTGACCACACCCCTTTTTAAATTGGCCACACCCCTATTTAAAGTGACCACGCCCCTTCTTAAAGTGACCACACCCCTTTTTAAATTGGCCACTCCTCCTTTCTTAAAGTGACCACACCCCTTTTTAATTAGCCACACCCATATTTAAAGTGACCACGCCCCTTCTTAAAGTGACCACAACCATTTAAATTGGCCACTCCCCGTCTCTTAAAGTGACCACACCCCTTTTTAAATTGTCCACACCCCTATTTAAAGTGACCACGCCCCTTCTTAATGGGACCACACCCCTATTTAAAGTGACCACACCCCTTTTTCAATTGGCCACTCCTCCTTTCTTAAAGTGACCACATCCATTTTAAATTGGCCACACCCATATTTAAAGTGGCCACACCCCTTCTTAAAGTGACCACAACCTTTTAAATTGGCCACTCGTCCTCTCTTAAAGTGACCACACCCCTTTTTAAATTGGCCACAGCCCTATTTAAAGTGACCACGCCCCTTCTTAAAGGGACCACACCCCTATTTAAAGTGACCACACCCCTTTTTCAATTGGCCACACCCGTATTTAAAGTGACCACACCCCATTTTATATTGGCCACACCCCTATTTAAAGTGACCACACCCCTTCTTAAAGTAACCACACCCATTTTAAATTGGCCACACCCCCTTTCTTAAAGTGACCACACCCCTATTTATAGTGACCACACCCCTTCTTAAAGTGACCACACCCATTTTAAATTGGCCACTCCCCCTACTGAAAGGCACAACCCCCATTTTAAAGTGACCACGCCCAGATTTTAAGTGCCTGCACCCACTTAAAAACGGCCCCACCCCTTTTAAAGGGACCACGCCCCCTTTTAAAAGTAGCCCCGCCCCCAACTCACGGTGGGGAAGTGGAGGATGAAGGGCAGGAAGAAAAGGGGGAGGAGCCTCAGGATTTGACGGACAGGCCCCGCCCCCGGCGCCGACACACCCGTCTCCGCCCCCAGCTGCAATGATAAATATTTAAATCAGCCACGCCCCTCATTTGCATAAAGCTTCCCCGCCCCTTTCTCACTTTAATTCCCTTTAAAACCCTCAAAATCAGGGATTTTTAACCAAAATTTTGGATTTTTAACCCTGAAATTTCAATTTTTTGTCCGTAAATTCCACCAGAATTTTATTTTGTACCCCAAAATTTTCATTTTCTTCCCAAAAATGTAATATTTCCCCCAGAAATTCAAATTTTTTGCCCAAAATTCCCAATTTTTTCTCAAAAAAAATTCGATTTTCCCCATTAAAAATCCCATTTCCCCCTGAAAATTCCAATTTCTCCCTAAAAATTTCTTTTTCCAGAAAATTCCAGATTTCTCCTGAAAAATTAACAATTTTCCCTTAAAAACTTTAATTTTCCCCTCTCAAAATTCCTTTTCCTCATAAAATCCTCAAAATTGTGAATGTTCAATCAAAATTTAAAATTTTTACCTAAAAATTACAAAGTTTTCCACAAAATTCCACCAAAATTCCCCTTTCTACCCCAAAATTGCAAAATCTCCCCCGAAATATTCTAATTTTATGCCCAAAAATTACCAAATTTCCACCCAAAAATTTCATTTTCCCCCTCAAAATTCCCATTAACATTTAAAAATTTTCATTTTTTTCACCCAAAATTCCCATTTTTATCCCAAATCTCATTGTTTCACCAAAATTCCCATTTCCCTTACCAAAAATTTCCATTTTCCCTTAAACAATTCAATTTTCCCCCTCTGCAATCCTCATTTTTTGCTCTGAAAACTCAATTTTTTCACCTAAAATCACAATTTTTGCACCCAAAGTTCCCTTTTTTCCCCAAATCCCGTTTGTCCCAAAAATTCTCATTTTTGCCTTAAAAAAATCCATTTTTCCCCTCTCAAAATTAAATATTTTTCTCTCAAATCTGCATTTTTTCACCTAAAATCCTCATTTTTTGACCTAAAACCCCAATTATTTTCTCAAATCCCATTCTTTTCCTAAAATCCCCACTTTTTCCCCAAAAATTTCCATTTTTCATTAAAAAAATTAAATTTTCCCCTTCTGAATCTCCCATTTTCAAAATAAAATCCGCATTTTTCTTCTTAAAACTTTCATTTTTCACCCAAAATCCCCATTTTTTCCCCAAATCCCATTTTTCCCAAAAAATTTCATTTTTGCCCTAAAAGTTTAAATACTTTCCCTCCAAAATCTCTATTTTCCCTCCCAAAATTTGCATTTTTCGCTCTAAAATCTCCATTTTTTCACCTAAAAACTCCATTTTTATCTCAAAATCCCGTTTTTTTGCCCAAAATCGCCTTTTTTGGCCCCAAACCTCGAGCACGAGCCAGGTGGAGGCTGTGACCAGCACAGGCAGGGCACAAATCCCTATTTCCCCTAAAAATCCCCATTTTTACACCTAAAAACTCCATTTTTTCACCCAAAATTCACTTTTTTCCCCCAAATCCCATTTTTCAAAAAAAAAAATTCATTTTTGCCCTAAAAATTTCCATTTTTTCCCCCGTAAAAATTCAATTCTTTTGCTCTAAAATTCACATTTTTCGCTCTAAAATCTCCATTTTTTCACCTAAAATCCTCATTTTTTCACCTAAAAACTCCTTTTTGCCCCAAGTCCCGTTTTTTTTTGCCCAAAACCGCCTTTTTTGGCCCCAAACCTTGAGCACGAGCCAGGTGGAGGCTGTGACCAGCACGGGCAGGACACAAATCCCTATTTCCCCTTAAAATTCCCATTTTTACACCTAAAAACTCCATTTTTTCACCCAAAATTCACTTTTTTCCCCCAAATCCCATTTTTCAAAAAAATATTCATTTTTGCCCTAAAAATATACAAGTTTTTCCCATAAAAGTTCAATTTTTTGCTCTAAAATTCACATTTTTTGCTCTAAAATCTCCATTGTTTCACCTAGAATCCTCATTTTTTCACCTAAAAACTCCATTTTTTTTGCCCCAAATCCCTTTTTTTTTTGCCCAAAATCGCCTTTTTTCGCCCCAAACCTCGAGCACGAGCCAGGTGGAGGCTGTGACCAGCACGGGCAGGACACAAATCCTTATTTCCCCTTAAAATCCCAAGTTTTCCTCCTAAAAACTCCCCAAAATTCACATTTTTTTTTCCCAAATCCCATTTTCCCCCCAAAATTTCATTTTTACCCTAAAAATACCCATGTTTTTCCCATAAAAGTTCCATTTTTTGCTCTAAAATTCACATTTTTCGCTCTAAAATCTCCATTTTTTCACCTAAAATCCTCATTTTTTCACCTAAAAACTCCATTTTTTTTGCCCCAAATGCCATTTTTTTGCCCAAAATCGCCTTTTTTCGCCCCAAACCTCGAGCACGAGCCAGGTGGAGGCTGTGACCAGCACGGGCAGGACGTAGAAGGGGTCGGGAGCAGCCAAATTCTGGAACCAGCCCAGGCCCCCCTGGAGCAGCCCCGGCACCGGCGCCGCCGCCATCCCCTGCAGCGCCAGGAAAAACGACACAAACAGAGGGGTCTGCGACCCCAATTAACAATTAATTACTGGCTCTTAATTAGGAAATAAATAGCAAATAATTAGGGAGGGTTTGGGATTTTTTACGGATTTTTTTTCCGATTTTTTTCGGATTTTTTCTGAATTTTTTAACATTTTTGTCGTATTTTTTCGGGATTTTTTGGGGATTTTTTTAGCAAAATTAATTAAGAGTTATTTAGGAAATAAATAAAAATTATTTAGGAACTAGGAACTAATTAAAGAGGGTTTGCAATATTTTACAGATTTCTTTTCCTATTTTTTCCGATTTTTAAAAATTTTTTTTCTCATTTTTTGGATAATTTCCTGGTTTTTTTTCCTGATTTTTAAATGAATATAGTTAGGAATTAATCAGGAAATAATTAGTAGTTAATTAAAAGATAATAAAGGAAACTTTGGCATTTTTCTCAGATTTTTTTCCTGATTTTTTGGGGGATTTTTCACCCGGCACTGCCGCCATCCCCTGCAGCGCCAGGAAAAACGACACAAACAGAGGGGTCTGCGACCCCAATTAACAATTAATTACTGGCTCTTAATTAGGAAATAAATAGCAAATAATTAGGGAGTGTTTGGGATTTTTTACGGATTTTTTTTTCAATTTTTTTCGGATTTTTTCTGAATTTTTTTACATTTTTTTCAATTTTTTTTTGGATTTTTTCCTGTGTTTTTTAGCTAAATTAATTAAGAATTATTTAGGAAATAATTAGGAGTTATTTAGGAACTAATTAGGGAGGGTTTGGGATTTTTTACAGACTTCTTTTCCTATTTTTTCTGATTTTCCCTGATTTATGTTTTATTTTTTGTATCTTTTTTTTTTATTATTTCTTGGGTTATTTTGTGACTTAAAAATGAATATAGTTAAGAATTAATTAGGAAATAATTAACAATTAATTAGAAGATAATCAAGGAAACTTGGGGATCTTTTTTGGGGTTTTTTCCTGATTTCTTTTAGCAAAATTAATTAAAAATTATTTAGGAAATAATTAAAGATTATTTAGGAACTAATTAAGGAGGGTTTGGGATTTTTCACAAATTTATTTTCCTCTTTTTTCTGATTTTTTATTTCACTTTTTCTAATTTTTTTGAATTATTTCCTGGGTTTTTTCTTTCTTTTTAAATGAATATAATTAGGAATTAATCAGGAAATAATTAGTAATTAATTAGAACATAATCAAGAAAACTGTGGAATTTTTCTCCAATTTTTTTTTAAATTCTGTTGATTTTTTTCTCAATTTCCAATGACTTTCTTCAATTTTTTATGAAATTATTTAATAATTTATAAGGCAAAAATTACAAATTTATTAGAAAAAAATTAGACAATAAATTCTGAATTTTAGGGTTTTTTTTACAGATTGATTTTCTGATTTTTGATTATTTTTTCTCAATTTTTTCTATTTTTTTCTGACTTTTTTTGTGATTTTCTTTTGATTTTTCAATGATTTTTTAATAACTTTTTTTCCTGATTTTTAAATAAATTTTTTTGATTTTTCCTGATTTTTTTCCCAATCTTTTCTGACATTTTCCCTCATCTTATTGACATTTTCGCATATTTAAAAAATATTTTTATTAATTTTTAGAAGAATTGCAAAGCGAATTTTTTACACTTCAGAAATTCCCCAAATGTACCCAAAAATGAGGGAAAAAAATCCAGGAAATTTTTTTAGGAATTTTTTAAAAATTTTGTGCTAAATTTCGGTGAAAATTTTTGATTTTTTCACCAAATTTCCCACAGATTTTAACCCAAATCCCCCAAATTTTTTTTCTACGTATACGGAGTTTTTCCCAAATTTATTTTTTTTGATAATTCCCGAATTTTTTGGGGGTTTTGTCCCAAATTTTTGGGGTTTCCAAACCTGCACGAGGGGCACCAGGAAGCCTCGGAGGGGATTGACGTCGTAGCGCCGCTGGTACGAAACGAGTTCCGAGTAAGCCACGGCCACTGAGGGGTTAAAAAGGGGCGTGGTCAGTCCTGGGGGGCGTGGCCACCAAGCCACGCCCACCTCGGATGGCCACACCCCAAAAAATTTGGGTGAAAAAACCAAAAAAATTGGGAAAAAATTGGAAAAAATTAAAACGGGGTGAGGGCGCTTTAAGAATAAGCCACGCCCACGTTTATTTAGACCACGCCCACCTCAGACAAGCCACGCCCATTTTGGAAAAGCCACACCCAAAATATTTGGGTGAAAAAACAAGAAAATTGGGAAAAAATTGGAAAAAATTAAAATGGGGCGAGGGCGCTTTAAGAATAAGCCACGCCCACTTCATTTCCCTAATTGGCCAAAATTTTAGCCACGCCCACGTTTATTTAGACCACGCCCACCTCAGACAAGCCGCACCCAAAAAATTTGGGTGAAAAAACAAAAAAATTGGGAAAAAATTGGAAAAAATTTAAATGGGGTGAGGGCGCTTTAAGAATAAGCCACGCCCACTTCATTTCCCCAATCGGACAAAATTTTAGCCACGCCCACTTTTATTTGGACCACGCCCACCTCAGCCAAGCCACGCCCATTTTGGACAAGCCACACCCAAAAAATGTGGGTGAAAAAACAAAAAAATTGGGAAAAAATTGGAAAAAATTAAAATGGGGTGAGGGCGCTTTAAGAATAAGCCACGCCCACTTTTATTTAGACCACGCCCACCTCAGACAAGCCACGCCTATTTTGGACAAGCCACACCCAAAAAATTTGGGTGAAAAAACAAAAAAATTGGGAAAAATTTGGAAAAAATTAAAATGGGGTGAGGGCGCTTTAAGAATAAGCCACGCCCACTTCGTGCCCATATATGGAATACATCTTATTTTCATATTTTGGTTTTTTTAACCTAATTTTTGATTTTTTTTTTAAAATTCAAATTTTGCCGTCATGTCCCAAATTTTGAGGCCACGCCCACGACTCTTAAGCCACGCCCCCTAATTAAATTTTAATTTTTAAAATCACGTTTTTCTTAATTTTAACCCCATTTTTCACCCTTTTTCACCCAAATTTTGCCTCCCTACCTCCAATTTTAGGCCACGCCCACAACCCTTAAACCGCACCCCCTTAATTAAATTTTAATTTAATTTAATCCCATTTTTATTAATTTTAATCCCAATTTTTTCACCCAAATTTCGCCTCCCACGTTTCAATTTTAGGCCACGCCCCCTTAATAAAGTTTTTTTAATTTTAATTTAATTCTTATTAATTTTTCCACCCAAATTTTGCATTCCACCCTCCCTTTTTTAGGCCACGCCCCCTAATTAATCTTGAATTTATTTTAAACCCATTTTTATTAATTTTAACCCTATTTCTTTCTCTTTTCACCCAAATTTTGCTTTCTGCCTTCCAATCTTAGGCCACGCCCACAATCCTTAAACTGCACCCCCTTAATTTAATTTTAATTGAATTTTTATTAATTTTAACCCCATTTTTTCACATTTTTTTCACCCAAATTTCGCCTCCCACCTCCAATTCTAGGCCACGCCCACAACCCTTAAGCCACGCCCTTTTAATTAAATTTTAATTTAATTTCCTCCCATTTTTATTAATTTTAACCCCATTTTTTCACCCAAATTTCGCATCCCACCCTCCAATTTTAGGCCACGCCCACAACCCGTAAGCCACACCCCTTTAATCAAATTTTTATGGATTTTAATCCCATTTTTATTCATTTTAACCCCATTTTTTCACCCAAATTTCACCTTCCAACCCCAAAAATATTTCAAAAATTTTAGGCCACGCCCACAACCCTTAAGCCACGCCCACAACCCTTAAGCCACGCCCCTTTAATCCCATTTTAATGTCTTTTAATCCCATTTTTGGGAGTTTTAATCCCATTTTTTCCACCTTTTTTCACCCAAATTTTACCTCCCACCTTCCGAAACGTCCCGAAATTTTAGGCCACGCCCACAACCCTTAAGCCACGCCCACAACCCTTAAGCCACGCCCCTTTAATCCCATTTTAATCCCATTTTTGGGAGTTTTAATCCCATTTTTTCACATTTTTTCACCCAAATTTTACCTCCCACCTTCCGAAACGTCCCAAAATTTTAGGCCACGCCCACAACCCGTAGGCCACGCCCACTTTTTATTTAAAAAACGGATTTTAATGGATTTCAACCACGTTTTTGTGCGTTTTAACCCCGTTTTTTCGCCTTTTTTCGCCCAAATTTCGCCTCCCACCCTCCAATTCTAGGCCAAGCCCACAACCCGTAAGCCACGCCCTTTTAATTAAATTTTAATTTAATTTGCTCCCCTTTTTATTAATTTTAACCCCATTTTTTCACCCAAATTTCGCATCCCACCCTTCAATTTTAGGCCACGCCCACAATATAAACCACACCCCTTTAATCAAATTTTTATGGATTTTAATCCCATTTTTATTCATTTTAACCCCATTTTTTCACCCAAATTTCCACCCCCAAAAAGATTTCAAAAATTTTAGGCCACGCCCACAACCCTTAAGACACGCCCCTTTAATCCCATTTTAATCCCATTTTTGGGAGTTTTAATCCCATTTTTTCACCTTTTTTCACCCAAATTTTACCTCCCACCTTCCGAAACGTCCCAAAATTTTAGGCCACGCCCACAACCCTTAAGCCACGCCCACAACCCTTAAGCCACGCCCACAACCCTTAAGCCACGCCCACAACCCGTAAACCACGCCCCTTTAATCCCATTTTAATCCCATTTTTGGGAGTTTTAATCCCATTTTTTCACCTTTTTTCACCCAAATTTTACCTCCCACCTTCCAAAATGTCCCAAAATTTTAGGCCACGCCCACAACCCGTAGGCCACGCCCACTTTTTATTTTAAAGAAAAAGGATTTTAATGGATTTGAACCACATTTTTGGGCGTTTTAACCCCGTTTTTTCGCCTTTTTTCGCCCAAATTTCGCCTCCCACCCTCCAATTCTAGGCCAAGCCCACAACCCTTAAGCCACGCCCTTTTAATTAAATTTTAATTTAATTTGCTCCCATTTTTATTAATTTTAACCCCATTTTTTCACATTTTTTTCACCCAAATTTCGCATCCCACCCTCCAATTTTAGGCCACGCCCACAATATAAACCACACCCCTTTAATCAAATTTTTATGGATTTTAATCCCATTTTTATTAATTTTAGCCCCGTTTTTTCACCCAAATTCTGCCTTCCACCCCCAAAAATATTTCAAAAATTTTAGGCCACGCCCACAACCCTTAAGCCACGCCCCTTTAATCCCATTTTAATGTATTTTAATCCCATTTTTGGGAGTTTTAATCCCATTTTTTCCACCTTTTTTCACTCAAATTTTACCTCCCACCTTCCGAAACGTCCCAAAATTTTAGGCCACGCCCACAACCCTTAAGCCACGCCCACAAACCTTAAGCCACGCCCACAAACCTTAAGCCACGCCCACAACCCTTAAGCCACGCCCCTTTAATCCCATTTTAATCCCATTTTTGGGAGTTTTAATCCCATTTTTTCACCTTTTTTCACCCAAATTTTACCTCCCACCTTCCAAAACGTCCCAAAATTTTAGGCCACGCCCACAACCCGTAGGCCACGCCCACTTTTTATTTAAAAAACGGATTTTAATGGATTTCAACCACGTTTTTGTGCGTTTTAACCCCGTTTTTTCGCCTTTTTTCGCCCAAATTTCGCCTCCCGCCCCCCAAAATTCCCCGAAATTCCCGAAATTTGTGGCCACGCCCACCTTGGTTGGGGTCGGAGCCCCGCCGGGCCTCGGCCACGCGCTGGGAGAGGCGCTGGAGCTGCGGGATGTGCTGGGAGAGCCGGGCGGCCTCGCGTTGTCCCCTCAGCACCAGGGGCAGCAGCAGGATCCGCGCTCCCACCGTGCCTAAAAAAGGATGAAAACCCCCCAAAATTTATCAAAACCCCCAAAATTCGGGGTGAAACGCAAAAAACCCCGTGAAAATCGGCGAAAAAACGAGGGAATTAGGCAAAAAAAACCGCGGGAGTTTGAGGCGAAAATTCGGATTTTTTTTGTTGGTCGGTTTTATCCCGAAATTGTCGTTTTTAATTTCTTAATTCTCAAATTTCTAAATGTTACCAAGAATTCTTCCCAAAACTCCAAGTTTTTCTTTAAAATCCAAAATTTTTTCCCCCAAAAATGTCAAATTTTCACTCCACAAAGTCGTAAATTTTTTCTCAAGCCTCGCCCGGATTTCACCCCAAAAATCCCAGATTTTCCCCCAAAATCCAATTTCTCTTCTCAAGCCTCCCGAAATTTCATCCACAAACCCCGAATTTCTCCTTAAATACCAAAATTCCCTTTTTAAATTACAAATATTTCCCTTAAACCTCCCCAAAAATCCCATATTCCCTCATTAATTCCCAATTTTTCTCCTCAAAACCCAAAATTTATTAAAAAAAACCCAAAATTTCCCCTCAAAAGTCCCCATTTTTCTCCTAAAACCCCAAATTTTCCCATTAAAATCCAAAATTTTCCCCCAAAATACCAAATATTCTGTAAAAATGTCCCAAAACCCTCCAAATTTCCCCCAAAATGCCAAATTCCCTCCCTAAATCCCAATTTCTCTACCCAAATATCCAAAATTTTCCCCAAAAACCAAAATTTCCCCAACAAAATCCCAAATTTCCTCCTTTATTCCCAATTTTTCCCCTCAAAACCCCAGATTCTCTTCCAAAAACCACAAATTTTCCCCTAAAATCCCAAATTTTCCCCAAATCCCAATTTCCCCCGTAAAACCCAAAATTTCACCAAAAAAAATCCAAAATTTCCCCTGCAAAATCTCAAATTTTCCTCCAAAACACCCAAATTTTGCCCAAAAAATCCAAAAATTCCCTCCAAAATCTCAATTTTCCCCTGCAAAACCCCAGATTTTTTCACATAAATCCTTAATTTATCCCAAAAAAACCCAAAACTTCCCCTCAAAAGTCCCCATTTTTCTCCTATAATTCCAAATTTTCCCCAAAAAATCCAAAATTTTTCCTCAAAATCCCAATTTTTTCCATAAAACCTCAAATTTTCCCCAGACCCCCAAATTTTGCCCAAAAAACCCCAAATTTCCCCTGAAAATTCAAAGTTTTTTCTCCTGAAACCCCAAAAATCCCAAATTTCCCTCCAAAGCCCCCAAATTTCCTCCCCTAAAACCCCAAATTTTCCCCCAAAACACTAAATTTTTCCCAAAAAACCAAAATTTCCCCCAAAAAAATCCAAAATTTCCCCTCAAAATCCCAATTCTTCTCTGCAAAGCTCCAGTTTTTTGTCACATAAATCCTAAATTTTGTCCAAAAACCCCCAAATTTTTCCCAAAAAACCCCAAATTTTCCCCAAATTTTGCTCACCCCTAAAACCCCCAATTTTTCCCAAAAAACCCAAATTTTCCCCAAATTTTGCTCACCCCTAAAACCCCCAATTTTTCCCCAAAAAACCCAATTTTTTCCCAAAAATTTCCCCTTAAAAATCCAAAACTTCCCCTGAAAAAAAATCACAAAATTTTACCCCAAAAACCACAAAATTCTTTTTAAAAACCCCAAATTTCCCCCCAAAATCCCATTTTTTCTCTGGAAAACTGCATTTTTTTTCACATAAATCCTAATTTTTTCCCAAAAAACCCCAAATTTTCCCCAAATTTTTGCTTACCTGTGGCGATTGCTCCCCACCAGGGCAGCCCCAGGTCCAGGTGAAGAAATTCCAGAAAATTCTGGATCATCCCCACGGGGCTGGAACCCCCCAGGCCCAGATCCTCCAATCGGGGCTCATCCAAATTTGGGGAATTTCCCAAAATTTCCGACGGTTCTGGAATTTGGGGAGGGGTCGGGGCTGGAGGCTGAGGGGAAAAAAATCGGGGTTAAAAAGGAGAAAATTGGGAAATTTATACCCAAAAAATGAAAAATCTGACGAATTATCGACCGCAGAAAAGGAAAATTTGGATTCAAAATTCCCGATTTTACCAAAATTTCAGGGATTGATACAAGACTCAACTCAAAAAATGCAGAATTTCATTAAAAACCCCGAAATTTGATCTAAAATGAATATCTGACCAAAAATTCCCAATCTAAACAAAATCCTCAATATTTAATTAAAGTAAATTAAAAAAAAAAAAAACAATAAAATTTTACACAAATTCTCTCAATTAAACAAAAAACTCCTAAAATTTGACCAGAAACTCAAGAAATTTGACCCAAAAAATGCAAAATTTGACCCCAAAACCTCCAAAATTTGCCCAAAGTCCCACAAAATTTCTGCTTAAACTCCCCTCTATTTTCTCCTCAAAAATTCCCAATTTTCCCTCAAATTTCCCTCAAAACACCCAAATTCCCCCCAAAAAACTCCAATTTTCCACCAATTTTCCCCCAAATTTCCAAATCCCCCCAAAATCCCAAATATCCCCCCCAAAATAACAATTTTCCCCCAAATTTTTCCCATAATTTTTCAAATTTCCCAAAAAAAACCCTAAACCCCCAAATTTCCTTCAAACTCCCCCAAGTTTTTCCAAATTTTCCCCCAAAACCCCCCAAATTTCCTTCAAATTTCCCTCAAAACCCTGAATTTTCCCCAAATTTCCCCCCAAAACCCCAATTTTCCCCCTCAAAAACCCCAAATTTCCCCCAAACCCCTCAAATTTCCCCAAATTCCCCCAAATTTCACCCAAAAACCCCAAATTTCCCTGCCCCAAGACCTCAAATTTTCCCCCAAAACCTCAATTTTCTCCCAAAAAAACTCAATTTCCCCCAAAACGCCCAAATTTTCCCCCTGAAAAACTCCAAATTCCCTCCAAAATAACCAAAATTTCCCCCAAATTTCTGTCAAATTCCCCCCAAAAACTCCAAACCCCCAAATTCCCCCAAATTTTCCCCAAAATCCCAAATCTGCCCCCTAAATCTGAAATTCCCCCCCAAAACCCCCAAATTTTCCGTAATTTTCCCTCAAATTTCCCCCCAAATTTCTGCCCAAATCCCCCCAAAAATCCCCAATTTTCCCCCTAATTGCCCCCCAAAATCCTAAATTCACCCCAAAATTCCCTATATCCCCAAAATTTCCCCCAAAACACCCAATTTGCCCCAAAATTGCCTCCAAAACACCCCAATTTTTTTTCCATTTCCCCCAAAACCCCCCGAATTTCCCCCAAATTTTCATCCAAAAAAACCCCAATTTCCCCCAAATTCACCCCAAATTTCCGAAATCACCACAAATTCTCCCCCAAAACACCAAATTTCCCAAAATCCCCAATTTCCCCCACAGATCCCCAATTTTTCCCCTGAAGAAACCCAAATTTCCCCCCAACTTCTCAAATTTTCCCCAAAGTTCCCCCAAATTTCCCGAATTCCCCCCAAAACCCCAAAGTCCCCCTCCAAAATCCCAATTTCACCCCCAAATTTTCTCCAATCCCCTCAAAAAACCACAAATCCCCCCCAAAAACCCCAAATTCCCCCCAAAACCCCAAATTCCCACGAAAACCCCCAAATTTCCTTTGAATTTGCCCCCAAAACCCGCAGATTTTCCCCCAAATTCACCCCAAATTTCCAAATTCACCCCAAATTCCCACCAAAACCACCAAATTTCCCCAAATCCCCAATTTCCCCCCAAAAACCCCAATTTTCCCCCTCAAAACCCCCAAATTTCCCCCCAAACACCTGAAATTTCACTTAAATTTCCCTCAAATTCCCCAAAATTCACCCCAAATTCCCACCCAAAACACTAAATTTTCCCTAAATCCCCCAAATTCCCCCCAAAACCCCCTGAATTACCCCCAACCCCCCCAAAAACCCCCAAATTCCCCCCAAAAAAATCCCAATTTCCCAAAAAAAAACCCCTAATTTCCCCCCAAAACCCCAATTCCCCCCAAGACCCCCAAATTCACCCCGAATTTTCGAGTTCACCCCAAATTCCCCCCAAAACATCCAAATTTCCTTTGAATTTCCTCCCAAAAAACGCCAAATTCCCCCCAAAACATCCAAATTTCCTTTGAATTTCCCCCCAAAACCCCCAAATTTCCCCCCAAAAACCCCAAATTCCCCCCAAAAACACCAATTTCCCCCCAAAAACCCCAAATTTCCCCAAACCCCCATTTCCCCCCACAAATCCCCAATTTTCCCCTCAAACCCCCAATTTTCCCCCTAAAAACCCCCGAATTTTCCCCAAACCCCCCAAGTTTTCTCCCTAAAAACCCCCAGATTTCCCCCAAAACCCCAAATTTCCCTCAATCCCCCCAAAATTCACACCAAATTTCCCCCAAAAATCCCAAAATTCATTGCAAATTTTACCAAACTTCCCCAATTTTCCTGCCCCGCGCCGCTCGCCGCTCCCCTCACGGCCGCGGCTCCGCAGCCCCACACGGGACCCCGACAACTCTACGAGGAAAAAAAAAACCATTTTTCCGCTCTTTACGACACCACAACCTTCACTCGACGTCATAACCGCCCCTGAAACAACCCAAAAAATTAAAAATAAAGCAAAAAAAACCTTTCCCAGCTCACCTGAACCCTCAGGGCGCGAAGCAGCGGCCGCAGCCGCGGGGCCGCCGCCGCCATCATGGCGGCCTGAGGGGGAGGGAGAAGAAGGGCGGGGCTTAGGCAAAATCGCGAGCGCTGATTGGTCGATGATATTTGGCGCATGTGCTCTGTTGTAAAGAGCGTGCCGCGCCATGTTGTTTAAGGGCAGCCCTCACTAAGGCGTGGCCATAAAGGGGAAAGGCGGGAATTCAAGGCAATAAATCCACCAATAGAAGCGCGGCTTGTGTTGGCGCATGCGCTATGAGGGGGTGAAGCGCGCAAAGCGCCATGCAAAGTGAGGGCAGAGGAGTGAGGGCATGACGTCACACGGGAAAGCCACGCCCACTTCCCCCCCTCAAGCCGCGCCGCCATTTTGGATCCGCCGCCGCTTCCCTGAGGTAAAAACGAAATTTGGGGGTTTCAAAAACCCCCAAAAAACCCAAAATCACCCCAAAAATCCTCCCCAAAAGCGAGGGGGGGTTGAGGGGCGCCGCACCCTGAAACTCGTCTGGAGATTCCACCCCAAATTCCCCCGAATTTGGGCTCCAACCGCGGTTCGTGTTTCAGATTCTCTGAATCGAGTTGGAAAAAAAACCCCCAAAATTCCAAAAAATCCCAATTTTCTCTTTTTTTTGCCCCCAGGTGATGGCAGATCCTCCCAAAGACCCCCCAGATTTGGGGTCTCTGCAGGTGAGCCCCCCTGAAACCCCAAAAATCCCCTAAAATCCCAAAATTCCCCCAAAATCCTTTCAAATATCTCCAAAATCACAAAAAATCTCCCCCAAATCCCCTCAGATCTCCTCAAAATCCCAAAAAATCCCCCCAAAATCTCTCAAATTTGTCCCAAATTCCCCCAAATCCCTGAAATTTCTGCCTCAAATCCCCCAAAATCTCCCAAATTTGTCCCAAATTCCCCAAATTTCCCCCTCAAATTCACAAAATTCCTGAATTTCCCCCAAAATTCCCCCAAAAAATCCCCACAAATATCTCCAAAATAACAAAAAATCTCCCCAAAATCCCAAAAAATCCCCCCAAAATCTCCCAAATTTGTCTCAAATTTTCCCAAATTCTCCAAATGTCTCCCTGAAATCCCCCAAAATTCCTGAATTTTCCCAAAATTCCCCCAAATTTCTCCACATCCCCAAAAAAGACCCCCAAAATCCAATTTTTCTCCCAAAATCCAAAAATTCTCAAATTTTCCTTAAATCCTTCAAATTTGCCTCAATTTTTATTGCAGGATCTGCCCCAAAGACCCCAAAATCACCAAAAAATCCATTTAAAAATCCTGAGAAAACACCCAAAAAAAAATCTCATAAAATTCCTAAAACATCCCAAAAAGTTCCCCCAAATTTCCTATAAAATTCCTAAAAAAATCACCAAAAAATCCCATAAAAATCCCCAAAAATCCCCTAAAAAATCCCATAAAATCCATTTTAAGATCCCATTAAAAATTCCCCAAAAAACACCCAAAAATCACCATAAGTCTTTCAAAAAATCCCCAGAAAATCCCATTAAAAATCCCCAAAAATCCATTTAAAAATCTATAAAACTACATAAAAGATCCTATGGAATTAATAAAAAATAAAAATCAAAATATCCCCAAAAAACACCCCAAAAATCCCATAGAATTTCTAAAAATCCCCAAAAATCCCATAAAAAACCCCATATAAATCCCCAAAAATCCCATAAAATCCCTAAAAATCACCCCAAAAATCCCCAAAAAATCCCCCCAAAAATACCTAAAAAATCCGAAAAATCGCATAAAAGTCCCCAAAAAGCCACCCAAAAAAACCCTGAAAAACACCCCAAGAATTCCATAAAAATTCCAAAAATCCCCCCAAAAATCCCCCAAAAATCCCATTAAATCCCCCCAAAATTCCATTTTTTGTTTTGCCCAAAATCCCAGTTTTTTCCCCCATTTCCCTGCAGGAACTGCGGTGCGCCCTGCAGGTGGCGCTGCTGCGCCGCCCGGCCGAGCCGGATCCCCAAAAACCCCCAAAAACCCCCCAAAAACCCCCCAAAACCCCCCCAAAAAACCCCCCAAAAACCCCCCATAAAACCCCATAAAACCCCCCAAAATCCCATTTTTAATTTTGCCCAAAATCCCTTTATTTTCCCCCATTTCCCTGCAGGAACTGCAGTCTGCCCTGCAGGTGGCGCTGCTGCGCCGCCCGGCCGAGCCGGATCCCCAAAAACCCCCAAAAACCCCCCAAAACCCCCCAAAACCCCCCCAAAAACCCCCCAAAAACCCCCCAAAAATCACCTAAAAATTCCATTAAAATCACCCGAAAAATCCCCAAAAAATCACCCATAAAATCTCTGAAAAATCCCCAAAAATAACCCAAAAATCCCCAGAAAATCACCCAAAAATCCCTCAAAATCACGCAAAAAAATCCCATTAAAATCCCCAAAAATCCCAAAAAAATCCCATAAAAAGTCCCTTAAAATCCCCAAAAAATCCCTAAAAAATCCCATAAAATCCCTAAAAAATCACCCAAAAATCACCGAAAAATCACCCAAAAATCATCCAAAAATCCCTCAAAATCACGCAAAAAATCCTATAAAAATCCCCAAAAATCCCAAAAAAATCCCATAAAATCCCTAAAAATCACCAAAAATCCCTCAAAAAATCCCCAAAAATCACCAAAAAATCACCCAAAAATCACCCAAAAATCATCCCAAAATCATCGAAAAATCCCTCAAAATCACGCAAAAAAATCCCCTTAAAATCCCCAAAAATCCCCAAAAAATCCTCCAAAAATATCCCTAAAAAATCCCATAAAATCCCTAAAAAAATCCCCCCAAACCCCCCCCAAAAACCCCATAAAACCCCATTAAACCCCCCAAAAATCCCATTTTTTATTTTGCCCAAAATCCCTTTATTTTCCCCCATTTCCCTGCAGGAGCTGCGGTCCGCCCTGCAGGTGGCGCTGCTGCGCCGCCCGGCCGAGCCGTGGCCGCCCGCGCTGGCGCCGCTGCTGCTGCTGCCGCTGCCGCCCCAGCGGAAACTGCGGCTGCTGCCGGGCCGGCAACTGCTGCGGGAAAACCTGGCCTGGGTCAGCGGGGATGCGGATTCGGGGCGGGGTGTGGGGATTTCATTGGGGATTTATGGGAATAATGGGGATAAATGGGGGTTTAATGGGGGTTTATGGGGGGTTAATGGGGGTTTATGGGGGTTTAATGGGGGTTTATGGGGTTTAATGGGGTTTAATGGGGTTTAATGGGGGTTTATGGGGGGTTAATGGGGGTTTATGGGGGTTTAATGGGGGTTTATGGGGTTTAATGGGGTTTAATGGGGGTTTAATGGGGATTGTATGGGGGTTTAATGGGGTTTAATGGGGGTTTGATGGGGGTTTAATGGGGGTTTAATGGGGATTTATGGGGGAATTAATGGGGATTTAATGGGATTTTATGGGGGTTTAATGGGGGTTTATGGGGGTTTAATGGGGGTTTATGGGGTTTAATGGGGGAATTAATGGGGTTTAATGGGGTTTAATGGGGGTTTATGGGGTTTAATGGGGGTTTAATGGGGGTTTATGGGGGTTTAATGGGGATTTAGGGGGGTTTAATGGGGGTTCAATGGGGGTTTATGGGGATTTCATTGGGATTTATGGGGGTTTAATGGGGATTTATGGGAATAATGGGGATTTAGGGGGGTTTAATGGGGATTTAGGGGGGTTTAATGGGGGTTTATGGGGATTTCATTGGGATTTATGGGGGTTTAATGGGGGTTTATGGGGGTTTAATGGGGTTTAATGGGGGTTTATGGGGGTTTAATGGGGTTTAATGGGGGTTTATGGGGATTTCATTGGGATTTATGGGGGTTTAATGGGGGTTTAATGGGGGTTTAATGGAGATTTATGGGGGTTTAATGGGGATTTATGGGGGTTTAGGGGGGTTTATGGGGATTTCATTGGGATTTATGGGAATAATGGAGATTTATGGGGGTTTAATGGGGGTTTAATGGGGATTTATGGGGGTTTAATGGGGTTTAATGGGGGTTTATGGGGGTTTAATGGGGCTTTATGGGGGTTTCATTGGGATTTATGGGAATAATGGGGATTTATGGGGGTTTAATGGGGATTTATGGGGTTTAATGGGGGTTTAGGGGGATTTAATTGGGATTTATGGGAATTTAGGGGGGTTTATGGGGGTTTAATGGGGATTTATGGGGATTTCATTGGGATTTATGGGGGTTTAGGGGGAATAATGGGGTTTAATGGGGGTTTAATGGGGTTTAATGGGGATTTATGGGAATTTCATTGGGATTTATGGGGGTGTAATGGGGATTTTTGGGGGTTTAATGGGGACTTATGGGGATTTCATTGGGGTTTATGGGGATTTCATTGGGGTTTATGGGAATAATGGGGATTTATGGGGATTTCATTGGGATTAATGGGGATTTCATTGGGGTTTATGGGGATTATTGGGATTTATGGGGGTTTAATGGGGGTTTATGGGGGTTTAATGGGGATTTATGGGAATTTCTTTGGGATTTATGGGGGTTTAGGGGGGTTTGATGGGGTTTAATGGGAATTTAGGGGGATTTATGGGGTTTAATGGGGGTTTAATGGGGTTTAATGGGGTTTGATGGGGGTTTGATGGGGGTTTAATGGGGGAATTAATGGGGGTTTAGGGGGGTTTATGGGGGTTTGATGGGAGTTTAGGGGGTTTAATGGGGTTTAATGGGGGTTTAATGGGAGTTAATGGGGTTTAATTGGGGTTTAATGGGGGAATTAATGGGGATTTAATGGGGGAATTAATGAGGTTTAATGGGCTTTGATGGGGTTTAATGGGGATTTAATGGGGGAATTAATGAGGGTTTTAATGGGGTTTAATGGGGGTTTAATGGGGTTTAATGGGGGAATTAATGGGGGTTTAATGGGGTTTAATGGGCGTTTAATGGGGGAATTAATGGGGGTTTAATGGGGGTTTAATGGGGGAATTAATGGGGGTTTAATGGGGGAATTAATGGGGATTTATGGGGGTTTAATGGGTTTAAAGGGGATTTAATGGGGGTTTAATGGGGGTTTATGGGGAATTAATGGGGGATTAACGGGGGTTTGATGGGGGTTTAATGGGGGAATTAATGGGGGTTTAATGAGGTTTAATGGGGTTTAATGGGAATTTAATGGGGGTTTAATGGGGTTTTAATGGGGTTTAATGGGGGAATTAATGAGGGGTTTAATGGGGTTTTAATGGGGTTTAATGGGGGAATTAATGAGGGGTTTAATGGGATTTTTATGGGGATTTAATGGGGATTTAATGGGGGTTTAATGGAGGATTAATGGGGATTTAACGGGGGTTTTATGGGGTTTTCAGAGGAATTTAACAGGGATTTAATGGGGCTTTTATGGGGGTTTAATGGGGGTTTAATGGGGATTTATTTGGGTTTAATGGGGGAATTAATGGGGGTTTAATGGGGGAATTAATGGGGGTTTAATGGGGGTTTAATGGGAATTTAATGGGGGAATTAATGGGGATTTAATGGGGGTTTAATGGGGGTTTAATGGAGATTTCATTGGGATTTAATGGGCGTTTTCATGGGGATTTAATGGGAATTTTATGGGAATTTAATGGGGGTTTTATGGGGGTTTAATGGGGATTTAATGGGAATTTTATGGGGTTTTAACGGGGATTTAATGGGGGTTTAATGGGGATTTAATGGGGTTTTAATGGAGCTTTAATCTGTTTTTTTGAGGATTTTTTTACGATTTTTTGGGGATTTTTTGGGGATTTTTATGGGATTTTTTCCAGGGTTTTTTATGGGATTTTTTGGCCATTTTTTGACGATTTTTTAGGATTTTTACATGATTTTTTGGAGAATTTTAGGGGATTTTTTATGGGTTTTTATGGGATTTTTTTGGTGATTTTTGAACAATTTTTTAGGATTTTTACAGGATTTTTGGGAGTTATTTATGGGATTTTCCTGGATTTTTTTTAGGATTTTTTTAGGATTTTCATGGGATTTTTTCAGGATTTTTGGAGGTTTTTATGGGAGTTTTATGACATTTTTCCACATTTTTTTTCTGATATTTTGGGGATATCTTGGAATTTTCTTTATTCATTTTTGAGTATTTTTGGGGATTTTTTAAGGAATTATTTGTGGGATTTTTGTGGGATTTTTTGGGTGTTTGTGGGATTTTTTTGGCAATTTTTTTGGATGATTTTGTTGGAGATTTTTACGGGATTTTTTAGGAAGTTTTCGGGGATTTTTTGAGGATTTTTTGTGGAATTTTTTGCGATTTTTTTGGGGGATTTTTTTCTGAATTTTTAATAAGATTTTTGGGGATTTATTTGGAATTTTTTAAGATTTTTTTGGGGTTTTTTTAGGATTTTTTTTGCTGGATTTTTTGCAGGTATTTTTGAGGACTTTTATGGGATTTTTTTTTATGTTTTTTGGGGGATTTTTTGGGGATTTTTTTGGAGTTTTTTATGGGATTTTTCCCAGAGTTTTTATGGGATTTTTCGGTGATTTTTTTGGAATTTTTTGGTGATTTTTTTGGGAATTTTTTTAATGGATTTTTGGAGACTTTTAATTGCATTTTTCTTTTTTTTTTTCCCATTTTAACCCATTTTTAACCCAATTTCCTCCATTTTTTCACTATTCCCACCAAAACACCCCTTACAATTTCCCAAAAATCCCAAAAATCCCCATTTCCCAAAATTTCCCCCAAAAAACCCGCTGGAATTTCCCCCTTTTTTCGCCCTTTTTCATCCGATTTTTCGCCGTTTTTCGACGGATTTTCGCCAAATTTTCACCGATTTTCCCCAAATTTTTTTTGGGAATCGCCCAAATTCCGGAATTTTCTCTTTTCCCAGAATCCCGAGGGTCTCCCCCACGGATTGGAGCGGCTGAGGACGGCGCTGAACATTCTGGAAAAATACGGACGCAACCTCCTGAGCCCGCGCCCGCCCCGCCACTGGAGGAGCGTCAGATTCGGCAACCCCGTCTTCAAATCCACCGTCGGAGCCATCCAGGTGGGCGTTCCCAAAAAATTCCCAACATTCCCAAAAAATCCACCACATTCCCAAAAAATCCCCCTTTTTTCCCAAAAAAATCGGCGTTTTTTGGCCAAAAATTCGATTTTTTTGGCCAAAAATGCGATTTTTTTCAGCCAAAAATGCGATTTTTTGCCGCCCAAAATTTGCATTTTTCGCTCCATAAATGCGTTGGAAAATGCCAAAAATTTTCATTGAAAAATAAATTTTTTTTTCCAAAAAATTCTCTTTTTTCCCCAAAAAAATCAGCTTGTTTTGGCCAAAAATGCGATTTTTTACCACCCAAAATTTGCATTTTTCGTTCCATAAATGCATTGGAAAACACCAAAAATTTTTATTGAAAAATAAAATTTTTTTCCAAGAAGTTCTGTTTTTTCCCAAAAATATCCGCTTTTTTACCCCAAAAAATCAGCTTTTTTTGGCCAAAAATGCGATTTTTTACCGCCCAAAATTTGCATTTTTTGCTCCATAAATGCATTGGAGAAAACCAAAATTTTTCTTACGAACATAAATTTTTTTCCAAAAAAATTCCCTTTTTTTCCTCAAAAAAATTGGAGTTTTTTGACCAAAAATGATATTTTTTTGGCCAAAAATTCGACTCTTTTCCACCCAAAATTTGCATTTTTTCGCTCCATAAATCCACTGGAGAATCCCAAAAATTTTCCTATGAAAATAAAAATTCCTTTTTTTCCCCCAAAATTCCATTTCTTTCCCCTAAAATTCCCTTTTTCCCCAAAATCTCTGGTTTTTTACCCTAAAAAATCCAATTTTAACCAAAAATTCCCGTTTTTCCTCCAAAATTCCCTTTTTTTCCTCCCTAAAAAACCACCAAAATTTTCTTGAAAATCCCAAAATTCCCTTTTTTTCCTCCCTAAAAAATCCAATTTTTCTCAAAAAAAAAATCAGCATTTTTTGGCCAAAAATTCGATTTTTTTGGCCAAAAATTTGGGGTTTTTTTGGGCAAAAATTGGATTTTTTGGGCTAAAAATTCAATTTTTTGAATCTAAGAATTGCGGTTTTCGATCTCCCAGTTCATCCCAATCCCCTCCCAGTATAAACCAGTAACCCCCAACCCCAAACCAGTACAAACCAGTAACCCCAAAACCCAAACCAGTACAAACCAGTACAAACCAGTATAAAAAATCCCCATTTTCCCCATTTTTTCCCCATTTTTTCCCCATTTTCTCCCATTTTTAACCCTTTAACTTCCTCCCACCCCTCCCAAATCCCCTCCCAGTCCCTCCCAGTCCCCTCCCAGTATAAACCAGTATAAACCAGTAACCCCAAACCCCAAACCAGTATAAACCAGTAACCCCAAACCCCAAACCAGTATAAACCAGTAACCCCAAATCCCCATTTTCCCCATTTTTCCCCCATTTTTCCCCCATTTTTAACCCTTTAACTCCCTCCCACCTTCCCAAACCCCCTCCCAGTCCCTCCCAGTAACCCCAAACCCCAAACCAGTACAAACCAGTATAAACCAGTATAAAAAATCCCCATTTTCCCAAATTTTCCCCATTTTTTCCCCATTTTTAACCCTTTAACTCCCTCCCACCACCCCTAAACCCCCTCCCAGTATAAACCAGTATAAACCAGTATCCCCCAGTCCCCTCCCAGTACAAACCAGTAACCCCAAACCCCAAACCAGTACAAACCAGTACAAACCAGTATAAAAAATCCCCATTTTCCCAAATTTTCCCCATTTTTTCCCCATTTTCTCCCATTTTTAACCCTTTAACTTCCTCCCACCCCTCCCAAACCCCCTCCCAGTCCCTCCCAGTCCCCTCCCAGTATAAACCAGTATAAACCAGTACAAACCAGTTACCCCAAACCCCAAACCAGTATAAACCAGTAACCCCAAATCCCCATTTTCCCCATTTTCCCCCATTTTTAACCCTTTAACTCCCTCCCACCACCCCCAAACCCCCTCCCAGTCCCTCCCAGTCCCCTCCCAGTATAAACCAGTATAAACCAGTAACCCCAAACCCCAAACCAGTATAAACCAGTAACCCCAAACCCCAAACCAGTACAAACCAGTATAAAAAAATCCCCATTTTCCCAATTTTTTCCCCATTTTTAACCCTTTAACTCCCTCCCACCACCCCCAAACCCCCTCCCAGTCCCTCCCAGTCCCCCCCCCGACCCCTCCCAGTCCAAACCAGTACAAACCAGTAACCCCCAGTCCGCAGGGCGGCCGGGAGGTGCTGAAGCTTTTGGGGTACACGGAGGAGTCGGGGGAGGGGCTGAGCTTCCCTCCCCCCCCCCGCGGGCCCCACCCCCCCCTGGTGGCGGCCGTCACCGCCGACGTGCTGCTGCTGCGCGCCGAGCTCGACCGCCTCTTACTGGTTTATACTGGTTTATACTGGTTTGGACTGGGAGGGGGTCGGGGGGGACTGGGAGGGGGCTGGGTTGTACTGGGAGGGGGTTTGGGGGGGGTGGGAGGGAGTTAAAGGGTTAAAAATGGGGGAAAAGGCGGGAAAAATGGGGATTTGGGGTAACTGGTTTGTACTGGTTTATACTGGTTTGGGGTCTGGGGTTACTGGTTTGTACTGGGAGGGGGTCGGGTGTTACTGGGAGGGGGTTTGGGGGGGTGGGAGGGAGTTAAAGGGTTAAAAATGGGGAAAAATGGGGGAAAATGGGAAAAAATGGGGAAAATGGGGTTACTGGTTTATACTGGTCCATACTGGTTTATACTGGGAGGGGGTCTGGGGTTACTGGTTTATACTGGGAGGGGGTCGGGTGTTACTGGGAGGGGGTTTGGGGGGGGTGGGAGGGAGTTAAAGGGTTAAAAATGGGGGAAATGGGGGGAAAATGGGGATTTGGGGTTACTGGTTTATACTGGTTTGGGGCCCGGGGTTACTGGTTTGTACTGGTTTATACTGGGAGGGGGTTGGGGGTAACTGGGAGGGACTGGGAGGGGGTTTGGGGGTGGTGGGAGGGAGTTAAAGGGTTAAAAATGGGGGAAAAGGGGGGAAAATGGGGGTTTGGGGTTACTGGTTTATACTGGTTTGTACTGGTTTGGGGTCTGGGGTTACTGGTTTATACTGGTTTATACTGGGAGGGGGCTGGGTTGTACTGGGAGGGGGTTTGGGGGGGGTGGGAGGGAGTTAAAGGGTTAAAAATGGGGGAAAATGGGGGGAAAAATGGGGATTTGGGGTTACTGGTTTATACTGGTTTATACTGGGAGGGGGTCTGGGGTTACTGGTTTGTACTGGTTTATACTGGGAGGGGGTCAGGGGGGACTGGGAGGGGGTTTGGAGGGGGTGGGAGGGAGTTAAAGGGTTAAAAATGGGGAAAAAATGGGGAAAATGGGGATTTTTTTATACTGGTTTATACTGGTTTGTACTGGTTTGGGGTCTGGGGTTACTGGTTTGTACTGGGAGGGAACTGGGACAAACTGGGAGGGACTGGGAGGGGGTTTCGGGGTGGTGTGAGGGAGTTAAAGGGTTAAAAATGGGGAAAATGGGGATTTTTTATACTGGTTTGTACTGGTTTATACTGGTTTATACTGGTCCATACTGGTTTTTACTGGTCCATACTGGTTTTTACTGGTTTTTACTGGTTTATACTGGTTTTTACTGGTTTTTCTCCGCCCCAGAACCAGCACCCCAACCCCCATTTCTTCACCGAGATCTTACTGGGAGAGGATGAGGTGAGACTGGTTTATACTGGTTTATACTGGTTTATACTGGTTTGGACTGGTTTGAACTGGTTTATACTGGTTTATACTGGGAGGGCACTGGGAGGGGATTGGGAGGGGACTGGGAGTTACTGGTTTATACTGGGAGGGTCCATACTGGTTTATACTGGTCCATACTGGTTTATACTGGTCCATACTGGTCCATACTGGTTTATACTGGTCTATACTGGTTTATACTGGTCTATACTGGTTTATACTGGTTTATACTGGTTTATACTGGTTTATACTGGTTTTGTTGCTTCCCCAGTTGGTGTCGGACGCGCTGCCCCAGCTTCAAACAACTGGTAGGGAAAATTTTGGGAATTTTGGGCAATTTTGGGGGAATTTGGGGAATTTTGGGGCAAATTTGGGAATTTTTCGGGAACATTTGGGATTTTTTTGGGATTTTTGGGGAACTTTGGGAATTTTTTTCTTAATTTTGGGGGAAAAAATAGAATTTTAGGGAAAACATCGGAATTTTATTGGGAATAAAGTGAATTTTTTCTTTAATGTGGGAATTTTGAGGGAAAAATGGGAATTTTTTTGGGGTAAAAATGGAATTTTTTTGGAGAAAAAAAAATTAGAATTTTTTTGAGTGAAAAAATGGAAATTTTGAGGGAAAACAAGAGATATTTTGGGGGGAAAAATTGGATTTTTTTGGGGAAAAAAATTGCAATTTTCGTGGAAAAAATGGAGTTATCTGGAAAAAAAAAAAGGAATTTTTTGAGGAAAAAAATGAGACCTTCTTGGGGGAAAAAAAAAGGAATTTTGGAGGGTAAAAAAATTGGGATTTTTTTGGGAAAAAAATAGGAATTTTTGGGAAATTTTGGGTTGGAAAAATGGAATTTTTTAGGGGTTAAAAATCGGGGATATTTTTAGGGAAAAAGTGGAATTTTGGGTGGAAAAAATGGATTTTCTTGGGAAACAAGGGGATTTTTTGGGGTAAAAAATCAGATTTTTTTGGGCGTGAGAAATAAGATTTTTTTTGGAAAAAAATGGAATTTTGGGGGGAAAAATAGATTTTTTGGGGGGCAAAAATTGGAATTTTGGGTAAAAATGGGGATTTCAGGAAAATCATAATTTTGGGTGGAAAAAATGGCACTTTTTGGGAAATTCTGGGTGGAAAAAATGGAATATTTTGGGGAAAAAAGAGGATTTTTTTTTTAAAAAATCGAATTTTTTGGGGAAAAAAATGGGAATTTTTTGGGGAAAAAAATGGGAATTTTTTGGGAAAAAACTTGAATTTTGGGTTGAAAAAAATGGAATTTCTTTTGCAAAAAAATGGTTTTTTTGGTGTAAAAAATCGAATTTTTTGGGGAAAAAAATGGGATTTTTTTGAGGAAAAAAATGGGAATTTTTGGGAAGAAATGGGGATTTTGGGAATATGGAAATTTTGGGTTAAAAAAGGTGAATTTTGGTGTTTCAGAGGCGCCGGAGCCGGGCTGGAGCTGCCGCAGCTGCACCCTGAGGAACCCGGCCCCGGCCGTGCTCTGCCGCGCCTGCGAGCGCCCCCGCCTGGCGCCCAGCCCACAGGTACCCGAGTTTGGGGCGAAAAAACCCAATTTTGGGAAAAAAATTAAATTTTGGGGAAAAATTTGGGATTTCGGGGTGAAAAAATGGGGGTTTGGGGGAAAAAAACGGGGATTTTTTAAAGGAAAAATTGAATTTTTTAAGGGAAAAAATGGGATTTGTGGGTTAAAAAATGGGGGTTTTAATATGGGGGAAAAGTGGAGATTTTTGGGTTAAAAAAGTGGGGATTTGGGAAAAAATGGTTTTTTAAATGAAAGTGGGGATTTGGGGGGAAAAAATGGGGATTTTGGGGGAAAAAATGGGGATTTTGAATAAAAACCCCTCCCGCGGCCGTGCTCTGCCACGCCCCCACCTGGTACCGGAATTTGGGGCGAAAAACTCCAATTTTGGGAAAAATTACATTTTGGGGGAAAAAATTGGGATTTTTGGGTGGAAAAATGGGGGTTTGGGGAAAAAATGGGGATTTTTTAAATTAAAAATTGAATTTTTTAGGGGGAAAAAAATGAAATTTTGGGGATTTTTAGGAGAAATTTTAAGGGGTTTTTTTGGGAAAGACAAGGGGATTTTGGGAAAAATGGGATTTTGGGTAAAAAAATGGTATTTTATAAGGAAAAAGTTAAAATTTTTTGGGGAAAAAGGGATTTTGAGATGGCATATAGGAATTTTGGGGTAAAAAATGAGGATTTTGGGGTGAAACGTGGGAATTTTGTGACGAAAAATTGGGAATTTTGGGGGTGAAACTTGGGAATTTTGGGGGGAAAAAAATTGGAAATTTTTTGGGGAAAAAGGGAATTTTGGAGGGAAAAATTGGGAATTTCGTGGTGAAAATTTGGGAATTTTAGGGTGAAAATTGGGAATATTGGGGATGAAAATTGGGAATTTTGTGAGCAAAAATTGGGAATTTCGGGGGTGAAAAATTGGGAATTTTGGGGGTGAAACTTGGGAATTTTGTGACGAAAAATCAGGAATTTTGGGGGGAAAAAATTGGAAATTTTTTTGGGGAAAAAGGGAATTTTGGAGGGAAAAATTGGGAATTTCATGATGAAAATTTGGGAAATTTAGGGTGAAAATTGAGAATGTTGGGGGTGAAAATTGGGAATTTTGTGATGAAAAATTGGGAATTTTGGGGATGAAAATTGGGAATTTTGGGGGAAAAAAAAAATTGTAAATTTTTTTGGGGAAAAGGGAATTTTGGAGGGAAAAATTGGGAATTTTGTGATGAAACTTTGGGAATTTTAGGGTGAAAATCGAGAATTTTGGGGGTGAAAATTGGGAATTTCGGGGGAATTTTTTTGTAGAAAAATCCAGAATTTTCGGGGAAAACGTGGGAATTTCGGGATAAGAAATTGGGGAATTTTGGGACAAAAATCTTGGGAATTTCGGGATGGATAATTTGGGGATTTTTGCCGCCATTTTGTCTCCCCCAGCCCAGCCCCGCCCCCTCCCCGCCCTGGCCCTGCCCCCGCTGCACCTTCCTCAACCCAGGCCCCGCCCCTTCCTGCCAAATCTGCGGTGACGTCACTTCCGGGCCGGCCACGCCCTCCCGGGGGAGTTTCCCGCCCACTTCCGGTTTGGAGGAGTCCACTTCCGGTTCGAAACATTCCACTTCCGGTTTACCGAATGCCACTTCCGGCTTGGAGAATGCCACCTCGGGCCTGGAGAATTCCACTTCCGGCGAGGAAAAGCCCACTTCCGGTTTGAAGGGTGCCACTTCCGGTTTGGAGGAGGCCACTTCCGGTTTGGAGGTTTTGAATGTGGCGGGCGCTGACGTCACTTCCGGGTGTGACCACGCCCCCTCCCGTGATGCTTTGCGGCGGCGGAAGCTGCTGGAGGACGGGCAGCGCCTGGTGGAGCTCGTCCGGGTGGGCGGAAATTCGGGAATTTCGGGGGAAAATTCCGGAATTTCGGGGATTTTTGGGGAAAAATCGGGAATTTTTGGGGGTTTTTGGGGAAATATTGGGAATTTTTGGGAGTTTTTGGGGAAAAATTGGGAATTTTTGGGAGTTTTTGGGGGAAAAATTGGGAATTTTGGGGATTTTTTGGGAAAAATTGGGAATTTTGGGGATTTTTTGGGAAAAATTGGGAATTTTTGGGGAATAATTGGGAATTTTTGGGAGTTTTTGGGGAAAAATTGGGAATTTTTGGGAGTTTTTAGGGAAAAATTGGGAATTTTGGGGATTTTTTGGGAAAAATTGGGAATTTTTGGGAGTTTTTGGGAAAAAATCGGGAATTTTTGGGAATTTTTGGGGAAAAATTGGGAATTTTTGGGAGTTTTTGGGGAAAATTTCAGAATTTTGGGAGAATTTTTGGGGGAAATTTGGGGGAATTTTTCCGGAATTTTTGGAAATTTTGGAATTTTGCGGATTTTTGGGAAAAATTTGGGGGGAATTTTGGAGGAAAATTTGGGGAAATTTGTGGAAAATTTGGGAATTTTGGGGGAATTTTCGGAATTTTTGTGGGAGGTTTGGGAATTTTTTTGAAAATTAGGGATTTTTGGGGAAATTGAGGGAATTTTGGAGGAATTTTTTGACTTCGGGGATTTTTTGGGGAAAATTTGGGAAATTTGGGGTAAATGCGGGAATTTTGGGAGTTTTGGGGGAAGTTTTGGGGAAATTTAGGGAAAATTTGGGAATTTTGGCGGAATTTTGGGGAATTTTGGAGGAATATTGGGATTTTTTGGGGTAAAATTTGGGAATTTTGGGAGGATTTTTGGGGAAATTTTAGCAATTTTTGGGGACAATTTGGGAATTTTGGGACTTTTCTGGAAAATTTGTGAATTTTGGTGGAATTTTGGCAATTTTGGGGTAAATTTGTGGAATTTTGGTGGAATTTTGGCGATTTTTGGGGAAAATTTGGGGATTTTAGGGGATTTTTTAGGACTTTTTGTTGAATATTTTGTGAGAATTTTTAGGAATTTGGGAGATTTTTTAGGAAATTTTTTGGGATTTTTTTTTTGGGATTATTTATTTTTTTGGGGGGGATATTTTTTGGGATTTTTAGCAGAAATTTTAAGGGTTTTTTTGGGAAAGACAATGGGGATTTTGGGGTGAAAATGTGGATTTTGGGAAGAATGGGATTTTGGGTAAAAAAAATGGTATTTTATAAAGAAAAAATTCAGATTTTTGGGGGGAAAAAAGGGATTTTGAGATAGAAAATAGGAATTTTGGGGTAAAAAATGGGAATTTTGGGGGGAAAGGTTGGGAATTTTGGGGGAAGAAAACCCGGGAAATTTTGGGTGTGAAAATTGGGAATTTTGTGAGGAAATATTGGGAATTTCGGGCATGAAAATTGGGAATTTTGGGGGTGAAACGTGGGAATTTTGGGGGGAAAATTGGGAATTTTGGGGGTGAAAATCGGGAATTTTGGGGGGAAAAAAAACTGGAAATTTTTTGGGGCAAAACGGGAATTTTGGAGGAAAAAATTGGGAATTTCGTGATGAAAATTTGGGAATTTTAGGGTGAAAATCGAGAATTTTCGGGGTGAAAATTGGGAATTTTTTGAGGAAAAATTGGGAATTTTCGGGGTGAAAATTGGGAATTTTGGGGGTGAAAAGTGTGAATTTTTTGAGGAAAAAATGGGAATTTTTTTGGGCAAAAACGGGGAATTTTTTTGTAAAAAAAAAAAAATTCAGAATTTTTCGGTGAAAATTTTGGGGGGGAAAATTGGGAATTTTGTTGGTGAAAATTGGGAATTTTGGTGGTGAAAATTGGGAACGTTAGGGTGAAAAGTGTGAATTTTTCGAGGAAAAACTGGGAATTTTTTTGGGCAAAAACCGGAAAAAATTCAGAATTTTTCGGGGAAAATTTTGTGGGGGAAATTGGGAGTTTTGGGGGTGAAAATCGGGAATTTTGGGGGGAAAAAAAATTGGAAATTTTTTGGGGAAAAAGGGAATTTTGGAGGAAAAAATTGGGAATTTCGTGATGAAAATTTGGGAATTTTAGGGTGAAAATCGAGAATTTTCGGGGTGAAAATTGGGAATTTTGTGAGGAAAAAATTGGGAATTTTAGTGGTGAAAATTGGGAATGTTGGGGTGAAAAGTGTGAATTTTTCGAGGAAAAAATGGGAATTTTTTTGGGCAAAAACGGGGAATTTTTTTGTAAAAAAAAAAAAATTCAGAATTTTTCGGTGAAAATTTTGGGGGGGAAAATTGGGAATTTTGTTGGTGAAAATTGGGAATTTTGGTGGTGAAAATTGGGAACGTTGGGGTGAAAAGTGTGAATTTTTCGAGGAAAAATTGGGAATTTTTTGGGCAAAAACCGGAAAAAATTCAGAATTTTTCGGGGAAAATTTTGGGGGGGAAAATTGGGATTTTCGGCGGCGAAAATCAGGAACGTTGGGGCGAAAAACAGAAAAAAATTGAAAATTTTCAAAATTTTTGGGGATTTTTTTCCGGGCGGATTTTTTTGGTTTTGGGGCGAAATTTTATTAATTTTCCGTGGGAAAAACTCGGGAATTTTTTTTTTTTTTTTTTCCCGAAATTTCCCAGGCCGCCGAGCGCCAGGGCCTCCCCCCGGAATCGCTCGGCCCCGCCCCCTTTTCCCACCTTCCGGAAGTTTCCGACGCCGCCGCCCAGATCCGGCACTTCCGCGGACGCCTCGGCGGGGTCCTCGCGGCGCTGCGGGGGGCGGGGCCGGAGCCCCCGGGGGGCGGGGCCTGGCCAGGGCCGTTCTCATTGGCCGAGGCCGCGTGGGCGTGGCTGGAGGGGGCGGGGCAGGCGGAGCGAGCGCGGCGCGTCCTGATTGGCCGGAGGGAGCAGCAGGTGAGAGGGGGCGGGGCTTGGGGGAAAGGGGGATTTTGGGGGGAAAACGGGGGATTTTGGGGAAAAATGGCGAAATTGAGTTCAAAATGGCGGAATTTGAGTTAAAATGGGGGGATTTGGGGGAAAAATGGGGGATTTGGGTTAAAAAATGGGGATTTGGGTTAAAAAATGGGGATTTGGGGAAAAAATGGGGGATTTGGGGAAAAAATGGGGGATTTTGGGGGAAAATGGGGGATTTTGGGGGAAAATGGGGAATTTTGGGTAAAAATGGGGGATTTTGGGGGAAAAATGGGGGATTGGGGGGAAAAAAGGGGGATTTGGGTAAAAATGGGGGATTTTGGGGGAAAAATGGGGGATTGGGGGGAAAAATGGAGGATTGGGGTAAAAATGGCGAAATTGAGTTCAAAATGGCAGAATTTGGGTTAAAATGGGGGAATTTGGGTTAAAATGGGGGGATTTGGGGGAAAAATGGAGAATTTTGGGGGAAAAATGGAGGATTTGGGTTTAAAATGGGGGATTTGGGTAAAAATGGCGAAATTGAGTTTAAAATGGTGGAATTTGGGTTAAAATGGCGGAAGTTGGGTTTAAAATGGGCTGATTTGGGGTAAAAACGGGGGATTTTGGGTAAAAATGGCGAAATTGAGTTCAAAATGGCGGAATTTGGGTTAAAATGGGGGACTTTGGATAAAAACGGCGAAATTGAGTTTAAAATGGTGGAATTTGTGTAAAAATGGAGGATTTGGGGGAAAATAGGGGGATTTGGTGAAAAATGGGGGATTTGGGGGGAAAACGGGGGATTTTGGGTAAAAATGGCGAAATTGAGTTCAAAATGGCGGAATTTGGGTTAAAATGGGGGATTTGGGTTAAAAATGGGGGATTTGGGTTAAAAATGGGGGATTTGGGGAAAAACGGGGGATTTTGGGTAAAAATGGCGGAAGTTGGGTTAAAATGGCGGAATTTGGGGGAAAAATGGGGGATTTGGGTTAAAAACTCTGGATTTGGGGAAAAAATGGGGGATTTGGGGGAAAAAATGGGGGATTTGGGTTAAAAACTGGGGATTTGGGGAAAAATGGGGGATTTTGGGGGAAAAAATGGGGGATTTTGGTAAAAATGGCGGAAGTTGGGTTAAAATGGCGGAATTTGGGTTAAAATGGGGGATTTGGGTTAAAAAATCGGGGATTTGGGGAAAAAATGGGGGATTTGGGGAAAAAATGAGGGATTTTGGGGGAAAATGGGGGATTTTGGTAAAAATGGCAAAATTGATTTCAAAATGGCGGAATTTGGGGGAAAAATGGGGGATTTTGGGGGAAAAACGGGAGTTTGGGGGGAAAACGGGGGATTTTGGGTAAAAATGGCGGAAGTTGGGTTAAAATGGGGGGATTTGGGGGAAAAAACGGGGGATTTGGGGGAAAATGGGGGATTTGGGGAAAAAATGGCGGAAGTTGGGTTAAAATGGCGGAATTTGGGGGAAAAATGGAGGATTTGGGGAAAATGGCGGATTTGGGGAAAAAATGGGGGATTTGGGGGAAAAATGGGGGATTTGGGTAAAAATGGCAAAATTGAGTTCAAAATGGCGGAATTTGGGTTAAAAATGGGGGGATTTGGTGAAAAATGGGGGATTTTGGGTAAAAATGGGGGATTTGGGTAAAAATGGCAAAATTGAGTTCAAAATGGCGGAATTTGGGTTAAAAATGGGGGGATATGTGTAAAAATGGGGGATTTTGGGTAAAAATGGGGGATTTGGGTTCAAAATGGCGGAATTCGGGTTAAAATGTTGGAATTTGGGTTAAAAATGGGGGATTTGGGGGAAAAATGGGGGATTTGGGTAAAAAATGGGGGATTTTGGGGGAAAAAATGGGGGATTTGGGGAAAAATGGCGAAATTGAGTTCAAAATGGCGGAATTTGGGTTAAAAATAGGGGATTTGGGTTAAAAATGGGGGATTTGGGTTAAAAATTTTAGAATTTGGTTCGAAATGGTGGCATTTGCTTCAAAATGGCGGATTTTGGGTTTAAAATTGCAGAATTTGGTAAAAAATGGTGGAATTTGGGTCCAAAATGGTGGATTTTGGTGAATTTTACTGGTTTATACTGGTTTATACTGGTTTAAACCAACCCAAACCTGTTCAAACCAGTCTGTACTGGTTTGTACTGGTTTTTACTGGTCCTAACTGGTGCAAAGTCGACCGATTTTGGTCCAAAAATGAGAATTTTGGTGATTTTTACTGGTTCATACTGGTGCATACTGGTTTATACTGGTTCACACTGGTCTATACTGGTTTATACTGGTCCATACTGGATTATACTGGTTTATATTGGTTTATACTGGTCAATACTGGTCCATACTGGTCCATACTGGTTTAGACTGGTTCATACTGGTTTATACTGGTCCATACTGGTCCGTACTGGTCCATACTGGTCCATACTGGTCCATACCGGTCCATACTGGTTTATACTGGTCCATACTGGTCCATACTGGTTTATACTGGTCCATACTGGTCCATACTGGTCCATACCGGTCCATACTGGTCCATACTGGTTTATACTGGTCCATACTGGTCCATACTGGTCCATACTGGTCCATACTGGTCCATACTGGTTTATACTGGTTTATACTGGTCCATACTGGTCCATACTGGTTCATACTGGTTTATACTAGTCCATACTGGTTTATACTGGTTCATACTGGTTTATACTGGTCCATACTGGTTTATACTGGTCTATATTGGTTCATACTGGTCCATACTGGTCCATACTGGTCCATACTGGTTTATACTGGTTTATACTGGTCCATACTGGTTCATACTGGCTCATACTGGTTTATACTGGTCCATACTGGTCTATACTGGTTTATACTGGTCCATACTGGTCCATACTGGTTTATACTGGTCCATACTGGTTTATACTGGTCCATACTGGTTTATACTGGTCTATATTGGTTCATACTGGTCCATACTGGTCCATACTGGTCCATACTGGTTCATACTGGTTCATACTGGTTTATACTGGTCCATACTGGTTTATACTGGTCCATACTGGTCCATACTGGTCCATACTGGTTTATACTGGTTTCCCCCCCGCCCCGGCGCAGCTGCGGCTCCTGGCGTGCCTCGGTTTCCCCGAGCGCGCGGCGGCGGCGGCGGCGCTGCGACGGCGTCAGGGCGACCAATGGGAGGCGCTGCAGGAGCTGCAGAGGCTCAAGCTCCGCCCCTTCCGCTTACGTCATCAGCAGGGGGCGGAGCCTGCACTGGACTTCCAGCAGGCCGACCAGCAGGTGACTGGTTTGTACTGGTTTGAACTGGGAATGGGTTTGGGGTTACTGGTTTGAACTGGGAATGGGTTTGGGGTTACTGGTTTGAACTGGGAATGGGTTTGGGGTTACTGGTTTATACTGGGAGGGAGTTTGGGGTTACTGGTTTGTACTGGGAATGGGTTTGGGGTTACTGGTTTATACTGGGAGGGGCTTGGGGTTACTGGTTTGAACTGGGAATGGGTTTGGGGTTACTGGTTTATACTGGGAGGGGCTTGGGGTTACTGGTTTGTACTGGGAATGGGTTTGGGGTTACTGGTTTATACTGGGAGGGGCTTGGGGTTACTGGTTTGTACTGGGAATGGGTTTGGGGTTACTGGTTTATACTGGGAATGGGTTTGGGGTTACTGGTTTGTACTGGGAATGGGTTTGGGGTTACTGGTTTATACTGGGAGGGGCTTGGGGTTACTGGTTTATACTGGGAATGGGTTTGGGGTTACTGGTTTATACTGGGAATGGGTTTGGGGTTACTGGTTTGTACTGGGAATGGGTTTGGGGTTACTGGTTTATACTGGGAATGGGTTTGGGGTTACTGGTTTGAACTGGGAATGGGTTTGGGGTTACTGGTTTATGCTGGGAATGGGTTTGGGGTTACTGGGATGAACTGGGAATGGGTTTGGGGTTACTGGTTTGTACTGGGAATGGGTTTGGGGTTACTGGTTTGAACTGGGAGGGAGTTTGGGGTTACTGGTTTGTACTGGGAATGGGTTTGGGGTTACTGGTTTATACTGGGAATGGGTTTGGGGTTACTGGTTTATACTGGGAATGGGTTTGGGGTTACTGGTTTATACTGGGAATGGGTTTGGGGTTACTGGTTTGTACTGGGAATGGGTTTGGGGTTACTGGTCCATACTGGTTTTGTGTTTTTCTTTACTGGTTTATACTGGTTTGTACTGGTCTATACTGGTTTATACTGGGATTTTGTGCTGGAGAGAGCAACTTGGAGGACTAAAAATGGGAAAAATTGGGAAAAAATGGGGAAAAATTGGGAAAAAACGGGAAAAAATAGGGGAAAAATGGGTTAAATTGATTTATACTGGTTTATACTGGTTTATACTGGTTTATACTGGTTTATACTGGGATTTTGTGTCAGGGAGACCAACTGGGAACACCAAAAATGGGAAAAAATAGGGAAAAAAATGGGGAAAAATTAGTAAAAAACAGGAAAAAATGGGGGAGAAAGGGGTTAAACTGGTTTATACTGGTTTGTACTGGTTTGTACTGGTCTGTACTGTTTTTTACTGGTTTATACTGGTTTATACTGGTTTGTACCGGAATCTTGTGCCAGGGAGACCAACCGGGAGCACCAAAAATGGGGAAAAAATGGGGAAAAAAGGGGCTAAACTGGTTTATACTGGCTTATATTGGTCCATACTGGTTTATACTGGTCCATACTGGTTTATACTGGTTTTTACTGGTTTTTACTGGTTTTTTTCCCCCTCAGGCCCTCGTCCGTCAGATTTTGGCCACTTGCCCCGTGGCCAGTTGGGGCCGGGCCTTACTGGTGGCCAGTTTGGGCCGGGAGCTGGGCCTGGGGCTGCTGGCAGCTCCCAGTTCGGATCCTTTACTGGTTGAACTGGTGGAGGCCGTGGGGTCCTGCCCCGACCGGGCTGTCCTGCGCAGGCGCCTGCGCTGCGAGTGCGCCGTCTGCGGCTGGGGGCTGCCCCGGCAACTGGTTTGTACTGGTTTGTACTGGTTTGGGAGCGGGAGGGGACTGGGAGGGACTGGGAAGGACTGGTTTGTACTGGGAGGGACTGGGAGGGGGTTAAAGGGTTAAAAATGGAGGGAAAATGGGGATTTGGGGTTACTGGTTTGTACTGGTTTGTACTGGTTTGTACTGGTTTGTACTGGTTTGTACTGGGAGGGGTCTGGGAGGGACTGGGAGCGTACTGGGCTGAACTGGGATGAACTGGGATGAACTGGTTTATACTGGTTTGGTGTTTTAATGGCTGCAATTCCCACAGCGGCCACTGGGGGCAGCAGCGCCATTAACCCCAATGAACTGGGATGAAACCAGTTCCTTACTGGTTTATACTGGTTTATACTGGTTTATACTGGTTTACACTGGTTTATACTGGTGTGGGGTTGCTGGGGGCTTACTGGGATGAACTGGGAGCTACTGGGATGAACTGGGATGAACTGGTTTATACTGGTTTGGTGTTTTAATGGCTGCAATTCCCATAACGACCACTGGGGGCAGCAGCGCCATTAACCCCAATGAACTGGGATCAAACCAGTTCCTTACTGGTTTATACTGGTTTATACTGGTGTGGGGTTGCTGGGGGTTTACTGGAATGAACTGGGATGAACTGGGATGAACTGGGATGAACTGGTTTGATGTTTTAATGGCTGCAATTCCCACATCGACCACTGGGGGCAGCAGCGCCATTAACCCCAATGAACTGGGATCAAACCAGTTCCTTACTGGTTTATACTGGTTTATACTGGTTTATACTGGTTTATACCGGTTTATACTGGTGTGGGGTTGCTGGGGGCTTACTGGGATGAACTGGGAGCTACTGGGATGAACTGGTTTATACTGGTTTGGTGTTTTAATGGCTGCAATTCCCCTAACGACCACTGGGGGCAGCAGCGCCATTAACCCAAATGAACTGGGATCAAACCAGTTCCTTACTGGTTTATACTGGTTTATACTGGTTTATACTGGTGTGGGGTTGCTGGGGGCTTACTGGGATGAACTGGGAGCTACTGGGATGAACTGGGATGAACTGGGATGAACTGGTTTATACTGGTTTGGTGTTTTAATGGCTGCAATTCCCATAACGACCACTGGGGGCAGCAGCGCCATTAACCCCAATGAACTGGGATCAAACTGGTTCCTTACTGGTTTATACTGGTTTATACTGGTGTGGGGCTGCTGGGGGCTTACTGGAATGAACTGGGATGTACTGGGCTGAACTGGGATGAACTGGGATGAACTGGTTTGATGTTTTAGAAGGTGCAATTCCCCTAACGACCACTGGGGGCAGCAGCGCCATTAACCCGAATGAACTGGGATCAAACCAGTTCCTTACTGGTTTATACTGGTTTATACTGGTGTGGGGCTGCTGGGGGCTTACTGGGATGAACTGGGATGAACTGGGATGAACTGGGATGAACTGGTTTGGTGTTTTAATGGCTGCAATTCCCATAATGACCACTGGGGGCAGCAGCGCCATTAACCCGAATGAACTGGGATCAAGCCGGTTCCTTACTGGTTTATACTGGTTTATACTGGTTTATACTGGTGTGGGGCTGCTGGGGGCTTACTGGGATGAACTGGGATGAACTGGTGTGATGTTTTAGAAGGTGCAATTCCCCTAACGACCACTGGGGGCAGCAGCACCATTAACCCCAATGAACTGGGATCAAACCAGTTCCTTACTGGTTTATACTGGTTTATACTGGTTTATACTGGTTTATACTGGTGTGGGGCTGCTGGGGGCTTACTGGGATGAACTGGGAGCTACTGGGATGAACTGGGATGAACTGGGATGAACTGGTGTGATGTTTTAATGGCTGCAATTCCCATAACGACCACTGGGGGCAGCAGCTCCATTAACCCCAATGAACTGGGATCAAACCAGTTCCTTACTGGTTTATACTGGTTTATACTGGTGTGGGGCTGCTGGGGGTTTACTGGGATAAACTGGGATGAACTGGTGTGATGTTTTAGAAGGTGCAATTCCCCTAACCACCACTGGGGGCAGCAGCGCCATTAACCCCAATGAACTGGGATCAAACCAGTTCCTTACTGGTTTTTACTGGTTTGAACTGGTGCAGATGCAGTGGCTGCCCGGCTGCTCGTGCCCGCTGTGCCCCGAGTGCTTCCGGCTCCATTTCACCGTGGGGCTGCGGGAGCGGGGGGTGGAGGCCCTGGGCTGCCCCAGCTGCGGCCGGCCCGACCTGCGCGACGACGCCCAGCGCCTCTGGTACTGGTCCACGCTGGAGCCCGCGGTACTGGTTTATACTGGTTTATACTGGGAGGGCCTCGGGGGGGCGCCGGGAGGGGCTGGAAGGGGATTTGGGGGTGGTGGGAGGGAGTTAAAGGGTTAAAAATGGGGAAAAAATGGGGAAAAAATGGGGAAAATGGGGATTTTTTATACTGGTTTGTACTGGTTTGGTACTGGTTTATACTGGTTTATACTGGGAGGGCCATGGAGGGAACTGGGAGGGACTGGGAGGGGTTTTGGGGGTGGTGGGAGGGAGTTAAAGGGTTAAAAATGGGGAAAAAATGGGGAAAAATGGGGATTTTAGGGTTACTGGTTTATACTGGTTTAATACTGGTTTGTATTGGTTTGTACTGGTTTATACTGGGAGGGGACTGGGATGAACTGGGAGGGGATTTGGGGCTGCTGGGAGGGAGTTAAAGGGTTAAAAATGGGGAAAAAATTGGGAAAAAGGGGATTTGGGGGTTACTGGTTTATACTGGTTTATACTGGTGTGGTACTGGGTTATACTGGTTTATACTGGGACGGCGCTGGGATGAACTGGGAGGGGATTGGACCAAACTGGGATGAACTGGGAGGGAATTTATGCGTTAAAAAGGGAGAAAATGGTAAAATTTATCTTTTTTATACTAGTTTATACTGGTTTATACTGGTTTATACTGGTTCATACTGGTTCATACTGGTTTATACTGGTTTATACTGGGAGCAGCTCCGGCGCTGCCTCGACCCCGACACCTTCGGCCTCGTGACCCGGAAGTTGACGGAGCTGGAGCTGCAGAGGGACCCCCAGTTCCTGTGGTGCCCCCATGTACTGGTTTATACTGGTTTATACTGGTTTATACTGGTTTGGTACTGGGATGAACTGGGAGGGGGTTTGGGGTTACTGGGATGAACTGGGAATGGGTTTGGGGTTACTGGTTTGAACTGGGAATGGGTTTGGGGTTACTGGTTTATACTGGGAATGGGTTTGGGGTTGCTGGTTTGTACTGGGAATGGGTTTGGGGTTACTGGTTTGAACTGGGAATGGGTTTGGGGTTACTGGTTTATACTGGGAATGGGTTTGGGGTTACTGGTTTATACTGGGAATGGGTTTGGGGGTTACTGGTTTATACTGGACTGGGAATGGGTTTGGGGGTTACTGGTTTATACTGGGAGGGAGTTTGGGGTTACTGGTTTATACTGGGAGGGGTTTGGCGTTACTGGTTTATACTGGTTTTGTTCGCGGGTGTTACTGGTTTATACTGGTTCCAACTGGGATCCTCCCAGTATAAACCAGTAACTCCCAGTTCCCCCCCAGTGCTCCTTCGGTTTCATCTTCGAGGCCGAGCGGGGCCCGGCCCAGTGCCCCCAGTGCCACCAGTGCTGCTGCCCCCGCTGCCAGCTGCCGGTACTGGTTTATACTGGTTTATACTGGTTTATACTGGTTTGAACTGGTTTAGACTGGTTTTTACTGGTTTGAACTGGTTTGAACTGGTTTTTACTGGTTTGGGACTGGGAGGGCTTTGGGATAAACTGGGAGGGGATTAAAGGGTTAAAAACGGGGAGAAAATGGGATTTTTATACTGGTTTATACTGGTTTATACTGGTTTGAACTGGTTTGAACTGGTTTATACTGGTTTTTATTCGTTTTTACTGGTTTTTACTGGTTTTTACTGGTTTGGGACTGGGAGGGCATTGGGATAAACTGGGAGAGGATTAAAGGGTTAAAAACGGGGAGAAAATGGGATTTTTACACTGGTTTATACTGGTTTATACTGGGAGGGTGCTGGGAGGCGCTTCATGTCCATATATGGGCATGGGAGAAGTGGGCGGGGCTTAACGAAAGTGGGCGGGGCTTAGTTACTATAGAAAGTCATTGGGGTGGGCGGGGCTTAAAGAAAGTGGGCGGGGCTTAGTTACTATAGAAAGTCATTGGGGTGGGCGGGGCTTAAAGAAAGTGGGCGGGGCTTAGTGCCCATAGGTGGACGTTGAGGTGGGCGGGGCTTAGTGTCCATTGGCATTCATTGGAGTGGGCGGGGCTTAAGGAAAGTGGGCGGGGCTTAGTTACTATATAAAGTCATTGGGGTGGGCGGGGCTTAAGGAAAGTGGGCGGGGCTTAGTTGCTATATAAAGTCATTGGAGTGGGTGGGGCTTAAGGAAAGTGGGCGGGGCTTGATGTCCATATATGGGCATGGGAGGGGCTTGATGCCCATATATGGAAAAATTGGGGATTTTTTGGGGGAATTTTGGGGATAAATTTTGGATTTTTTAATGGAATTTTGGGGATAAATTTGCGATTTTTTTGCGGAATTTTGGGGATAAATTTTGGATTTTTTTAATGTAATTTTGGGGATAAATTTGGGATTTTTAAATGGAATTTTGGGATAAATTTGGGATTTTTAAGTGGAATTTTGGGTCTACATTTGAGATTTTTAAATGCAATTTTTGGCCAAAAAATTGGGATTTTAAGACATTTTAGGGGAATTTTTTGGGGATTTTTGGGGATTTTGGGGTTGATATTTTAAAATTTCTTTTAAATTTTTTGGTTTAATTTTGGAAGAATTTTGGGAATTTTTTTTTCAGGGAATTTTGAGGTAAATTTGGGATTTTTTGGGGTAATTTTGAGATAAATTTGGGTTTTTAAGTGGAATTTTGGGGATAAAATTGGGATTTTTAAATTGAATTTTGGGGATAAATTCGGGATTTTTAAATGGAATTTTGGGGATAAATTTGAGATTTTTAAACGCAATTTTTGCCCAAAAAATTCGATTTTTTTCCCCGTTTTTTGGGGATTTTTCGGGTGTTTTTCCTCTGATTTCTTTCAATTTTTTTTTAAATTTTTGGGGTGAATTTTGGCGATAAATTTGGGATTTTTTCAGGCAATTTTGGGGATAAATTTGGGGTTTTTTTTTTTTCTTCATGGAATTTTTTTGAATTTTTTCGGGCAATTTTGGGGATAAATTTGAAATCTTTTAAGTGAGTTTTTAGCCAAAAAAAATTCGATTTTTTTCCCGTTTTTTGGGGATTTTTCGGGTGTTTTTCATCCGATTTCTTTTGATTTTTTTTTTTTAATTATTGGAGTGAATTTGGGATTTTTTCGGGCAATTTTGGGGATAAATTTGAGATTTTTAAACACAATTTTTGCCCAAAAAATTCGATTTTTTTTCGGTTTTTTGGGGATTTTTCGGGTGTTTTTCCTCTGATTTCTTTCAATTTTTTTTTAAAATTTTTGGGGTGAATTTTGGGGCTAAATTTGGGATTTCTGAAGGAATTTTGGGGATAAATTTGGGTTTTTATTCCCATGGAATTTTTTTGGATTTTTTCAGGCAATTTTGGGGATAAATTTGAAATTTTTAAAGTGAGTTTTTGGGAAAAAAAATTCGATTTTTTTTTCCCGTTTTTTGGGGATTTTTCGGGTGTTTTTCATCCGATTTCTTTTGATTTTTTTTTTTCTTTAATTATTGGAGTGAATTTGGGATTTTTCGGGCAATTTTGGGGATAAATTTGGGTTTTTTTCGATTTTTTTCGGGCAATTTTGGGGATAAATTTGAGATTTTTAAACACAATTTTTGCCCAAAAAATTCGATTTTTTTTCGGTTTTTTGGGGATTTTTCGGGTGTTTTTCCTCTGATTTCTTTCAATTTTTTTTTAAAATTTTTGGGGTGAATTTTGGGGCTAAATTTGGGATTTTTGAAGGAATTTTGGGGATAAATTTGGGTTTTTATTCCCATGGAATTTTTTTGGATTTTTTCAGGCAATTTTGGGGATAAATTTGTAATTTTTAAAGTGAGTTTTTAGCCAAAAAAAATTCGATTTTTTTTCCCCGTTTTTTGGGGATTTTCGGGTGTTTTTCCTCTGATTTCTTTCAATTTTTTTTTAAATTTTTGGGGTGAATTTTGGCGATAAATTTGGGATTTTTTCAGGAATTTTGGGGATAAATTTGGTTTTTTTTTTATTTTTTTCGGGCAATTTTGGGGATAAATTTGAGATTTTTAAACGCAATTTTTGCCCAAAAAATTCGATTTTTTTCCCCGTTTTTTGGGGATTTTTCGGGTGTTTTTCATCCGATTTCCTCGGGGTTTTTTTAAATTTTCGGGCGGAATTTTGGGGGTGAATTTGGGCGTTTTTGGGGCTGATTTTAACCCTTCGTTGCCCAGTGGGAGCCTCGACACTCGTCGCTCTCCTGCGCCGAATTCGGGGCCTGGCTCCGATCGCGGGACCCGCCGGGGACCCCCCCAGGGCCTGGGAGCGTTCCTGGGAGAGACCGGAATCGGTGCGAAAAACGGGGATTTTGGGAAAAACGGGGAAAAACGGGAAAAAACGGGGAAAAAACGGGAAAAACGGGGATTTCGGGGGGAAAATGGGGATTTTGGGGGAAAAAATGGGGATTTTCGGGGAAAAAACGGGAAAAAACGGGGATTTCGGGGGGAAAAATGGGGATTTTGGGGGGAAAAATGGGGGGAGAAAGGGAATTTTTTGGGGGGAAAAAAGAGAATTTTGGGGGGAAAAGTTTGGGAAAAATAATAGAATTTTTGGGAAAAAAATGGGGATTTTGGAGTGAAAAATGGGAATTTGGGGGGAAAAATGGGGATTTTCGGGGGAAAAATTGGGAATTTTTTGGGGGAAAATGGGAATTTTGGGGGGAAATGGGGAGAAAATGGGAATTTTTTGGGGGGGAAAAAGAATTTTGGGGGAAAAATTTGGGAAAAAAAATGGAATTTGAGGGGAAAAATGGGAATTTTGGGGGAAGAATGGGATTTTTTGGGGGAAAAAAAAATTGGGATTTTGGGGGAAAATTGGGGATTTTTGGGGTGAAAATGGGGGAAAAATGGGAATTTTGGGGGGAAAATGGGAGAGAAATGGGAATTTTTGGGGGGGAAAAAGAGAATTTTGGGGGGAAAAGTTTGGGGAAAAAAATAGAATTTTTGGAAAAAAAAAATGGGGATTTTGGAGGGAAAAATGGGAATTTGGGGGGAAAAATGGGGATTTGGGGGAAAAAAATTGGGATTTTGGGGGAAAAAATGGGGATTTTTGGGGTGAAAAGGGGGAAAAATGGGAATTTTTGGGGGGAAAATGAGGGGATAAGGGGAATTTTTTTGGGGGGAAAAAAGAGAATTTTGGGGGGAAAAGTTGGGAAAAATAATAGAATTTTTGGGAAAAAATGGGGATTTTGGAGTGAAAAATGGGAATTTGGGGGGAAAAAAATTGGGATTTTGGGGGGAAAATGGGGATTTTGGGGGTGAAAATGGGGAAAAATGGGAATTTTTGGGGGGGAAAAGAGATAATTTTGGGGGGAAAAATTTGGGGAAAAAAATAGAATTTTTGGGAAAAAAATGGGGATTTTGGGGGGAAAAATGGGGATTTGGGTGGAAAAAATAATGGGGATTTGGGGGTAAAAAATGGGGATTTTGGGGGGAAAATGGGGGAAAAATGGGAATTTTGGGGGAAGAAATGGGGATTTGGGGGAAAAAAAAGGAATTTTGGTAAAAAATTGGAATTTTGGGGGAAAAATCGGGATTTTGGGGGGAAAATGGATTTTTTTGGGGGAGAATAGAGATAATTTTGGGGGGGAAATTTGGGGGGAAAAAAATGGGGATTTTGGAGTGAAAAATGGGGGATTTTGGGGGGGAAATGGGATTTTTTGGGGGGAAAAATGGGGGGAAAATGGGATTTTTGGGGGGAGAAAAGAGAGAATTTTGGGGGGAAAAATTTGGGGGAAAAAATGGGATTTTGGGGGAAAAGGGGGAAAAATGGAATTTTTGGGGAAAAATGGGAATTTTGGGGGAAAATGGGGGAAAAAGGGAACTTGGGGGAAGAAATGGGGATTTTGGGGAAGAAAAAAGGAAATTTTGGTAAAAAATGGGATTTTGGGGGGAAAATTGGGGATTTTGGGGGTGAAATGGGGGAGAAATGGGAATTTTGGGGGGGGGAAAGAGAATTTTGGGGGAAAGTTTGGGGAAAAAATAGAATTTTTGGGCAAAAAATTGGGATTTTGGAGTGAAAAATGGGAATTTTGGGGGAAAAATGGGGGGAAAATGGAATTTTTGGGGGAGAAAATGGGGGGGAAAAGGGAATTTCTTGGGGGAAGAAATGGGGATTTTGGGGAAAAAAAAGGAATTTTGGTAAAAAAAATTGGAATTTTGGGGGAAAAATTTGGGGAAAAAAATAGAATTTTTGGGAAAAAAATGGGGATTTTGGAGTGAAAAATGGGGATTTGGGGGGAAATGGGGGGAGAAGGGATTTTGGGGGAAGAATGAGGATTTTGGGAAAAAAAAAGGAATTTTGATAAAAAAATTGGGATTTTGGGGGAAAAATTGGGAATTTTTGGGGGGAAAATGGGGGGAAAATGGGAATTTTGGGGGAAGAAATGGGGATTTTGGGGAAGAAAAAGGAATTTCGGTAAAAAAATTGGAATTCTGGGGGAAAAATTGGGGATTTTGGGGGTGAAAATGGGGGAAAAATGGGACTTTTGGGGGAAAAATGGGGGAAAAATGGGAATTTTGGGGGGAAAATGCGGGGAAAAAGGGAATTTGGGGGAAGAAATGGGGATTTTGGGAAAAAAAGGAATTTTGGTAAAAAAATTGGGATTTTTGGGGGGAAAATGGGGATTTTGGGGGTGAAAATGGGGGAAAAATGGGATTTTTTGGGGGGAGAAAAGAGATAATTTTGGGGGGAAAAATTTGGGGAAAAAAATGGGGATTTTGGAGTGAAAAATGGGATTTTGGGGGGAAAAATGGGAATTTGGGGGGAAAAAATGGGGATTTTGGGGGAAAAAAAAATCTGAATTTTGGGAGGGGTTTGGGAGAAAAAATCAGGAGATTTTTGGCAAAAAATGGGGATTTTTTTTGAGAAAGAAATGGGAATTTTGAAGGGAAAAAAGATAATTTTGGGGAAAAATGGGGATTTTGGGGAAAATATGGGAAATTTTGGGAGGAAATGGGGATTTTGGGAAAAATTGGGAAAAATGAGAATTTTGGGGATTTTAGGGGGAAAAAATCAGGATTTTTGGGGGGGAATGGGAATTTTTTGGAAAAATTGGGGGGGAATGGGGATTTTTTTGGGTGAAATTCTGGGGGAAAAAAAATTGAATTTTTAGGCGAATTATTGTGAATTTTTGGGTGAATTTTGGTGAATTTTTGGGTGATTTTTTCTGAGCTTTTTCTGAATTTTGGGTGAATTTTTGTGACTCTTGAGGTGAATTTTTGGGTGAATTTGGCGGAATTTGGGTGAAATTCCAGTTAACTTTGGATCAATTTGGGGTAAATTTGGGGTGAATTTGGGGTGAATTTTGGGTGAATTTGGGCTGAATTTCTGGGGAAAAAAAATTTGAATTTTTGGGCGAATTATTCTGAATTTTTTGGTGAATTTTGGTCAATTTTTGGGCGATTTTTTCTGGGTTTTTTTCTGAATTTTGGGCTGAATTTTGGGCTGAATTTGGGCTGAATTTTGGGTGAATTTTGGGTGATTTTGGGTCTCCCCAGCCTGTCCCCGCTGCGGGCAGCGCTTCGCCCTGGCCCGCGGCGGCTGTTTGCATTTCCAGTGCTCCCAGTGCCGCCACCAGTTCTGCGCCGGCTGCGGGGTCCCCTTCCACCAGCCCGGGGTGAGCCCATACTGGTTTATACTGGTTTGTACTGGGAGGGGGAAAATGGGGGAAAAACGGGGGGAAACGGTGAAAATTGGGTGAAAATTGGGTGAAAATCGGGTGAAAAACGGGTGAAAAACGGGAAATAAAGGGTTAAAAAGGGGTTAAAAGGAGGTTTGGGGTTACTGGTTTGTACTGGTTTATACTGGTTTATACTGGTTTATACTGGGAGTGGACTGGGAGGGGGAAAAGGGGAAAAAAATGGGGGAAAAATGGGAAAAAATGGGAAAAATGGGTGAAAAATGGGAAGGAAAGGGTTAAAAAAGGGTTAAAAGAGTGTTTGGGGTTACTGGTTTGTACTGGTTTATACTGGTTTTATACTGGTTTGTACTGGGAGTAGACTGGGAGAGGAAAAATGGGGAAAAAATGGGGAAAAAATGGGGGAAAATTGGGAAAAAATGGGAAAAATTGGGTAAAAAATGGGAAAAATGGTGGGAAAAGGGTTAAAAAGGGATTTGGGGTTACTGGTTTGTACTGGTTTGTACTGGTTTATACTGGGAGGGGGAAATGGGGGAAAAACGGGGGAAAATGGGGAAAAATTGGGGGAAATGGGAAAAAATGGGTAAAAAAATGGGAAAAATGGGGAAAATGGGGTTAAAAAGGGATTTGGGGTTACTGGTTTGTACTGGTTTGTACTGGTTTGTACTGGTTTTATACTGGTTTATACTGGTTTATACTGGGAGGGTGGAAATGGCAAAAAATTGGGGAAAAATGGGGAAAAAATGGGGGAAAATGGGAAAAATTGGAGAAAAAAAGGGTTAAACATGGATTTGGGGTTACTGGTTTGTACTGGTTTATACTGGTTTTATACTGGTTTATACTGGTTTATACTGGTTTATACTGGGAGGGAATGGGAGAGGAAAAATGGGGAAAAAATGGGGAAAAATTGGGAAAAAATGGGAAAAATTGGGTAAAAAATGGGAAAAATGGTGGGAAAAGGGTTAAAAAGGGATTTGGGGTTACTGGTTTGTACTGGTTTATACTGGTTTATACTGGTTTATACTGGGAGGGGGGAAATGGGGAAAAAATGGGGAAAATGGGAAAAATTGGAGAAAAAAAGGGTTAAACATGGATTTGGGGTTACTGGTTTGTACTGGTTTATACTGGTTTTATACTGTTTTTATAGTGGTTTGTACTGGTTTATACTGGTTTTATACTGGTTTATACTGGGAGGGACTGGGAGAGGAAAAATGGGGAAAAAATGGGGAAAAAATGGGGAAAAATTGGGAAAAAATGGGAAAAATTGGGTAAAAAATGGGAAAAATGGTGGGAAAAGGGTTAAAAAGGGATTTGGGGTTACTGGTTTGTACTGGTTTGCACTGGTTTTATACTGGTTTATACTGGTTTATACTGGGAGGGGGAAATGGGGGAAAAACGGGGGAAAATGGGGAAAAATTGGGGAAAAAATGGGTAAAAAAAATGGGAAAAATGGGGAAAATAGGGTTGAAAAGGGATTTGAGGTTACTGGTTTGTACTGGTTTGCACTGGTTTATACTGGTTTATACTGGTTTATACTGGGAGAGGGAAAATGGAGGAAAAAATGGGGAAAAAAATTGGGTAAAAATGGGCAAAAAAAAGGAGAAAACGTTTAACATTTTTCGCCCAATTTTCCTCAGTTTTTCGCCCGTTCCTCGGCCGTTCCTGGTCGGATTTTCACCAAATTTTTTTTGTTTTGCCCCAAATTTTCTCCTCCTTCTGCCCCTCCCCCACCCCTCCCGCCTTGCCCCTCCCCCACCGCAGAGCTGCCCCTCCCCCCAGTGCCCCCTCGGGGGGTCGCTGCACGGGCACCACCCCCGCGATTGCCTCTTCTACCTGCGGGACTGGGAGCCCACCCGGCTGCAGCAGCTGCTCCAGGTGGGCACTGGTTTGTACTGGTTTGTACTGGGAGGGGAGAAATGGGGAAAAAACGGGGGAAAACGGTGAAAATTTGGTGAAAATCGGGTGAAAATTGGGTGAAAAATGAGTGAAAAATGGGCGGAAAAGGGTTAAAAGTTGGGAAATAAAGGGTTAAAATGGAAGAGAAAGGGTTAAAAGGGGATTTGGGGTTACTGGTTTGGACTGGTTTGTACTGGGAGGGGGGAAATGGGGAAAAAATGGGGGAAATTGGAAAAAATTGGGTGAAAATTGGGTGAAAAATGGGTGAAAAATGGGCGAAAAAGGGAATTAAAGGGTTAAAAGTGGGAATTAAAGGGTTAAAAGTGGGACATAAAGGGTTAAAATGGGGAAAAGGGGATTTGGGGTTACTGGTTTGTACTGGTTTATACTGGTTTGTATTGGGAGGGGGGAAATGGGGAAAAAACGGGGGAAAATGGTGAAAATTGGGTGAAAAATGGGCGAAAAAGGGTTAAAAGTTGGGAAATAAAGGGTTAAAATGGAAGAGAAAGGGTTAAAAGGGGATTTGGGGTTACTGGTTTGGACTGGTTTGTACTGGTTTGTACTGGGAGGGGGAAATGGGGGAAAAATGGGGGAAATTGGAAAAAATTGGGTGAAAATCGGGTGAAAAATGGACGAAAAGGGTTAAAAACGGGAATTAAAGGGTTAAAAGTGGGAAATAAAGGGTTAAAAATGGGGAAAAGGGGATTTGGGGTTACTGGTTTATACTGGTTTGTACTGGTTTGGACTGGGAGGGGGAAATGGGGAAAAAACGGGGGAAAATGGTGAAAATTGGGTGAAAAATGGGTGAAAAACGGGCGAAAAAGGGAATTAAAGGGTTAAAAATGGGAAATAAAGGGTTAAAAGGGGATTTGGGGTTACTGGTTTGTACTGGTTTGTACTGGGAGGGACTGGGAGGGGAGAAATGGGGAAAAAATGGGGGAAATTGGAAAAAATTGGGTGAAAATCGGGTGAAAAATGGACGAAAAGGGTGAAAAACGGGAATTAAAGGGTTAAAAATGGGAAATAAAGGGTTAAAAATGGGGAAAAGGGGATTTGGGGCTACTGGTTTGTACTGGTTTGTACTGGTTTGTACTGGGAGGGGAGAAATGGGGAAAAAACGGGGGGAAACGGTGAAAACTGGGTGAAAATCGGGTGAAAAATGGATGAAAAAGGGTTAAAAACGAGAATTAAAGGGTTAAAAGTGGGAAATAAAGGGTTAAAAATGGGGAAAAGGGATTTGGTGTTACTGGTTTGTACTGGGAGGGGGGAAATGGGGGAAAAATGGGGAAAAACGGTGGAAATTTGGTGAAAATTCATGAAAAATGGGCAAAAAAGGGTTAAAAATGGGAAATAAAGGGTTAAAATGGGATTTGGGGTTACTGGTTTATACTGGTTTATACTGGTTTATACTGGTTTGGACTGGTTTGTACTGGGAGGGGATTTTGGGGCTTTCCAAGGGTCAAAAATGGGGAAAATTTGGGGTTAAATGGGATTTTTTATATACTGGTTTATACTGGTCCATACCGGTCCATACTGGTTTATACTGGTTTATACTGGTCCATACTGGTCCATACTGGTCCATACTGGTTTATACTGGTCCATACTGGTCCATACTGGTCCATACTGGTTTATAGTGGTCCATACTGGTCTGTACTGGTTTATACCAGTCCATACTGGTTTATACTGGTCCATACTGGTTTATACTGGTTTATACTGGTTTTTACTGGGATCTCTCCCCTCAGAGTGGGAACGTCGCCTTCGAGACGGAGCCGCCCCCTGATGCCCCACCCAACCCAACTGGTCTGTACTGGTTTATACTGGGTTGCACTGGTTTATACTGGTTTATACTGGTTTATACTGGTTTATACTGGTTTATACTGGTTTGCACTGGGAAATCACAAAATTCCCATTTCTTTCCCCCCAAAATTCCCGGATTTTTCCCCAAAATTCCCATTTTCCCCCCATTTCCCCACATTTTTCCCAAAATCCCCATTTTATCCCCCATTTTTATTCCCAAAATTCCCTTTTCTCCCCCCACATCCCCATTTTTCACCATTTTCCCCCAAAATCCCCATTTTTCCCCCAAAATCCCCATTTTTCTTTCATTTTTTCCCATTTTTCCCCCCAAAATCCCCATTTTTTCCATTTTGTCCAAAATCCCCGTTTTTCCCCCCAAAATCCCCATTTTTCCCCCCAAAATTGCTGTTTCCCCCCCCCAAATTCCCCATTTTTCCCTTTTTTTTCCCAAAAATCCCCGTTTTTCCCCCAAAATCCCCATTTTTTCTCAAAATCCCCATTTTCCCACCCAAAATCCCATTTTTATTCCCAAAATTCCCATTTTTTCCTCCATTTTCCTTTCCAAAATCTCTATTTTCCCCCCCAAAATCCCCATTTTTTTTCATTTTCTCCCCATTTTTATTCCCAAAATTGCCATTTTTCCCCCCATTTTCCCCCCAAAATCCCCATTTTTCCCATTTTAACCAAAATCCCCATTTTTCTCCTCAAACCCCCATTACCCATTTCCCCCCCAAAATCCCCATTTTTTTTCCTTTTTCCCCCAAAATCCCCATTTTTTCCCATTTTCCCCAAAATCCCCATTTTCCCCCCCAAAATCCCCATTTTTTTTCATTTTCCCCCCAAAATCCCCATTTTATCCCCAAAATCCCCGTTTTTCCCCCAAAATCCCCATTTTTATTCCTAAAATTCCAATTTTGCCCCCGAAACTCCCCATTTCCCCCCATTTTCCCCCAAAATCCCCATTTTTAACCCAAAATCCCCATTTTCCCCCAAAATCCCCATTTTTACCCCAAAATCCCCATTCCCCCCCATTTTTATTCCCAAAATTCCTATTTTTTCTCCCCTAAAATCCCCATTTTTTTTTCATTTCCCCCAAAATCCCCATTTTTCCCATTTTACCCAAAATCCCCTTTTTTCTCCCCAAACCCCCATTTCCCATTTCCCCCCCAAAATCCCCATTTTTCTTCATTTCCCCCCAATTTTTTTTCCCAAAATCCCCATTTTTCTTCATTTCCCCCCCATTTTTTTGCCCAAAATCCCCATTTTTCCCCCCATTTTCCCATTTTGCCCAAAATCCCCGTTTTTCTCCCCAGAACGGTGCCCGGTGCCCGAGCAGAAGCCGTTCGGGGCCGCGCTCCGGGACGAGCCCTGCGGGAGGGACACGGCCCCGGGCCAGGCCGGGCTCTGCCGGTCAGTTTGGGGCAATTTCCGGCGATTTTGGGACATTTTGGGGCAATTTCTGTCAATTTTGGGGCATTTTGGGTCTTTTTTAGGGGATTTTTGGGGCATTTTTAGGGGATTTTTGGGGCCGTTTTTAAGGTGTTTTTGGGGTTGTGGTCACTCATTGGTCACTCGAGGTCATTTTTGGGGCAATTTCCGGGGATTTTGGGACATTTTGGGTCAATTTCTGTCAATTTTTGATAATTTCGGGTCTTTTTTAGGGGATTTTTGGGGCATTTTTAGGGCGTTTTTTGGGCTGTTTTTAAGGTGTTTTTGGGGTTGTGGTCACTCATTGGTCACTCATTGGTCACTCGGGGTCATTTTTGGGGCAATTTCTGGGGATTTTGGGACATTTTGGGTCAATTTTAGGGAATTTTGGGACATTTTGGGTCAATTTTAGGGAATTTTGGGACATTTTGGGTCTTTTTTAGGGGATTTTTGGGCCATTTTTAAGGTGTTTTTGGGGTTGTGGTCACTCATTGGTCACTCAGGGTCATTTTTGGGGCAATTTTAGGGGATTTTGGGACATTTTGGGTCAATTTTAGGGGATTTTGGGACATTTTGGGTCAATTTTAGAGGATTTTGGGTCTTTTTTAGGGGATTTTTGGGGCATTTTTAGGGTGTTTTTTGGGTCGTTTTTAAGGCGTTTTTGGGGTTGTGGTCACTTGTTGGTCACTCATTGGTCACTCAGGATCATTTTTGGGGCAAATTCCGGGGATTTTGGGACATTTTGGGTCAATTTTAGGGGATTTTTAGGTCATTTTGCATCATTTTTGGGCCGTTTTTGGGTCATTTTTGGTCATTTTCGGGTCATTTTCAGTCACTTTTATGGGTTTTTTTTGTGCCATTTTTGGGTCATTTTTTGCTCATTTTTGGCTCATTTTGGGCTCATTTTTGTGCTATTTTTGGGTCATTTTAATGCCATTTTTCAGTCATTTTTGGGTCATTTTTGGGTCATTTTGGTGCCATTTTGGGTCATTTTGGTGCCGTTTTTGGGTCATTTTTGGGTCATTTTCAATCACTTTTATGGGGTTTTTCGTGCCATTTTTGGGTCATTTTTGGGTCATTTTGGGTCATTTTTGGATCATTTTTAGGGGGAATTTTTGTGGCATTTTGGCTCATTTTGTGCCATTTTTGGGTCATTTTTGGGTCATTTTGTGCCATTTTTGGATCATTTTTTGCTCATTTTTGGCTCGTTTCGCCTCATTTCGGGCTCATTTTTTGTGGGAATTCTTGTGCCATTTTCTGCTCATTTTTTCCTCATTTTTTTACTCTTTTTTGGGCCATTTTTTTGCTCGTTTTTGGCTCGTTTTTGGCTCATTTTTGGCTCATTTTTTTACTCTTTTTTTGCTCATTTTTTGCTCATTTTTTTACTCTTTTTTGGCTCGTTTTTTGCTCATTTTTGGCTCGTTTCGCCTCATTTCGGGCTCATTTTTCATGGGAATTCTTGTGCCATTTTTTGCTCATTTTTTTGCTCATTTTTTTGCTCATTTTTTGCTCATTTTTGGCTCGTTTCGCCTCATTTCGGGCTCATTTTTCATGGGAATTCTTGTGCCATTTTTTCCTCATTTTCTGCTCATTTTTCCCTCATTTTTTCCTCTTTTTTGACCCATTTTCTGCCATTTCTGCCTCTTCCCAGCCCTCACTACTGCGAGTACCTGGTGTCACTCAGGGGTCACTCGGGGCCATTTTGGGTCATTTTTGGGTCATTTTTTAGGGGGATTTTTGTGTCTTTTTTGGCTCATTTTTGGCTCATTTTTTGCTCATTTTTTGCTCATTTTTTGCTCATTTTTTGCTCGTTTCACCTCATTTCAGGCTCATTTTTTAGGGAGATTTCTGCCTCATTTTTTTCTCATTTTTTCCTCATTTTTTTCCTCTTTTTTGACCCATTTTCTGCCATTTCTGCCTCTTCCCAGCCCTCACTACTGCGAGTACCTGGTGTCACTCAGGGGTCACTCGGGGCCATTTTGGGTCATTTTTGGGTCATTTTTTAGGGGGATTTTTGTGTCTTTTTTGGCTCATTTTTGGCTCATTTTTTGCTCATTTTTTTACTCTTTTTTGGCTCGTTTTTTGCTCATTTTTTGCTCATTTTTTCCTTATTTTTTTACTCTTTTTTGGCTCATTTTTTGCTCATTTTTTCTCATTTTTTGCTCATTTTTTTGCTCATTTTTTGCTCATTTTTTGTGTCATTTTGGGCTCATTTCGCCTCATTTTGGGCTCATTTTTTAGGGAGATTTCTGCCTCATTTTTTGCTCATTTCTGCTCATTTTTGGCTCATTTTTTGCTCGTTTTTGGCTCATTTTTTTGCTCATTTTTGGCTCATTTTTTGCTCGTTTTTGGCTCATTTTTTGCTCGTTTTCAGCTCGTTTTTTGCTCATTTTTGGCTCATTTCGCCTCATTTCAGGCTCATTTTTTAGGGAGATTTCTGCCTCATTTTTTGCTCTTTTTTTGCTCGTTTTTGGCTCATTTTTTGCTCATTTTTTGCTCATTTCGCCTCATCTCGGGCTCATTTTTTAGGGAGATTTCTGCCTCATTTTTTGCTCATTTTTTGCTCATTTTTTGCTCATTTTTAGCTCATTTTGCCTCATTTCGGGCTCATTTTTCATGGGAATTTTTGTGCCATTTTTTCCTCATTTCTGCTCATTTTTCCCTCATTTTTCCCTCCTTTTTGCCCCATTTTCTGCCGTTTCTGCCTCTTCCCAGCCCTCACTACTGCGAGTACCTGGTGTCGCTGATCAACCGCCACGGGCTCGACCCCGCCCCTCTCTATGACCCGGCCGAGCTGCGCGCGGCCGCAGAGCGCCACCTAGCGGCCGGGAGGACCCGGCGCCGCCCGGGCGAGAGCGAGGCCGAGCACCGACTGCGCATGCTCCGCCTGCTGGGGGAGGAGGCGCCGCTGCGGCCCCGCCCACAGGGGGCGGGGCTGAGGGCGCTATGCAAATGAGGCGCCGGATAAGGGGGAAATGACCATATATGGGCAAAATGACCTTATATGGGCAACGCGGGGGTTTAATGGGGATTTTGGGGTTTTAATGGGGGATTTGGGGGGGATTTGGGGGGGATTTTGGGGTTTTAAGGGAGGATTTGGGGGTTTTATGGGGGATTTTGGGGGATTTTGGGGTTTAATGGGGGATTTTGGGGTTTCTTAAGGGGGATTTTGGGGTTTTAATGGGGATTTTGGGGTTTTTTTAGGGGATTTTGGGGTTTCTTAAGGGGGATTTTGGGGTTTTAATGGGGGATTTTGGGGTTTTAATGGGAATTTTGGGGGATTTTGGGGTTTTATGGGGGATTTTGGGGGGTTTTGGGGGATTTTGGGGTTTTAATTTGGGGTTTAATGGGGGATTTTGGGGTTTTAATGGGGAATTTTGGGGTTTTTTAGGGGATTTTGGGGTTTTTTTAGGGGATTTTGGGGTTTTAATGGGGATTTTGGGGTTTTATGGGGGATTTTGGGGGATTTTGGGGTTTTAAGGGGGATTTTGGGGTTTTAACGGGGGATTTTGGGTTTTTTTTAGGAGATTTTGGGGTTTTATGGGGGATTTTGGGGGATTTTGGGGTTTTTTTAGGGGATTTTGGGGGATTTTGGGGTTTTAAGGGGGAATTTTGGGGTTTTAATGGGGGATTTGGGGGGATTTTGGGGGATTTTGAAATTTTAATGGGGGATTTGGGGGGATTTTGGGGTTTTTTTAGGGGATTTTGGGGTTATAAAGGGGGATTTTGGGGTTTAATGGGGAATTTTGGGGTTTTAATGGGGATTTTGGGGTTTTAAAGGGGGATTTTGGGGTTTAATGGGGAATTTTGGGGTTTTATGGGGGATTTTGGGGGATTTTGGGGAGTTTTGGGGATATTCTTGCTGAATTTTGGGGGTTTTTTTAGGGGGATTTTGGGGTTTTTTGGGTTATTTATAAGGAATTTTGGGGATTTTTTGGGGGAATTTTGGGGTTTCTTAAGGGGAATTTTGGGGTTTTTTGGGTTATTTTTTTCGGGGGGGATATTCTTCGGGCATTTTGGGGTTTTTTTGGGGGGAATTTTGGGGTTTTTTTAGGGGAATTTTGGGGGTTTTTTTGGGTTATTTTGGGGCACTTCGGGGGTTTTTTTGGGAATTTTGGAGGGGTTTTTTTTGGAATTTTGGGGGTTTTTTGGGGAAATTTTGGGGGTTTTTTGGGGAATTTTGGGGCTTTTTGGGTCATTTTGGAATTTTTTTTTTTTTTTTAGAATTTTGGGGGGTTTTTTTAGGAATTTTGGGGGAGTTTTTTTTGAATTTTGGGGTTTTTTTGGGGTGTTTTGGGGGTTTTTTGGGGCGTTTTGGGTTTTTTTGGGCATTTTGGTTTTTGTTTTTTTAGGAATTTTGGGGCTTTTTTGGGGAATTTTGCAGAGGTTTTTTTTAGGAATTTTGGGGGTTTTTCAGGTCATTTTGGGTTTTTTTTTTTAGGAATTTCGGGTTTTTTTGAGGGGAATTTTGGGGGGTTTTTTTTGGGGAATTTTGGGGGAATTTTGGACACATTCTGGGGGAATGTTGGGGTTTTTTTGGGTCATTTTGGTTTGGTTTTTTTTTAGGAATTTTCCAGGGTTTTTGGGGGAATTTTGGGGCTTTTTTGCATCATCTTTGGCAATTTTTGGGGAATTTTTTTGGGAAATTTGGGGTCATTCTTGAGAAATTTTGCCGTTTTTTGGGGGAATTGTGGGGTAATTTTGGGGCATTTTGGGATAATTTTGGGATTATTCTGGGGGATTTTGTGGATTTTTTGTGGATTTTTAAAGATTTTTGGGTCATTTTGGGTAATTTTGGGGTTTCTGAATGATTTTGGAATTATTGTGGAGTTTTTTGGGGATTTTTTTGGGGAATTTTGGGGAATTTTGGGGCATTTTGGGATAATTTTGGGGTTTTTTTCAGGGAATTTTTGGGGCTTTTTGGAATTACAGATTATTTTGGAATTTTTAGGGTGATTTTGGGGGAATTTTGGGGGTTTTGGATAATTTCGGGATTATTTTGGAGGTTTTTGGGGGATTTTTGGGGAATTTGGGGGAAATTTGGGGGATTTTTGGGGTCATTTTGGGGGCTTTGAGGTATTTTAGGGATTTTTGGGATTATTTTGGGCTTTTTGGGGGGAATTTTGGTGGAATTTTGGGACATTTTTGGGGTTACTTGGGGACATTTAGGGAATTTTGGGTTATTTTGGAATATTTGGGTTATTTTTGGGTCATTTCGGAGCATTTTGGGGTCGCTATGCAAATGAGGCTGTATGAATAATTAAATAAATCTGATGAATTGTGGTTTTTATGCAAATAAAGTCATTATTAATGCAGAGCCACGCCTTTTATGTTAATGAGCACCTTATATGGGGAAAGGACAGCTGGGATCCCCAAAATCCCCAAATTCACCCCAAATCCCCAAATTTATCCCAAATTCACCCCAAATCCCCAAAATTCAACCTAAAATCCTTCAAATTTACCCAAAATTCTCACAAAAATCCCCCAAATTCACCCCCAAATCCACCTGAGATCCTCAAAATCCCCCAAATTTACCCCAAAATCCCCCAAATTCACCCCAAATCCCCGAAATTCACCCCAAAATCCAGCTGGGATCCCCAAATTTCCACAAATTCACCCTAAAATCCCACCTGGGACCCCCAAAATCGCCCAAATTTACCCCAAAATCTACCAAATATACCCCAAATCCCCCAAATTCCCCCCAAAATCCAGCTGGAACCCTAAAATTCTACAAATTTACCCCAAATCTCCAAAATCCACCCCAAATTTCATTAAAATCCACCCCCAAATCCCCCAAATTTACCCCAAATCTCCCAAATTTACCCCAAAATCCCCAAATCCACCCCAAAATCCCCAAATTTAACCAAAGGCTTCCAAATTAAACCCAAATTTTCCCCAAATCCTCCCAAGTTCTCCCTAAAATCCCCCAAATTTACCCCAAAATCCACCTGGGATCCCCCAAATTCACCCAAAATGCCCCAAATCCCCCCCAAAATCCACTTGGGATCCTCAAAATCCCCCAAATTTAACCCAAAATCCCAAAAATTCACCCCAAAATGCCCCAAATCCACCCTAATTCACCCCAAAATCACCAAATCCACCCTAAAATCCCCAAAATTTCCCCCAAATCCACCCCCAAATTCCCCAAATTAACCCAAAAATTCCCCAAATTAACCCCAAAACCCTCAAATTCACCCCAAAATCCCCAAAATTTCCCCTAAATCCCCCAAATTTCCCCCAAATTTCCCAAATTCACCCCCAAATCCCCCAAATTAACCCAAAAATTCCCCAAAATTCCCCCAAAATCCCCAAATTCACCCCAAAATCCCCAAATTTCTCCCAAATCCTCCGAATTTCCCCCAAAATCTCCCAAAGTTACCCCAGAATTCCAGAAAATCCCCCCAAAATCCTCCAAATTTACCCCCAAATTTACCCCAAATTCACCAAAAATCCCCGAAAATCCTTCCAATTCACCCCCAAACCCCCCTGAAATCCCCAAAATCCCCCAAAATCCCCCAAATTTCCCCAAATTCCCCCAAATTTCCCCAAAATCCCCCAAATTCCCCCCAAAATCCCCTCAGGCGCCCCCCCCCCTTCCCGCCATTTCCCCCCCCCCCACCCTTCCCGCCATTTCCCTTCCCCTTCTTCTCCCCTCACACCGTCCGCCCTCTGATTGGCTGAAATCTTCCCGCCCTTTCCCTCCCCTCTCTCCGATTGGCCAGCGCCCGTTGCCGAGGCAAGCTCCGCGCGTTGATTGGTCCGAGGGGTCTAATGAGAACGAGAAAGGGGGGGCGTGGTCTGCTGAGGCAGGCGGCGCGCTGATTGGCTGAGCTCAGCGAGGTGGGCGGGGCAACCGAGGTGATAAAAGCGGCGGCGCGGCGCGCGCGGGCTCAGTGCGGCGGCGGCGGCGGTCGAGGCGCGGCTGCGGCGGGAGCGACTCCAGCGCTTTAAACTCCTCCTTTTTAATTAATTTAATTAACCGAATCACCTTGATTAGCGCAATTAACACCAGGGGGCTCGCGCGGGTTAATCGAGGCGTTCATTAAGCGCTAATTGGCGCCGCCGAGGGCGATCGGAGGCGGGTTTGGGTTTAAAACGATTTAATTAAATTATTCATTTATCCTACGTTTAATTAATGAGCTGTTAATTAGCGTTAATTACTCATTAGAGAGGGCGCTGCGGGCGAAATTCGCTTTTTAAGCGCGATTTTGGCTTGAATTTCTCCCGTTTGCCTCGAGTTGATTTAATTTTAGCGCAGAGGTTTTAAGTTTTAATTGGTCTTAATTAATTTTAGCTAATTGGAGTTAATTTGAATTAAATTTGGGCGGTTTTAGTGAAGGTTTGGGGTGGTTTTGTCCCATTTTGTCGATTAAATTAAATTAAATTAAATTAAACCCAATTAAATAAATCCAATTAAATGAAACCCAACGAAATCCAATTAAATTAATTTAAATTAAATCCAGTTCAATTAAATCAAATGAAATTAATTCCAATTAAATTCCATTACATTGAAGCCAATTAAATCTAATTAAATTAAAGACATTAAATTGAAATTAAATCCAATAAAATCCAATTAAATTAATTTTAATTAAATCCAATTAAACCAAATTTTAACCCCATTTCACCTTGTTTATTAATTAGCGTTTATTGAATTAAATTTATTTTCTCCAGGTTTAGGTGTTAAGCTCGCCTTTAGAACTTTAAAATTAATTAAAATTGCTTCAAGTAATTAATATTTAATTTCATTAGTTAATTAGTTAAGTTATTCAGTTTTTGGGGAAAATTTGAATTTTTTGGGTGTTTTTTGAGGCTTTTTTGGCCTTTTTATCCCGTTTTGAGTGTAAATAATTTAAATATTCCCTTAATTTATTAAAATTTATTTGCATTAATGAATATTTAATTAATAGTTAATATTTATTCAAATTTTGAGGCTTTTTCCGGCAATTTTGGGTCCTTTTTTTAGGTCTAAAATTCCCATTTTTGACCTCACATTTTAATAATTAACTTTTAAAACTTAAAATTTATAGAGTATTTAATTAACTTATTAAATTTTAAATTAATTTATTAATTAAATTTATTAATTGATGCCATAAATTTTGGGTTTAAAGCCGATTTCATTCAAGTTTTCGGGAGGTTTTGGGGCTTTTTTGGGGTAAAATTATTCAAATAATTAAAAAAAATTCACGTTAATTAATGAATATTAAATTCGTATTTGAATGTTTATTATTTTAAAATTGCATCTGAAATTTAGATTTGAATTTATTTAAATTTTAGGGGTTTTTTTTGCCTTTTTAAGGTGTTTTGAGACGTTTGAATTTTAATTTAAATTTAAATACCTATTTAATTCAATAATTAAAATAATAAAGTAATTTTAATAATCTTATTAAGTTAATTTTAACAATTTCATTAATTAATTTCAATAATTTAAATTAATCTTCATATTTAAATTTTGAGCACCTGACTGAACACATTTCAACCTTTAAATTTAAAGAATAATTTAAATATCATTTTAATTTATTCCCACTCATTAATTTTAAGGGTTTTATTTAAATATCTTAATTAATTAAAATTTGTTAATTTTATTAAAATTCATTAAATTTAGCTATTTTAATTCCCATTTTTGGCCATTTTTGCTTCATTTTTCCCAAATTTCGTGACTTAAAAATTCCAACTTTCATTCTAATTTCAATTTATTAAATAGATAAATTAAGGGTTCAACGTATGCAAATTTATGCAAATTTTTACGCGAGTTAATACACATTTTAAAATTGATTTTTAACCATTTTTGAGCGAATTCCCCCTCTAGTTTTTAACCAAAATCGCCTTTTTTCGCCCCGGTTTTTTTTTCCATTCAAATTCTTCAATTTGAAATATTCGGATTTATTTGAATTTATTCGAATTTATTCAAATTTATTCAAATTTATTCAAATTTATTCAAATCCGCGGGAGCTCCCAGCATGTTCTACTACCCCGAGGTGCTGCGGCGTCGCACCGGCTGCTTCGGCACCATCTGGTGAGGGAATTTTGGGGCAAATTCCGGCGGTTTTGGGAAAATTCCGGATTTTGGGGAACTTTTAGGGGATTTTGGGTCATTTTTAGTGGATTTTGGGTCATTTTTTTAGAGGATTTTGGGTCAATTTTAGTGGATTTTGGGTCATTTTTTAGAGGATTTTGGGTCAGTTTTAGTGAATTTTGGGTCATTTTTTAGAGGATTTTGGGTCAATTTTAGCGAATTTTGGATCATTTTTTAGAGGATTTTGGGTCAATTTTGGGTAATTTTTTAGTGGATTTTGGGTCAATTTTAGGAAATTATGGATCATTTTTCGGTCATTTTTTAGAGGATTTTGGGTCATTTTTTAGAGGATTTTGGGTCAATTTTAGTGTATTTTGGGTCAGTTTTTATTGAATTTTGGGTCATTTTTTAGAGGATTTTGGGTCAATTTTAGAGGATTTTGGGTCAATTTTGGGTCATTTTTTAGTGGATTTTGGGTCAATTTTAGTGGATTTTGGATCATTTTTAGGTCTTTTTTTTAGAGGATTTTGGTGAATTTTTGGCGAATTTTGGGTCATTTTGGGTCATTTTTTAGAGGATTTTGGGTCATTTTTAGAGGATTTTGGTTCATTTTTAAGTCATTTTTTTAGAGGATTTTGGTGAATTTTTGGCGAATTTTGGGTCATTTTGGGTCATTTTTTAGAGGATTTTGGGTCATTTTTAGGTCTTTTTTTTAGAGGATTTTGGTGAATTTTTGGCGAATTTTGGGTCATTTTTGGGTCATTTTTTAGAGGATTTTGGGTCAATTTTAGTGGATTTTGGGTCAATTTGGGGTAATTTTTTAGTGGATTTTGGGTCAATTTTAGCAAATTTTGGATCATTTTTGGGTCATTTTTTAGTGGATTTTGGGTCAATTTTAGTGGATTTTGGGTCATTTTTTAGAGGATTTTGGGTCATTTTTTAGAGGATTTTGGGTCAATTTTAGTGTATTTTGGGTCAATTTTGGGTCATTTTTTAGTGGATTTTGGGTCAATTTTAGGAAATTATGGATCATTTTTGGGTCATTTTTTAGAGGATTTTGGGTCATTTTTTAGAGGATTTTGGGTCTATTTTGGATCATTTTTTAGTGGATTTTGGGTCAATTTTAGCAAATTTTGGATCATTTTTGGGACATTTTTTAGTGGATTTTGGGTCAATTTTAGTATATTTTGGGTCAATTTTGGGTAATTTTTTAGTGGATTTTGGGTCAATTTTAGGAAATTATGGATCATTTTTTGGTCATTTTTTAGAGGATTTTGGGTCATTTTTTAGCGAATTTTGGGTCATTTTTTAGAGGATTTTGGGTCAATTTTACTGAATTTTGGGTGATTTTTAGGTCTTTTTTTAGAGGATTTTGGGTCATTTTTTGTGGATTTTGGTTCATTTTTAGGTCATTTTTTTAGAGGATTTTTGGTCAGTTTTGGTGAATTTTGGGTCATTTTTAGGTCATTTTTTTAGAGGATTTTGGTGAATTTTTGGCGAATTTTGGGTCATTTTGGGTCATTTTTTAGAGGATTTTGGGTCAATTTTAGCAAATTTTGGATTAATTTTAGGTCATTTTTTTAGAGGATTTTGGGTCAGTTTTTAGTGAATTTTGGGTCTTTTCTGGTGAATTTTGGGTCATTTTGAGTCATTTTTTATTGAATTTTGGGGCATTTTTAGCGAATTTTGGGTCATTTTGGGTCATTTTTTAGGGGATTTTGGGTCAATTTTAGTGAATTTTTGGTCATTTTTTAGGGGATTTTGGGTCAGTTTTTATTGAATTTTGGATAATTTTTTAGGGGATTTTGGGTCATTTTTAGGTAATTTTTTAGAGGATTTTGGTGAATTTTGAGTCAATTTTAGCAAATTTCGGGTCATTTTTAGGTCGTTCTTTAGAGGATTTTGGGTCAATTTTAGTGAATTTTGGGTCATTTTTAGGTCATTTTTTTGGTGGATTTTGGGTCAATTTTAGCAGATTTTGGGTCATTTTTAGGTCTTTTTATAGTGGATTTTTGGTCAATTTTAGCGAATTTTGGGTCATTTTTTAGAGGATTTTGGGTCACTTTTTAGCGTATTTTTGGGTCATTTTTGGCGAATTTTGGGTCATTTTTGGTTCATTTTTTTAGAGTATTTTGATTCATTTTTACCGGATTTTGGGCGGATTTTGGGTCATTTTCGGTGGATTTCGTTCATTTTTTTTTTAATTTTTCCCCATTTTCGTTCATTTCCCACAGAACCCCGGTGGATTTTGGGTGGAATTTGTTGGATTTTGGTGAATTTTGGGTGAATTTTGGTGTTTTTTTTGCAGGCTGGCGGCCACCTGCCACTCGCGGCTGCTGCGCCGGGAGTACCTGGGGGTGGACGTGCCCCGCACCAGGTGAGACCCAAAATCCCCCAAATTCACCCCAAAAAACACCCCAAAAACCCAAATTCACCCCCCAAAAAAAAAAACATTAAAAAAATCCAAACTTCACCCCAAAAAAACCCCAAATTCCCTCAAAAAAAAACCCCAAAAATTCAAATTTCACCTCAAAATCCCCCCAAAAATCTCCAAATTTTACCCCAAAATCTTCTCCAAAACCCCCAAAAATCCCAAAATTCACCCCAAAATCCCCTCAAAAAGCAAAAATTCAAAAAATTCCCCCAATAAATCCCAAATTTCACCCCAAAAATCCCCAAATTTCACCCCCAAAAAAATCCAAATTTCACCTGAAAATCCCCAAAAAAATCCCCAAATTTCACCCCAAAATTCCCTCAAAAAACCCAAAATTCCACAAATTCCCACCTAAAAATCCCAATTTTACCCTAAAAAATCCCAAAAATCCCCAAATTCCTCCCCAAAAATCCTCAAATTTCACCCCCCAAAAAATCCACATTTTACCCCAAAATCCCCCCAAAAAATCCCCAAATTTTACCCCAAAATCTCCTTTAAAAATACCCAAATTCCCTAAAAATCCCTAAAAATTCAAATTCCCCTTTAAAAAAAACCAAAAAACTGCCAAAAATCCCAAAATCCCCTCAAAATACCCCAAAAATTCAAATTTCTCCCAGAATCTCCTCAAAAAATCCCCGAATTTCACCCCCAAAACCGCCAAAAATCCCAAAATTTCTCCCCAAAAATCCCCAAATTTCACCCCCCAAAAAAATCCACATTTTACCCCAAAATCCTCCCAAAAATCCCCAAATTTTACCCCAAAATCTCCTCTAAAAAAATCTTCAAAATCCCCAAAAATCCCTAAAAATTCAAATTATGCTTTAAAAAACCCCCTCAAAAATCCCAAATTTCACCCCAAAAAAACCCAAAAATCCCCTCAAAAGAAACCCCAAAAATTCAAATATCTCCCAAAATCTCCTCCAAAAATATCAAAAATTCACCCCAAAAATCCCCAAATTTCACCCCCAAAAACTCCAAAAAAATCCAAAATTCCCCCAAAATCCCCTCAAAAAACCAAAATCCCACAAATTCCCCCCTAAAAATCTCAATTTCACCCTCAAAAGCCCTAAAAATTCCAAAATTCCTCCCCAAAAATCCAAATTCCTCCCCAAAAATCCCCAATTTTCACCCCCAAAACCCCCAGAAAAATCCAAATTTCTCCCAAAATCCCCCCAAAAATCCCCAAAATTCACCCCGAAATCCCCTCCAAAAATCCCAAAATTCACCCCAAAATCCCCTCCAAAAACCCAAAATTCCACAAACTCCCCCAAATCCCCGAATTTCCCCCCAAAAAAACATCAAAAATCCCAAAAAAATTCACCTCAGAAACTCCCGCCAAACCCCCCCCCCCGCCGTTTCCCGCCTTTCTCTTGGCCCCGCCCAGCGCCGCCGTGCTCTCGTTCGTGATTGGCCGAAGCGGCTGGGAAGTCCCGCCCCCTCCGGCCGGGGCCCCGCCCCCTCGCTGCTCGCTCTACCTGGGGGCGCTGCTGCAGCTCGGTCTCGCGAGAGTTTACCGCCGGCAATGCCACGAGCTGCTGGGTACCGCGAGATTATGCTAATGAGGGGGCGGGGCTATGGAAATGAGGCGGGTGGCGGGAACGGGGCTTGAGGGGAGGGTTTGAGGGGAATTTTGGGGAAATTTGGGATTTTGGGGCGGAATTTTTGGGGATTTTGGGGGAATTTTGGAGGATTTGGGGATTTTTGAGGGATTTTGGGTTTTTTTGGGGGGAATTTTGGGGAGAATTTGGGAATTTTGGGGGAAATTTTGGGGTTTTTTGAGGGGAATTTGTGGGAATTTTGGTGTTTTTGGGGGGAATGTGGGAATTTGGGGTTTTTTTGGGAATTTTGGGAGAATTTTTGGGAATTTGGGGGAATTTTGGGGAATTTGGGGAAGTTTTGGGGTTTTTTGGGGGAACTTTTTGGGAATTTTGGGGTTTTTGGGGGGAATTTTGGGGATTTTTAGAGGGAATTTTGGGGATTTTTAAGGGGAATTTTTTTTGGGAATTTTGAGGGATTTTTAGGAATTTGGGTTTTTTTTGGGGGGGAATTTGGGATTGAGGAGGATTTTTTGGGAATTTTGGTGGAATTTTTGGATTTTTTGGGGATTTTTTGGGGAAATTTTTGGGATTTTTGATGGGAATTTTTAGGGAATTTTGGGTTTTTTTGAGGGGAATTTTTGGGAATTTTTGAGGAATTTTTGGATTTCGTTGGGAATTTTTGGGGAATTTGGGGAAATTTTGGCAGAAATTTGGGATTTTCAGCAAAGTTTTTCGAAATTTTTGGGGAATTTTGGGGAAAATTTTAGGATTTTTGGGGAGAATTTTTAGGGAAAATTTGGGGGGAATTTTGGGGAGAATTTTTAGGAATTTGAGGAATTTTGGGGATTTTTAAAGGAAATTCCCAAAATTCTGGGGATGTTTTGGGGGAAATTTGGGAATTTTTGGTGAAGATTGGGATTTTTTGGGGTGGTTTTGGAAGAAATTTGGGGATTTTTTTAAATTTTGGAAAATTTGGGGGGAATTTTCAGTTTTTTGGGGAAAATTTGGGATTTCGGGGGAAAATTGGGGAGGTTTTGGAGGAGATTTGGGAAATTTTGGGGAAATTTGGGGTTTTGGGGGGAACTTTGGGAGATTTTGGGGGAACTTTGTGGAAATTTGGGATTTTTGGAGGAAATTTGGGATTTTTTTGGGGATTTCTCATTTTTGGGCAATTTTGGGTTGTCCTGGTTGGTTTTTGGGGTGGTTTGGGGGAATTTGGGCATTTTTGGGGTGAATTTTTTTGGGGATTTCTCAATTTTGGGATATTTTCGGGTTTCCTTGTGGATTTTGGGCTCAATTTTGGGTCATTTTTTGCCCATTTTGGGTCATTTTTTGCCCATTTTTAATGAGATTTTTCCTCCTCTTGGCGCCGTTTTGCCCCGATTTTGGGTGGTTTTGGGTCATTTTTGGGTGTTTTTTTTTGGGGATTTCACGGTTTTTGTTAATTTTGGGTTGTCCTGGTTGGATTTTGGGGGTTTTTGGGGTGGATTTTGGGGCATTTTTGGCCGTTTTTGGGTTTTTTTGCAGAGGAAGTTTCGCTGATCCTGGAGCGGCTGCATCGAGCGCGGCGCCCCCTGGTGGACATCGACATCAGCCCCACCCGCAGGTGCCAAAAATCCCCAAATTTCACCCCAAAATTCAGCCCCAAAAATTCCGAAAAATCGCCCAAAATTCCGCCCAAAAATCCCCCAAATTCAGCCAAAAAAAATTCTGTAAAATTCGCTCCAAAAATGCCGAAAATTAACCCAAAATTCAGCCCAAAAATGCAGGAATTTCACCCCAAAATCCACACAAAAATTCCAAAAAAATGCCCAAAATTCAGCCAAAATTCATCCCAAAATTAACCCAAAAAATCCCCAAAATTTGCCCATTACATACCCCATTTTCCCCTTTTATTTCCCCCAAAATTCCCATCTTTCTCCCTATTTTTCCCCATTATTTCCCCATTATTTTCCCCCCAATTTTTCCCCAAAATTCCCAATTTTCCCCGTTTTCCCCCCATTATTTCCCCATTATTTTCCCCAAAATTTTTCCCAAAATTCCCAATTTTCCCGTTTTCCCCCATTATTTCCCAATTATTTTCTCTATTTTCCCCCATTTTTCCCCATTTTTCCCCATTATTTTCACCCCATTTTTCCCCCAAAATTCCCATTATTTTCCCCATTATTCCCCCATAATTCCCATTTTTCCCCCATTTTTCCCCATTTTTTTCCCCATGATTTCCCCATTATTTTCCCCATTACTTCCCCATTATTTCCCCATTATTTTTCCCATTATTTCCCCAAAAATTCCCATTTTTTCCCCCAAAATTCCCATTTTCCCCATGATTTCCCCATTATTTCCCCCATATTTTCCCCAAATTCCCATTTTTTCCCCATTTTCCCCCATTTTTTCCCCATTTTTCCCCATTATTCCCCCATTTTTCCCCATTTTTTCCTCATGATTTCCCCATTATTTCCCCCCATTTTTTTCCCAAAATTCCCATTTTCCCCCCATTTTTTCCCATTTTTTCCCCATTTTTCCCCCATTATTTCCCCCCATTTTTTTCCCAAAATTCCCTTTTTTTCCCCATTTTTCCCCATTATTTTCCCCATTACTTTTCCCAAAATTCCCATTTTCCCCCATTTTTTCCCCATTTTTTCCCCATTATTTTCCCATTATTTCCCTGCAATTTTTCCCCAAAATTCCCATTTTTTTCCCCATTTTTTCCCCATTATTTCCCCCCCAATTTTTTCCCAAAATTCCCATTTTTTCCCCATTATTTCCCCATGATTTCCCCCACATTTTTCCCAAAATTCCCATTTTTCCCCCATTTTCCCCCATTATTTCCCCATTATCCCCCCATTTTTTCCCAAAATTCCCGTTTTTCCCCATTTTCCCCCCATTATTTCCCCATTATTTTCTCTATTCTTCCCCATTATTTCCCCATTATTCCCCCCCAAAATTCCCATTTTCCCCCCATTATTTTCCCAAAATTCCCATTTTTCCCCATTATTTGTCCCATTATTTCCCCCCAAAATTCCCATTTTCCCCCAATTTTCCCCCCCTTTTTTCCCCATTATTTCCCCATTATTTCCCCCCATTTTTTTCCCAAAATTCCCATTTTCCCCCATTTTTCCCCATTATTTCCCTGCAATTTTTCCCCAAAATTCCCATTTTTTCCCCATTATTCCCCCATTATTTTCCCCCCAATTTTTTCCCAAAATTCCCATTTTTCCCCATTATTCCCCCATTATTTCCCCCATTTATTCCCCATTATCCCCCCCATTTTTTCCCCAAAATTCCCATTTTTCCCCATTTTCTCCCATTTTTTCTCCATGATTTCCCCCCATTTTTCTCCCAAAATTCCCATTTTCCCCCCATTTTCCCCCCATTTTCCCCCATTTTTTTCCCATTATTTCCCCATTTTTTTCCCCATTATCCCCCCCCATTTTTCCCAAAATTCCCATTTTTTCCCCATTTTTCCCCCATTTCCCCCCCATTTTTTCCCAAAATTCCCATTTTTCCCCCATTTTTTCCCCATTTTTTCCCCATTATTTTCCCCCCAATTTTTCCCCCAAAATTCCCATATTTCCCCCATTATTTCCCCATCATTTCCCCGCAATTTTTTCCCAAAATTCCCATTTTTCCCCATTTTTCCCCCATTTTTTCCCCATTATCTCCCCCATTTTCCCCCCATTTTTCCCCATTTTTTCCCCATTATTTCCCCATGATTTCCCCCCATTTTTTCCCCAAATTCCCATTTTTCCCCATTCCCCCCATTTTTCCCCAAAATTCCCATTTTTTCCCCATTTTTCCCCCATTTTCCCCATTTTTTCCCCAAAATTCCCATTTTTCCCCCATTTTTCCCCATTATTTTCCCTGGCAGGGCTCTGCTGCTCCCGGATTTCCTGTCCCGCATGGAGGAGCTCGAGGCGGCCCCGGATCCGTTCTTCGGGGTCATGGGGGTGGAGCTGCCCCAGGTACCAAAATCCCCCAATTTCACCCCAAAACCCCCAAATTCCACATTCCCAAACCTCTCCCAACTTTTCCCATTTTTTTCCTGGAGTTTTCCCCAAATTTTCCCATTTTTCCCCCAATTTTTCCCTTTTTTTCTCCATTTTTAATCCAATTTTTTCTCCATTTTTAATCCATTTTTTCCCCATTTTTAATCCAATTTTTCCCCCATTTCCCCCTAATTTATTCCCATTTTCCCTAATTTTTTTCCATTTATCCCCATTTTTAATCCCATTTTTATCCCAAATTCCCAACATTTTTTCCCATTTTTTCCCCAATTTTCCCCATTTTTTCCCAATTTTATCCCCAAATTTCTCTTATTTATTCCCATTATTTTCCCAATTTTCCCCATTTTTATTCAGTTTTTATCCCCAAATTTGTCTCATTTTTTCCCATTATTTTCCCAATTTTTCCCTTTTTTTCCTCACATTTTCTCCCAATTTTATCCAATTTTTGCCCCCAATTTTTTCTCATTTTTCACAAGTTTTTCCCCAATTTCCCCCATTTTTCCCCCAATTTTTCCCTTTTTTTCTCCATTTTTAATCCATTTTTTTCCCATTTTTAATCCAATTTTTCCCCCATTTCCCCTCTAATTTATTCCCATTTTCCCTATTTTTTTTTCCATTTATCCCCATTTTTAATCCAATTTTTATCCCAAATTCCCAAAATTTTTTCCCATTTTTTCCCCAATTTTTCCCATTTTTTCCCAATTTTATCCCATTTTTATCCCCAAATTTCTCTTATTTATTCCCATTATTTTCCCAATTTTCCCCATTTTTTCCCCATTTTATCCCCAAATTTCTCTTATTTATTCCCATTATTTTCCCAATTTTTCCCCATTTTTATTCAGTTTTTATCCCCAAATTTCTCTCATTTATTCCCATTATTTTCCCAATTTTTCCCTTTTTTTTCTCACATTTTCTCCCAATTTTATCCAATTTTTGTCCCAAATTTTTTTCCCATTTTTCACCCGTTTTTCCCCAATTTCCCCCATTTTTTCCCCCAAATTTCCCCACTTTTGCCCCATTTTTCCCTTCTTTCACCCAAAATTCCCAAATTTCACCCCAAAACCCCCAAATTCCCACATTTCCAAAACTTTTCCCCTTTTTTCTCGGAATTTTTCTCAATTTTTCCCATTTTTAATCCCATTTTTTTGCAGTTTATTCTCATTTTTTATTCAAGTTATTTCTATTTTTTATCCAATTTTTTCCCATTTTTCCCTCATTTTTTTTCTGAATTTATTCCCATTTTTATTCCAATTTTTCCAATTTATTCCCATTTTTAAGCCAACTTTTCCCCATTTTTAGTCCCATTTTTCCCCCATTTTCCCCCATTTTTCCATCAATTTTTCCATTTTTACCCCATTTTTTCACCCAATTTTATCCCATTTTTTCCCAATTTATTCCCATTTTTAATCCAACATTTTCCCACCAATTTTTCCTGATTTTCCCAAAAATATTTCCATTTTCCCCATTATTTCCCCACTTTTATCCCATTTTATCCCATTTTTAATCCAATTTATTCCCATTTTTAATCCCATTTTTAATCCCATTTTTTCCCATTTTTCCCCATTTTTCCCCATTTTTCCCCTTTTTTTCAGATTTTCCCCATTTTTAATCCCATTTTTCCCCATTTTTTCCCATTTTCACCATTTTTAATCCAAATTTTTTTATCTTTGTTTCCCATTTTTTCCAATCTTTTCCCATTTTCCCCATTTTTCGTCCCATTTTTTTCACATTTTTAATCCATTTCTTCCCATTTTCCCCATTTTTCCCATTTTTTTCCCATTTTTCCATCCCATTTTCTCCCATTTTTTCCCATTTTCCCCATTTTTAATCCCATTTTTCCCCATTTTTGGCCATTTTTGCCCATTTTTAATCCATTTTTTCCCGTTTTTCCCCATTTTCTCCCGTTTTTCCCCATTTCCCCCTTTTTTAATCCCATTTTTGCCCATTTTTAATCCATTTTTTCCCATTTTAATCCATTTTTTCCCATTTTCCCCATTTTTCCCATTTTTTCCCATTTTTTCCCATTTTTAATCCATTTTTCCCAATTTTTAATCCAATTTTTCCCCATTTTTCCCATTTTCCCCATTTTTCCCATTTTTAATCCCATTTTTTCCCATTTTTAATCCATTTTTTTCCCATTTTTAATCCATTTTTTCCCATTTTCCCCATTGTTAATCCAATTTTTCCCAATTTTTCCCTATTTTTCCCATTTTTCCCCATTTTTAATCCAAATTTTCCCCCCGTTTCCCCCCTAATTTATTCCCATTTTCCCTATTTTTTGTCCATTTATCCCCATTTTTAATCCAATTTTTATCCCAAATTCCCAAAATTTTTTCCCATTTTTTCCCCAATTTTCTCCATTTTTCCCCATTTTTATCCCCAAATTTCTCTCTTTTATTTCCATTATTTTCCCAATTTTCCCCATTTTTATTCAGTTTTTATCCCCAAATTTCTCTCATTTTTTCCCATTATTTTCCCAATTTTTCCCTTTTTTTCCTCACATTTTCTCCCAATTTTATCCAATTTTTGCCCCCAATTTTTTTCCCATTTTTCACCAGTTTTTCCCCATTTTCCCCCATTTTCTCCCCCAATTTTTCCTTTTTTTTCTCCATTTTTAATCCAATTTTTTCCCATTTTTCCCCCCATTTCCCCCATTTTTTGTCCATTTATCCCCATTTTTAATCCAATTTTTATCCCAAATTCCCAAAATTTTTTCCCATTTTTTCCCCAATTTTCCCCATTTTTTCCCCATTTTATCCCCAAATTTCTCTCTTTTATTCCCATTATTTTCCCAATTTTCCCCATTTTTATTCAGTTTTTATCCCCAAATTTCTCTTATTTATTCCCATTATTTTCCCAATTTTTCCCATTTTTTTCCTCACATTTTCTCCCAATTTTATCCAATTTTTGCCCCAATTTTTTTTCCCATTTTTCACCCGTTTTTCCCCAATTTCCCCCATTTTTTCCCCCAAATTTCCCCACTTTTGCCCCATTTTTCCCTTCTTTCACCCAAAATTCCCAAATTTCACCCCAAAACCCCCAAATTCCCACATTTCCAAAACTTTTCCCCTTTTTTCTCGGAGTTTTTCCCAATTTTTCCCATTTTTAATCCCATTTTTTTGCAGTTTATTCTCATTTTTTATTCAAGTTATTTCTATTTTTTATCCGATTTTTTTCCCATTTTTCCCTCATTTTATTTCTGAATTTATTCCCAATTTATTCCCATTTTTATCCCAATTTTTTTCCAATTTATTCCCATTTTTAATCCAACTTTTTCCCATTTTTAATCCCATTATCCCTCCAATTTTCTCCCAATTTTCCCACCAATTTTTCCCAATTTTCCCAAAAATATTTCCATTTTCCCCATTATTTCCCCTATTTTATCCCATTTTTTCCAATTTATTCCCATTTTTATTCCCATTTTTTCCCATTTCCCCCACTTTTAATCCCATTTTTTCCCATTTCCCCCACTTTTAATCCCATTTTTAATCCCATTTTTTTTCCATTTTTTCCCATTTTTAATCCCATTTTTCCCATTTTTAATCCCATTTTTCCCATTTTTCCCCATTTTCCCCCATTTTCCCCATTTTAATCCAATTTTTCCCCATTTTTAATCCAATTTTTCCCCATTTTTAATCCCATTTTCCCCATTTTTAATCCAATTTTTCCCCATTTTTAATCCATTTTTTCCCTATTTTTCCCCATTTTTAATCCATTTTTAATCCAATTTTCCCCCATTTTTTCCCATTTTCCCCATTTTTAATCCAATTTTTCCCCATTTTACCCATTTTTAATCCATTTTTTTCCCATTTTTAATCCATTTTTTCCCTATTTTCCCCCATTTTCCCCATTTTTAATCCAATTTTTCCCATTTTCCCCCATTTTTTCCCATTTTTCCCCATTTTCCCCATTTTTAATCCCATTTTTCCCATTTTTCCCATTTTCCCCATTTTTAATCCAATTTTTTCCCCATTTTTAATCCAATTTTTTCTCATTTTTTTCCCAATTTATTCCCATTTTCCCCATTTTCAATCCCATTTTTCCCCATTTTTAATCCAATTTTTTCTCTTTTTTTTCACATTTTTTCCAATTTTTTCCCATTTTCCCCATTTTTAATCCAATTTTTCCCCATTTTTTCCCATTTTTAATCCAATTTTTCCCATTTTCCCCATTTTACCCATTTTTAATCCAATTTTTCCCCATTTTTAATCCATTTTTTCCCTATTTTCCCCCATTTTCCCCATTTTTAATCCATTTTTCCCCATTTTTTCCCATTTTTTCCCATTTTTTCCCATTTTCACCATTTTTAATCCCATTTTTAATTCCATTTTTTCCCATTTTTTCTCATTTTTCCCATTTTCCCCATTTTTTCCCATTTTCACCATTTTTAATCCCATTTTTCATCCCATTTTCCCCCATTTTTCCCATTTTTTCCCATTTTTCCCATTTTTAATCCCATTTTTTCCCATTTTTCCCCATTTTTTCCCCATTTTTTCCCATTTTTCCCATTTTTAATCCCATTTTTTCCCATTTTTAATCCCATTTTTTCCCATTTTTCCCCATTTTTTCCCCATTTTTTCCCATTTTTCCCATTTTTAATCCCATTTTTTCCCATTTTTTCCCATTTTTTCCCATTTTTTCCCATTTTTCCCGCCAGGTTGAGGAGCTGCTGCCGCCCCCCGAGGAGTTCGAGGCGCCCCCAGGTCAGCCCCAAAATTCCCAAAATTCCCCTCAAAATTCCCCAAAAATTCCCCTAAAAATCCCCAAAAAATTCCCCCAAAAAATCCCCCAAATTCCTCCAAAAATGCCCCAAAAAATTCCCCCCAAAATTTCCCCCAATTCTCCTCCAAAATTCCCCAATTTTTCCCCTCAATTTCCAAATTTTCCCCCAAAATTCCCAAAATTCCCCCAAATCCCAAAATTTTCCCAAAATCTTCCCACAATTCCCAATTTTTCCCTCAAAATTCCCAAATTTTGCCCCCAAAATTCCCCAAAATCCCTAAACTTTCCCAAATTTTTCCCCAAATTCCCAATTTTTACCCCAAATTCTTTAATTTTCCCCCAAAATTCCCAAGTTTTGCTCCTAAAAATTCCGCAAAATTTTCACTAAATTTCCCCAAAATTCCCTAATTTTCCTCTCAAAATTCCCAAATTTTGCCAACAAAATTCCCCAAAATCCCTAAATTTTCCCCAAATTCCCAAATTTCCCCCCAAAATTCCCCAAATCCCAAAATTTTCCCCAATTTTTTTCCCAATATGCCAATTTTTTCCCCAAATTCCCAAATTTTTCCCTCAAAATTCCCAATTTTCCCTCAGAATTCCCAAATTTTTCCCACAATCCCCAAATTTTCCCATTTTTTTCCCAATATTCCCAATTTTTACCCCAAAATTCCTAAATTTTCCTAAATTTTCCTAAAATTCCCGTGTTTTCTCCAAATTTCGGCCCCAAAATTCCCCCAGTTCCAAATTTTCCCCAAATTCCCAAATTTTACCCCAAAAATTCCCTCAAATCCCAGAATTTTCCCAAATTTATCCCAAAATTCCCAAATTTTCCCTCAAAATTCCCAAATTTTCCCTCAAAATCCCCAAATTTTCCCCAAAATCCTCAAATTTTCCCCAAAATCCCCAAATTTTCCCCAAAATTCCCAAATTTTCCCTCAAAATCCACAAATTTTCCCCAAAATCCCCAAATTTTCCCCAAAATCCCCAAATTTTCCCTCAAAATTCCCAAATTTTTTTTTCCAAATTCCCAATTTTTGCCCCCAAAATCCCCAATTTTTTTTAAACTTTTCCCTAAAATATCCCAAATTTTGCCCCAAAATCCCGAAATTTTCCCCAAATTTTCCCCAAATTTCCCCAAAATTCCCAAATTTTCCCCAAATTTTCCCAAATTTTCCCAAATTTCCCCAGAGCTGATCACGCTGCGGGAGCTGGAGCCGCCCCTCCCCCCCCCGGAGCCGCCCCAGGTCAAATTTTGGGAATTTTGGGAATTTTGGGAATTTTGGGAATTCTGGGGAGAAATTTGGGGAGAAATTTGGGGATTTGGGGAAAAAATTTGGGGAAATTTGGGCGTTTTGGGGGAATTTATGGAAAATTTGGGAATTTTGGGGAATTTTTCGGCGACTTTGGGAGGATTTTGGGAAAAATTTGGGAATTTTGGGGGAAAATTTGGGATATTTTTGGGGGAAATGTTGGGAAATTGGGAATTTGGGGAGAAAAATATGGAAAATTTGGGGGAAATTCGGGAAATTTGGGGGAAATTTGGGGATTTTTGGGAAAATTTGGGATTATCTTGGGAAATATTTGGGAAAATTTGGGGATTTTGGGTGAAATTTGGGGATTTTGGGTGAAATTTGGGGATTTTGGGGGATTTGGGCAGAAATTTGGGAATTTTCAGGGAAAATTGGGAAATTTTGGTAATTTGGGGGAAATTTGGGGGAAATGTTGGAATTTTTGGGCAAATTTAAGACAATTTTGGGGGAAAATTTGGGATTTTTTAGGCAAATTTGGGATGAGGTTGGGAAAAATTTGGGGGAAATTTGGGAGAAAATTTTGTGATTTTTTGGGGGATTTTGGGTGAATTTGGGAAGTTGGGAATTCTGGGGAGAATTTGGGAGATTTTGGGGTATTTTGGGTGAATTTTGGGGGGATTTTGGGGAGAATTTTGGGTCAATTTTGGGTAAATTTTGGGTGAATTTTGAATCAATTTTGGACAAATTTTGGGTGAATTTTGGGAGAATTTGGGATGAATTTTGTCTGAATTTTGGCTGAATTTTGAGTCAATTTTGGGTGAATTTTGGCAAATTTTGGGTCAATTTAGGCTGAATTTTGGGGTAAATTTTGGCTGAATTTTGGGTGAATTTTGGCTGATTTTGGCTGAATTTTGGCTGAATTTTGGCTGAATTTTGGGTAAATTTTGGCTGAATTTTGGCTGAATTTTGGCTGAATTTTGGCTGAATTTTGGGTCAATTTTGGCTGAATTTGGGCTGATTTTAGGCTGATTTTAGGCTGAATTTTGGCTAATTTTGGGCTGAATTTGGGCTGATTTTAGGCTGAATTTTGGGTGAATTTTGGCTGAATTTTGGCTGAATTTTGGGTGAATTTGGGTCAATTTTGGCTGATTTTGGCTGAATTTTGGCTGAATTTTGGGTCAATTTTGGGCTGAATTTTGGCTGAATTTTGGGCTGAATTTGGGCTGAATTTTGGGTCAATTTTGGATGAATTTTGGGCTGAATTTTGGCTGAATTTTGGGCTGAATTTGGGCTGAATTTTGGCTGAATTTTGGGCTGAATTTGGGGTGAATTTTGGGTAAATTTTGGATGAATTTTGGGGTGAATTTTGGCTGAATTTTGGGGTCAATTTTGGCTGATTTTAGGCTGAATTTGGGCTGAATTTTGGGTCAATTTTGGCTGAATTTGGGCTGATTTTTGGGTGAATTTTGGGTGAATTTTGGGGTAAATTTTGGCTGAATTTTGGCTGATTTTGGGGTGAATTTTGGGCTGATTTTAGGCTGAATTTTGGGGTAAATTTTGGCTGATTTTTGGCTGATTTTGGGGTGAATTTTGGGGTGAATTTTGGGTAAATTTTGGCTGATTTTTGGCTGAATTTTGGCTGAATTTTGGCTGAATTTTGGCTGATTTTTGGGCTGAATTTTGGCTGAATTTTGGCTGAATTTTGGCTGAATTTTGGCTGAATTTTGGCTGAATTTTGGCTGAATTTTGGCTGAATTTTGGCTGAATTTTGGCTGAATTTTGGCTGAATTTTGGGCTGAATTTTGGCTGATTTTGGGTGAATTTCGGGTCAATTTTGGCCATTTTTGGGTGAATTTTGGGTGAAATTTCCCCGTTTTTGGTGCAGGTGGAGCTGCCCGAGGTGACCCCGCGGGAGCTGCAGCTGCTGCTGGAGGCCGAAGGTCAGAGGTCACCCAGGGGTCAGAGGTCACCCAGGGGTCACCCAGGGGTCACCAGGGGTCAGGGGTCATTTTGGGTCATTTTGGGTCATTTTTAGGGGATTTTTGGGCCATTTTTGGACAATTTTGGGATTTTTTGGGTTCATTTTTTGGCATTTTTGGGTCGTGGTCACTAATTGGTCACTCAGGGTCATTTTGGGTCATTTTTGGGTGATTTTGGGTCATTTTTGGATAATTTTGGGATTTTTTGGGTTGTGGTCACTCATTGGTCACTCAGGGTCATTTTGGGTCACTTTTGGGTGATTTTGGGTCATTTTTGGACATTTTTGGGATTTTTTTTGGTAATTTTTTGGCATTTTGGAGTTGTGGTCACTCATTGGTCACTCAGGGTCATTTTTGGGTCATTTTGGGTCATTTTTGGAGGATTTTGGGATTTTTTTTTTTAATTTTTTGGCATTTTTGGAGTTGTGGTCACTCATTGGTCACTCAGGGTCATTTTTGGGTCATTTTGGGTCATTTTTGGACAATTTTGGGATTTTTTGGGGTCATTTTGGGAATTTTTGGGTCATGGTCACTCATTGGTCACTCAGGGTCATTTTTGGGTCATTTTGGGTCATTTTTGGACAATTTTGGGTTTTTTTTTGGTAATTTTTTGGCATTTTGGAGTTCTGGTCACTCATTGGTCACTCAGGGTCATTTTTGGGTCATTTTGGGTCATTTTTGGATAATTTTGGCATTTTTTGGGTTCATTTTTTGGCATTTTTGGGTCGTGGTCACTCATTGGTCACTCAGGGTCATTTTTGGGTCATTTTTGGGTGATTTTGGGTCATTTTTGGATAATTTTGGGATTTTTTTTGGTAATTTTGGGAATTTTTGGGTCATGATCACTCATTGGTCACTCAGGGTCATTTTTGGGTCATTTTTGGACAATTTTGGGATTTTTTTTGGTAATTTTTTGGCATTTTTGGGTCGTGGTCACTCATTGGTCACTCAGGGTCATTTTTGGGTCATTTTGGGTCATTTTTGGGTAATTTTCGCATTTTTTGGGTTCATTTTTTGGCATTTTTGGGTTGTGGTCACTCAGGGTCATTTTGGGTCATTTTTGGACAATTTTGGGATTTTTTTTGTGTAATTTTTTGGCATTTTGGAGTCGTGGTCACTCATTCATTACTCAGGGTCATTTTTGGGTCATTTTGGGTCATTTTCAGACAATTTTGGGATTTTTTTGGGTAATTTTTTGGCATTTTGGAGTCGTGGTCACTCATTGGTCACTCAGGGTCATTTTTGGGTCATTTTGGGTCATTTTTGGACGATTTTTGGATTTTTTTGGGGGTCATTTTGGGCATTTTTTGTTCTTTTTCATCATTTTGGGGCCATTTTTGCAATTTTTGGGTCATTTTGGGCGATTTTTGGTCGTTTTTTGTTCCTTTTGACCATTTTTGGGCACTTTTGGCTCCTTTTTTGGTCACTTTTTGTTATTTTTGGTTTATTTGGGGTCATTTTGATTCTTTTTGGGTCATTTTTTTGTCATTTTTGCATCATTTTGTTGTTTTTTTAAAATTTTTTGTAATTTTGGTTTACTTTTGCTAAAATTTGGGTAATTTTGGGCTATTTTTTGACATTTTGGCCCATTTCAAATAAGTTTTGGTTCCTTTGGGTCAATTTTGGGGCAATTTTGGGTATTTTTGGTCAGATTTGGGTAATTTGGTTAATTTTGGGTCATTTTTGGGCATTTTTGATAATTTTTGGTTGTTTTTCTGTAATTTTTGGGTAATTTTGGGCCATTTTGGGGTAATTCTTTATAATTTTGGTTTATTTTGGGTAATTTTGGCTTTTTTTTATTATTTTAGGCCATTTTGGGGTAATTTTTTGGTTTATTTTGGGTAATTTGGGTATTTTTTCTCATCTTAGGCAATTTTGGGTTAATTTTTTGGCATTTTGGTTAATTTTGGGTCACTTTTGGTCATTTCTTTGCCATTTTTCGTTATTTTTGGTTCCTTTTGGGTCTATTTTGTCCATTTTTTGGGCAATTTTGGGTGATTTTTTTTGGTTCATTTTCGGGTCATTTTTTTGTCATTTTTTGCTTCATTTTGGGCCATTTTTTGTCATTTTTTTAAATCAAATTTGGGTCATTTTTGGGTCTTTTTTATTTTGTTGTCATTTTTAATTTATTTTGGGCAATTTTGGGTCATTTTGGGTCATTTTGTTGACTTTTCTCTCCCCCCAGAGGAAGCGATGGAGCCGGAGCTGGAGCTGGAGCTGCCCCGTGAGAATTTGGGCAAAATTTGGGGAATTTTGGGCAAAATTTGGGGAATTTTGGGCAAAATTGGGGAAAATGAGGAAAATTTGACAAAAATTGGGAAAAACCAGAGGAAATTTGGGAAAAAATTGGAAAAAATTTGGGGAAAAAATCAAATAATTTTGAGGAAATTTGGGGAGAAAAAGGGAAAAAAATTGTGGGGAAATTTTGGGAAAATTTGGGAAAAAAAATGGGGAAAATTTGGGAATTTTGAGGGGATTTGGGGGAATTTTGGGTTTTTTTTTAATTATCAGAATTTTGGGTAAATTTTTGGAATTCTTTGGTAAATTTTGGGAAAATTGGGGAATTTTTTGGGAATTTATGGGGGATTTTTGGGGGGAATTTTGGGAATTTTTGGGAGAATTTTTTTGATTTTAGCAGAGTTTTGGGGAAATTTCTGTAAATTTTGGGGAATTTTTGGGAAATTTGGAAGAAGTTTGGGGAATTTGGGGCAATTTTGGGGGAAATTTGGGGCAATTTTGGGGAATTTTGGGGGATTTTTTTTTGATTTTTGGGAAATTTTGGGGTTAATTTTGGGAAAATTTGGGGGAATTTTTTTGGGGGATTTTTTTTTGAATTTTGGGATTTTTTGGGGATATTTTGGGGAATTTTTTTTCATATATTGGGGGATTTTTGGGGGGAAAAATGGGAATTTTGGGGAAATCTTGAATTTAGGCAAAATTTCGAGATTTTGGGGGGAATTTGGGGATTTTTTTGGAATTTTTTTAGGAAATTTGGAATTTTCAGGAAAATTTTTTGGGGGGAATTTTTTGGGAATTTTTTTGGGAAATTTGGGGAAAACTTTTGGGAAATTTGGGGATTTTTGGGGAATTTTGGGTGAATATTTGGGAATTTTGGGTGAATATTTGGGAAGTTTGGGTGAATATTTGGGAATTTTGGGGGCATTTTGGGATTTTTTTAAATTTTGGGAATTCTTTGGGAGATTTTGGGAATTTTTTGGGATATTTTGGGGGAATTCTTTGGCAATTTTGGCAAAATTTGGGGGAATTTTGGGGGAAATTTGGGAGAAATTTTGTGAATTTTGGGGGAATTTTTGATGGAATTTTGGCCATTTTTGGGGGAATTTTATTTGGGAATTTTAGTAAAATTTTGGGCATTTTTTGGGGGGAATTTTGGAGGGAAAATTTGGGAATTCTGGTCATTGTAGTAAATTTTGGGAATGTGGGGAATTTTGGCATTTTGGGGGAGAATTTTTTGGGGAATTTTGGACATATTTGGAGGAATTTTTGGGGAAATTTTTTTTGGTTCTTTTGGTAGAATTTTGGGCATTTTTTGTGTGAATTTTTGGGGGAATTTTGGGTATTTTTGGGGGAATTTTTGGCATTTTTGTGTGAATTTTTGGGCAATTTTTTTGGTTCTTTTGGTAGAATTTTCGGCATTTTTTGGTGGAATTTTGGGGAACTTCGGTAATTCTAATAATTGCATTAAATATTGGGAATTTTTTGGGGGAATTTGGGCATCTTTTGGGGGGAATTTTTGGTTGAATTTTTGGCATTTTTGTGTAAATTTTTGGGCAATTTTTTCGGGAATTTTGGTAGAATTTTGGGCATTTTTTGGGGGAATTTTTGGGGCAATTTTGTCCATATTTGGAGGAATTTTTGGGGAAATTTTTTTTTGTTCTTTTGGTAGAATTTTGGGCATTTTTTGGGGGAATTTTGGGTATTTTTGGGGGGAATTTTTGGTTGAATTTTGGGCATTTTTGTGTGAATTTTTGGGCAATTTTTTCGGGAATTTTGGTAGAATTTTGGGCATTTTTTGGGGGAATTTTTGGGGCAATTTTGTCCATATTTGGAGGAATTTTTGGGGAAATTTTTTTTTGTTCTTTTGGTAGAATTTTGGGCATTTTTTGGGGGAATTTTGGGTATTTTTGGGGGGAATTTTTGGTTGAATTTTGGGCATTTTTGTGTGAATTTTTTGGCGATTTTTTTGGGGATTTTGGTAGAATTTTCGGCATTTCTTGGTGGAATTTTGGGGAACTTCGGTAATTCTAATAATTGCATTAAATATTGGGAATTTTGGGGGGAATTTCGGCATTTTTTGGGGGGAACTTTTGGGGGAATTTTGTCCATATTTGGAGGAATTTTTTGGGAACTTTTTTTGGTTCTTTTGGTAGAATTTTGGGCATTTTTGGTGTGAATTTTTGGGCGATTTTTTCGGGAATTTTGGTAGAATTTTGGGCATTTTTTGGGTGAATTTTGGGTATTTTGGGGAGGAATTTTTGGGTTAATTTTGGCCATTTTGGTGTGAATTTTTCGGCGATTTTTTTGGGGATTTTGGTAGAATTTTCGGCATTTTTTGGTGGAATTTTGGGGAACTTTGGTAATTCTAATAATTGCATTAAATATTGGGAATTTTTTTGGGAATTTGGGCATTTTTTGGGGACATTTTTTCGGGAATTTTGGTTGAATTTTGGCCATTTTTGGGGGATTTTTTTGGGAACTTTTTTTGGTTCTTTTGGTAGAATTTTGGGCATTTTTTGGGGGAATTTTTGGGGCAATTTTGGCCATATTTGGAGGAATTTTTAGGGAACTTTTTTTTGTTCTTTTGGTAGAATTTTGGGCATTTTTTGTGGGAATTTTTGGGGGAATTTTGGGTATTTTTGGGGGGAATTTGGGCATTTTTTGGGGGGAACCTTTGGGGGAATTTTGTCCATATTTGGAGGAATTTTTGGGGAATTTTTTTTTTTGGTTCTTTTGGTAGAATTTTGGGCATTTTTTGTGGGAATTTTGGGTATTTTTGGGGATTTTGGTAGAATTTTCGGCATTTCTTGGTGGAATTTTGGGGAACTTTCGGGAATTCTGATCATCGCATAAATCCTGGGAATTTCTGGCTGAATTTCGGGCGTTTTTTGGGTGAATTTTGGGCGGATTTCCCCTAAATTTTGGCCGTTTTGTGTCCCGCAGGTGCCCCGGAGGAAGCCCCGCCCCCTTTGGAGGAAGCCCCGCCCCCTCTGGAGGAAGCCCCGCCCCCTCTGGAGGAAGCCCCGCCCCCTCCCGCCCTGGCCCCGCCCCCCTGGGACCCCCAGACCCAAATCGCGGCCGAGGAAATTCGGGAGCAGCTGAGGGACCCCCGGGGGGGCTGCAGGACCCCGGTGAGTGACCCCGGCTGACCCCTGACCCCCGAGTGACCCCGAGGCCAAAAACGCCCCAAAATCCCCCCGGAAAAATGAGCAAAAGTGGCAAAAAAAAACCCCCGAAAAATGACCCAAAATGAGCAAAAATGGCACAAAAAAACCACCTAAAAATGACCCAAAATGAGCAAAAATGGCACAAAAAAACACCTAAAAAATGACCCAAAATGGGCAAAAATGGCAAAAAAAATGGCACAAAAATGGCACAAAAATCCCCCTAAAAAATGACCCAAAAATGGCCCAAAATGACCCAAAAAAGGCAAAAAAAACCTCTAAAAATGACCCAAAATGACCCCGAGTGACCCCGGCTGACCCCTGACCCCTGAGTGACCCCGAGCCCAAAAACGCCCCAAAATCCCCCCGGAAAAATGAGCAAAAATGGCAAAAAAAACCACGAAAAATGACCCAAAATGAGCAAAAATGGCACAAAAAAAACACCTAAAAATGACCCAAAAATGGCACAGAAATGGCACAAAAATCCCCCCTAAAAATGACCCAAAATGACCCAAAAATCCCCCAAAATTGGCAAAAAAAACCGTGAAAAATGACCCAAAATGAGCAAAAATGGCACAAAAAAACACCTAAAAATGACCCCAAAATGGCACAGAAATGGCACAAAAATGGCAAAAAAATCCCCGAAAAATGACCCAAAAATGACCCAGAATTACCCAAAAATTCCCCAAAAAATGACACAAAAATTCACCCTAAAAATGACCCAAAAATGGCCCAAAATGACCCAAAAATCCCCCAAAAATGACACAAAAATTACCCCTACAAATGACCCCAAATGACCAAAAATGGCACAAAAAAACCCTCAAAATGACCCAAAAATGGCACAAAAATGGCACAAAAATCCCCCTAAAAATGACCCAAAATGACCCCTGAGTGACCCCGAGTGACCACAACCCAAAATAGTCCCAAAAATCCCCCAAAAATGACCCAAAAAATCCCCAAAATCCGCTAAAAATGTCCCAAAATGACCCCGAGTGACCCCTGACCCCCGAGTGACCCCGAGTGACCCCTCACTGACCTTTGTCCCCCCAGGACCCCGTGGACCCGCCCCGAATTCGGCGCCGCCCCCCGAGGGAGCTGCTGAGAGAGCCCGGCCTGGGTGACCCCTGACCCCTGACCCCTGCGTGACCCCTGACCCCTGCGTGACCCCTGAGTGACCCCTGAGTGACCCCTGACCCCTGCGTGACCCCTGGGTGACCCCTGACCCCTGCGTGACCCCTGAGTGACCCCTGACCCCTGCATGACCCCTGAGTGACCAATGACCGCTGGGTGACCCCTGAGTGACCCCTGACCCCTGGGAGACCCCTGAGTGACCCCTGACCCCTGCATGACCCCTGAGTGACCCCTGAGCCCTGCGTGACCCCTGAGTGTCCCCCGAGTGACCCTGAGTGACCCCTGGGTGACCCTGAGTGACCCCTGAGTGACCCCTGAGTGACCCCTGAGTGACCCCTGGGTGACCCCTGAGTGACCCCTGAGTGACCCCTGGGTTCTGACCCCGCCCTCTGGTTGTTGGCCCCGCCCCCTTTATCTAAACCCCGCCCCTTTTTACTGACCCCGTTTTCCCTGGCCCCGCCCAGTTTCCTGGCCCCGCCCCCTTTATCTAAACCCCGCCCCCTTTCCAGGGCCACGCCCCTTTCCCATGGCCCCGCCCCTTTTTCCTAGCCCCGCCCATTTTCACAGTCTCCGCCCCTTTCTCATGGCCCCGCCCCCTTTTTACTGACACCGGTTTTCCCTGGCCACGCCCCCTTTCCTCTGACCCCGCCCACTCGTTTCTAACCACGCCCCTTTTCCAGGGCCCCGCCCCCTTTTCTCTGGCCCCGCCCCTTTCCCGTGGCCACGCCCCTTTTTACTGACACCGATTTTCTCTGGCCACGCCCCCTTTACCCTGGCCCCGCCCCCTTTTCCCTGACCACGCCCCTTCCCCTCAAGCCCCGCCCCTTTTTATAAACCCCGCCCCTTTCCCCAGACACCGCCCCTCTCTCTAAACCCCGCCCCCCTTTCTCTAAACCCCGCCCCTTTCCCCTGGCCCCGCCCCTTCCCCTCAAGCCCCGCCCCTCTCTAACCCCGCCCCTTCCCCTCAAGCCCCGCCCCTCTCTAACCCCGCCCCTTTTCCCTGCCCCCGCCTTTTCCCCTCAAGCCCCGCCCCATTCCCTGGCCCCGCCCCTTCTCTAACCCCGCCCCTTTTCCCCTGGCCCCGCCCCTTCTCTAACCCCGCCCCTTCTCTAAACCCGCCCCCTCCCCTCAAGCCCCGCCCCTCTCTCTAATACCCGCCCCTTCCCCTCAAGCCCCGCCCCTTCCCCTCAAGCCCCGCCCCTTTCTCCAAGCCCCGCCTCTCCCCTCAAGCCCCGCCCCTTCCCCTCAAGCCCCGCCCATTTCTCCAAGCCCCGCCCCTTTCTCCAAGTCCCGCCCCTTCCCTTCAAGCCCCGCCCCTTTTTCTAAACCCCGCCCCTTCCCCTCAAGTCCCGCCCCTTCCCCTCAAGCCCCGCCCCTTTATCTAAACCCCGCCCCTTCCCCTCAAGCCCCGCCCCTTTCTCTAAACCCCGCCCCTTCCCCTCAAGCCCAGCCCCATTTCCCTGCCCCGCCCCTTCTCTAACCCCGCCCCTTTCTCCAAGCCCCGCCCCCTTTCCCTGGCCCCACCCCTATTCTAACCCCGCCCCTTCCCCTCAAGCCCCGCCCCTCCCCCTCAAGCCCCGCCCCTTTCTCCAAGCCCCGCCCCTCCCCTCAAGCCCCGCCCCTCTCCCTACCCCCCGCCCCTTTCTTTGGCCCCGCCCCTCTCCAAGCCCCGCCCCTCCCCCAAGCCCCGCCCCTCTGTTTAAACCCCGCCCCTTTCAGGGCCCCTCCCCCCGGCCCTGCGCCGCCTCTGGGCTCTCTGTGCCCGGCCCCGCCCCCCGGCCCCGCCCCCGGAGCCACCCAGCGAGCTGGAGGTGGGACCGCCTTCCCAAAATTACCAACATTCCCAAATTCCCAAAATTCCAGAGCCTGAAATTCCCAAATTCCCAAATTCCCAAAATTCCAAACCCCGAAATTCCCAAAATCCCAAAATTACAAACCCCGAAATACCCAAAATCCCAAAATTCCAAACCCCGAAATACCCAAATTCCCCAAATTCCAAACCCCGAAATACCCAAAATCCCCCAAATTCCAAACCCCGAAATACCCAAATTCCCAAAATTCCAAACCCCGAAATACCCAAAATTCCCAAAATTCCAGAAATTCCCCAAATTCCCCAAATTCCAAACCCCGAAATCCTCAAATCCCAAAATTCCAGAAATTCCCCAAATTCCCAAAATTCCAAACCCCGAAATACCCAAATTCCCCAAATTCCAGAAATTCCCCAAAAATCCCAAAATTCCCAATCCCAAAAATCCCAAAATTCCAAACTTCAAAATCCCAAAATACCCAAAATTCCCGACCCTGAAATCCCCTAATTCCCGAAATGCCCGACCCTGAAACACCCAAATTCTGAAATTCCCAATCCCAAAAAATCCCAAAATTCCCAAAATTCCAGAACCCGAAATCCCAAAATTCCCGAAATTCCAAACACCGAAATCCCCAAATTCCGAAATTACCAATCCAACAAAATCCCAAAATTCCCAAAATTCCAGAACCCGAAATCCCCAAATTCCCAAAATTCCCAATCCCAAAAATTCCAAAAGTCCCCAAATTCCCAAAATCCCAAAATTCCCAAATTCCAAAATCCCCAAAATCCCAAATTTTGCCCGAAAATTCCCAATTTTAACCCTAAAAAATATGGGAATTTTGCCCCAAAAATTCCAAATTTTGCCCAAAATTCCCCAAATTTCCCCCCAAATCCCCAAATTTTCCCCAAAATTCCCTTTTTTCACCCCTCACATTCCGATTTTGCCCAAATTTTGGGAATTTGCCCCAAATTTCTCCCCAGGTGCTGCGGGAGGCGCTGGAGCCGAGCCTGGCCCCGCCCAGCTCCGGTGAGGCGCCGGAAATTTGGGAATTTTGGGAAAAATAGGGAATTTTTTGGGGAAATTTGGGAAAAATAGGGAATTTTGGGGGGAAATTTGGGCATTTTGGGGGAAATTGGGAATTTTGGGGGAAAAATCAGAATTTTGGGGGAAATTTGGGCATTTTGGGAAAATAGGGAATTTTTGGGGGGGGGAAATTGGGAATTTTTGGAGAAAATTGGGAGTTTTGGGGAAAATTTGGGGGTTTTGGGAAAAATAGGGAATTTTTGGGGAGAAATTTGGGAATTTTGGGGGAAAATTCAAGAATTTTAGGAGACTTTTTGGGTAAAACTGGGAAATTTGGGGGGAAATTTGGGAGTTTTGGGGGAATTTTGGGGATTTTGTGAAAAATTGGGAATTGTGGGGGGAAATTTGGGAGTTTTGGGGAAAATTTGGGAATTTTGAGTGAAAATTGGGAATGTTGGGGGAATTTTTGGGATTTTGGAAACAAATAGGGAATTTTGGGGGAAAATTGGGAATTTTAAGGGGAAATTTGGGTATTTTGGGGAAATATTTGGGATTTTGGAAAAAAATAGGGAATTTTGGGAGAAAATTTGGAAATTTCAGGTAAAACTGGGAATTTTGGAGGAAAATTTGGGAATTTTGGGGGGAAATTTGGGAATTTTGGGAGAATTTAGGGGATTTGGGGGAAAAATTGGGAATTTTGGGGGGAAATTGGAGATTTTGGGGAAAAGTTGGGAATTTTTGGGGGAAATTTGGGAATTTCGGGGCTGATTTTTCCTTTCCCCCTCCGCAGAGATTTCCCTGGAGCCGATGGAGGAGGAGCCGAGGTGGGGGCGTGGCCTAAACCAGAAATGGGCGTGGCCAATCCGAAAAATCCTCCAAATTCTGGAAAACTCTGGAAAATTCCGAAAATTCCCCAAAATTTGGGGAAATTTTGGGAAAATTTCATGAAAAAAAATGTAAAAAATCTGCCGCAAAATGGCTGCCAGAAACTGGAAGTGGGCGGGGCTTAACCCAAAAATTCTTGGATTCATCCAAAAATTTTCGGGATTCAACCGGAAGCGGAATTTCGGGAAGGAAAAATGGCGAAAATTTTGGGAGGATTTGGGAAAATTTTGGAAAAAAATTGATAAAAAAATTAAAAAAAAAAAAAAAAAAAATCAGGCACAAAATGGCCGCCAGCGAAAGCAGAAGTGGGCGGGGCTTAACCCGCAACCAGCCGAAATTTACCCCAAAAAATCAGAATTGAACAGAAAAAGGAATTTGGGGGAAATTCCCAAAATTTTGGGTGAATTTAGGATTTAAAAAAAAAAATGGGCGTGGCTTTGATGAAGGGCGTGGATTGGGTAAAAGGGGGCGGGGTTTGGTTAAAAAGGGGCGTGGTTTGGTTAGAAAGGGGGTGTGGCTTGCGGAAAGGGGCGTGGCTTGTTAAAGGAGTGGGCGTGCCTTTGATGGCGGGAGTAGGTTGGGGAAAGGGGCGTGGCTTAGTTAAAAGGGGCGTGGCTTGAAATAAAAGGGCGTGGCTTTCTGAAAGGGCGCGGCTTTTAGAGGAGTGGGCGTGGCTTACGGGGAGAGGGGGCGTGGCTTGTGGATGTAGTGTGCGTGGCTTAGAAATGAGTGGGCGTGGCTTTGATGGAGGGTATGGTTTAGTTAAATGGGCGTGGTTTGGCCAGAAAGGGGGCGTGGCTTGTGGATGGAGTGGGCGTGGCTTAGAAATGAGTGGGCGTGGCTTTGATGGAGGGTATGGTTTAGTTAAATGGGCGTGGTTTGGCCAGAAAGGGGGCGTGGCTTGCTGGAAAGTGGCGTGGTTTAGGTAAAAAGGGGCGTGGTTTGGCCAGAAAGGGGGCGTGGCTTTAAATGAAAGAGGACAGAAAGGGGGCGTGGTTCGCTGAAAGAGCATGGCTTGGTGAAGGAGTGGGCGTGGCTTGGAAAGGAGTGGGCGTGGTTTAATCAAAAGGGGGCGTGGCATGATCAAAAGGGGCGTGGTTTGGATTGAAAGGGGCGTGGCTTGCTGAAAGGGGCGTGGCTTGCTGAAAGGGCGCGGCTTGTTAGAGGAGTGGGCGTGGCTTGATAAAAAGTGGGCGTGGCCTCGACGGAGGGAGATGATTGGGGTAAAGGGGCGTGGCTATAAAAGGGGCGTGGCTTAAAGAGAAAAGGGGCGTGGTTTGGGGAGAGCAGGCACTGTTTTGTTGAATGAAGGGGCGTGGCTTGCTGAAAGGGGCGTGGCTTGAGAAAGGAGTGGGCGTGGCTTTGATGGAGGGCGTGGCTTGGGGAAAAGGGGCGTGGCTTAGTTAAAAGGGGGCGTGGCTTGAAATAAAAAGGCGTGGCTTTCTGAAAGGGCGCGGCTTACGGGGAGAGGGGGCGTGGCTTGCGGATGGAGTGGGCGTGGCTTAGAAATGAGTGGGCGTGGCTTTGATGGATGGAGAGAATTTTGTAATAGGGGGCGTGGTTTATTTAAAAAGGGGCGTGGCTTGGCCAGAAAGGGGGCGTGGCTTGTGGAGAACAGACGCGGCTTTTTAGAGGAGTGGGCGTGGCTTGGAAAGGCGTGGGCGTGGCTTTGATGGAGGGCGTGGGTTGGGAAAAGGGGGCGTGGCTTAGAAGGGGGCGTGGCTGGACGAAAGGGGCGTGGCTAACGGGGATAGGGGGCGTGGCTTGAATTCAAAGGGGCGTGGCTTGCTGAAAGAGGCGTGGTTAATGGGGAGAGGGGCGTGGCTTGGATTGAAAGGGGGCGTGGCTGTCCGAAAGGGGCGTGGCTAATGGGAAGAGGGGGAGTGGCTTTTCTGAAAGGGGCGTGGTTAATGGGGAGAGGGGGCGTGGCTTGGAGTGAAAGGGGGCGTGGCTGGCCGAAAGGGGCGTGGCTAATGGGAAGAGGGGGAGTGGCTTTTCTGAAAGGGGCGTGGTTAATGGGGAGAGGGGGCGTGGCTTGGAGTGAAAGGGGGCGTGGCTGTCGGAAAGGGGGCGTGGCTAATGATGAAAAGGGGCGTGGTTTGACGCTTGGCCCCGCCCCCAGCGCCCCGCCCCTCCCGGCCCCGCCCCCGGAGCTGCTGCCGGAGCTGCCGGAGGCGCCGCCCCTCGACCTCCGCAGGTGGGCTCGGAAATTCGGGAATTTTGGGGAATTTTCGGGAATTTTGGGGGTTTTGGGACATTTTGGGGGGAATTCTTTAAATTTCGGGGGAGTTTTTGGGGAAATTCCGGGGAATTTTGGGAGAACCTGGGGGGATTTTTTGAATTTTTGGGGATTTTTCAGGGATTTTATCGGCGAGTTTGAAGGGATTTTTTGGGGATTTTTCCAGGATTTTTGGGAGTTTCGGCAATTTGGGGAATTTAAAAAAAAAATTTTGTGGGATTTTTTTGTGAATTTTTTTGGAATTTTTGGAGGAATTCGGAATTAATTTTGGGGAATTTTTTTGGGAATTCAGGGGGAGTTTTATTAGGCATTTTTGGGGAATTTATGGGGATTATTGAGGAATTTTTGGGAATTTTGGATAATTTTTTTTTTAGATTTTGGCAATTTTGGGGGAGTTTTGAGGAATTTTTGTGACTCTTGTGGCACTTTTGGGACTTTTTTTGGGATTATTTTGTGTATTTTTTTATTTTTTAATTTTTGAGATTTTTTGGGACATTTTTTGGGAATATTTTGTGGATTTTTTTTTAATTTTATGAGATTTTTGGGATGTTTTTGGGATTATTTTGTGGATTTTTTTGTGAATTTTTTGAGATTTTTGGGACATTTTTTGGGATATTTTTGGGATTATTTTGAGGAGTTTTCTTTAATTTTATGAAATTTTGGGACTTTTTTGGAACATTTTTTTGAATTATTTTGTGGATTTTTTTTTTTTTAATTTTATGAGATTTTTGGGACATATTTTGTGACATTTTTTGCGATTATTTTTTGGATTTTTTTTTAAATTTTTTGAGATACTTGGGACATTTTTTGGGACACTTTTTGGGATTTTTTATTAATTTTTTGGCCATGTTTTTGGGAATTTTTTTGAGATATTTGTGGCATTTTTTGCGATTAATTTTTGTATTTATTTTTTTAATTTTTTGACATTTTTGGGACATTTTTTGGAACATTTTTTGGGATTATTCGGTGGATTTTTATTTTGATTTTTTTGAGATTTTTGGGACATTTTTTGGGATTATTCTGTGTATTTTTATTTTGATTTTTTTGAGATTTTTGGGACATTTTTTGTGATTATTTTGTGGATTTTTTTGGGAATTTTTGGACATTTTTGGGACATTTTTTGGGATTATTTTGTGGATTTTTATTTTGATTTTTTGAGATTTTCGGGATATATTTTTGGACATTTTTTGGGATTATTTTGTGTATTTTTTTAAATTTTTTTGGGGATTTTGGGGACATTTTTTGGGATATATTTTTGGAATTATTTTGTGGATTTTTATTTTAATTTTATGAGATTTTTGGGACATATTTTTGGACATTTTTTGGGATTATTTTGTAGATTTTTTTGAGAATTTTTGGACATTTTTGGGACCTTTTTTGGGATTATTTTGTGGATTTTTTTGGGAATTTTTGGGACATTTTTTGGAATTATTTTGTGGATTTTTATTTTGATTTTGTGAGATTTTTGGGACATATTTTGGGACATTTTTTGGGATTATTTTGCGAATTTTTATTTTAATTTTTTTAAGATTTTGGGGACATATTCTGGGACATTTTTTGGGATTTTGCCCGTTTTTTTTGGGAATTTTTCCGACCAATCCCGTCTCTCCGCCAGCCTGATCCTGGAGCACGCCCGCGCCCCGGAGGGGGCGGAGCTTGGCGCCATCCTGGGCCCTGATTGGCTGCGGCCGCGCGTCGCTCGGGCCTTCGCGCTGTGCCTGGGTGAGCCGTGGCCACGCCCCTTCCCTTAAGCCCCGCCCACTTAATTAATTTCCCCATTAAACTCTTTTTATTTAATCCCCACCCCTTAATTAATTTCCCCATTAGGCCCCGCCCATTTTAAGCCCCACCCCTTAATTAATTTCCCATTAGGCCCCGCCCCAATTACCTTCAAATCAAGCCCCGCCCCTTAATTTCCATATTAGACCCTGCCCACATTAAGCCCCGCCCACTTTAATCCCCACCCCTTAATTAATATTCTCATTAGGCCCTGCCCACTTTAAGCCCCGCCCACTTTAAGCTTTGCCCCTTAATTAATTTCCTCTTTAAGCTCCGCCCCTTATTTTAATTAATCTTTAAGCCCCGCCCACTTTAAGACCCGCCCCTTAATTAATTTCCTTATTAGCCCCAGCCCACTTTAAGCCCCACCCCTTAATTAATTTCCCCATTAGGCCCCGCCCACTTTAATCCCCACCCCTTAATTAATTTCCTAATTAGGCCCCGCCCACTTTAATCCCCACCCCTTAATTAATTTCCCCATTAGGCCCCGCCCATTTTAATCCCCACCCCTTAATTAATTTCCTCATTAGGCCCCGCCCACTTTAATCACCACCCCTTAATTAATTTCCCCATTAGGCCCCGCCCATTTTAATCCCCACCCCTTAATTAATTTCCTAATTAGGCCCCGCCCACTTTAATCACCACCCCTTAATTTCCTAATTAGGCCCCGCCCACTTTAAGCCCACCCCTTAATTAATATTAATTAAGCCCCGCCCCTTCCCCCCAGAGCTCTGCGCCTCCCATTGGCTGAAGCTGGAGCAGGCGCAGCCCTACGGACCAATCAGGATCCAGCTCCGCCCCGGCCGCCAATAAACCCCGCCCACTTTGCCTTATATGGAGCCGAGAGGGTTTTTGGGGGGAAATTTGGGGATTTTGGGAAAATTTGGGGATTTTGGGGGGAAATTTGGGGATTTTGGGAAAATTGGTGATTTTGGCGGGAAATTTGGGGATTTTGGGGGGAAATTTGGGGATTTTGGGGAAAAATTTGGGGATTTTGGGGAAATTTGGGGATTTTGGGGAAAAATTTGGGGATTTTGGGGAAATTTGGGGATTTTGGGGTGAAATTTGGGATTTTGGGGAAATTTGGGGAAAAATTTGGGGATTTTGGGGTGAAATTTGGGGATTTTGGGGTGAAATTTGGGGATTTTGGGGAAATTTGGGGATTTTGGGGGAAAATTGGGGATTTTGGGGGAAATTTGGGGATTTTGGGGGGAAATTTGGGGAAAATTTGGGGATTTTGTGGAAATTTGGGGGGAAATTTGGGGATTTTGGGGGAAATTTGGAGATTTTGGGGGAAATTTGGGGATTTTTGGGTGAAATTTGGGGATTTTGGGGAAATTTGGGGAAAAATTTGGGGATTTTGGGGAAATTCGGGGATTTTCGGGAAATTTGAGGATTTTGGGGTGAAATTTGGGGATTTTGGGGGAAATTTTGGGATTTTGGGGAAAAATTTGGGGATTTTGGGGGAAATTTGGGGATTTTGGGGGAAATTTGGGGATTTTGGGAAAATTTGGAAATTTTGGGAAAAAATTTGAGGATTTTGGGGGAAATTTAGGGATTTTTGGGTGAAATTTGGGGATTTTGGGGGAAATTTGGGGATTTTTGGGAAAATTTGGGGATTTTGGGGAAAAATTGGAGATTTTAAGGGAAATTTGGGAAAAAATTTGGGGATTTTGGGGAAATTTGGGGATTTTGGGGGAAATTTGGGGATTTTGGGGTGAAATTTGGGGTAAAATTTGGGGATTTTGGGGGAAATTTGGGGATTTTGGGAAAATTTGGAAATTTTGGGAAAAAATTTGAGGATTTTGGGGAAAATTTGGGGATTTTGGGGAAAATTTTGGGATTTTGGGGAAATTTGGGGTTTTTGGGGGGAAATTTGGGGATTTTGGGAAAATTTGGGGATTTTAAGGGAAATTTGGGGATTTGGGGGAAAATTTGGGGATTTTGGGAAAATTTGGGGATTTTAAGGGAAATTTGGGGATTTGGGGGAAAATTTGGGGATTTTTGGGGGAAAATTTCGGGATTTTGGGGAAATTTGGGGATTTTGGGGGAAATTTGGGGTTTTTGGGGGGAAATTTGGGGATTTTGGGGGGAAATTTGGAAATTTTTGGAAAAAATTTGAGGATTTTGGGAGAAATTTGGTGATTTTGGGGGAAATTTGGGGATTTTGGGGGAAATTTGGGGATTTGGGGCAAATTTGGGGATTTTGGGGGGAAATTTGGGGATTTTTTGAAAATTTAGACAGAAATTTGGGGAAATTTGGGAATTTTTGGAGAAACTTTGGAGAAATTTGGGAAAAAGTCAGGAATTTTTGGGGAAATTTGGTGAATTTTGGGATTTGGGGGAATTTGGGGAATTTTGGGGGGATTTTTAGGAAAATTTGGGAATTTTGGGAGGAGTTTTGGGAATTTTTAAGGGAATTTGGGGGAAATTTGGAATTTGGGGCCATTTTTCAGAATTTGGAGGGAAATTGGGAATTTTGGGAGGAATTTGGGAATTTTGGGAGGAATTTGGGAATTTCAGGAACTTCTGGGAACTTTCGGGTGGAATTTTTGGAATTTTGTAGAATTTTGGGTATTTTTTTACCGAATTTTGGGAATTTGAGTGGAATTTGGAAATTTTGGGGTGAAATTTGGAAATTTTTTGTGATATTTGGGGGAAATATGGGGATTTTGGGGAAATCTGGGTGAAATTCGGGAAGTGTGGGGAATTTTCGGGTGGAATTGGGAAATTTTGGGGAAATTTTGGGGAAATTTGGGAATTTTTGGGAAATTTGGGTGAAATTTCAGATTTTTGGGAAATTTTTGTGCAAAATTTGGGAATTTTGAAGAATTCTGGGGGAGATTTGGGAATTCTTGACAAAACCTGGGAATTTTGAGCAATTTTTTTTTTTTTGAAACTTGGGAATTTCGGTTGAAAATTTGTAAATTTTTGGGAAATTTTGGTGAAATTTGGGCATTTTGGGGAATTTTTGGCGTAAAATTTGGGAGTTCTGGGGGATTTTGGGGATTTCTGGATCAAATCCGAGAATTTTTTTGGGCGAAAATTGGGAATTTTAAGAGTTTCTGGGTGAGATTTGTGAATTTTGGGGAATTTTTTGGGTAAAATTTGGGAATTTTGGGTTAAATTTGGGAATTTTTGGGTTAAAATTGGGAATTTCAGGTGAATTCCGGACGTTTCGGGGTGAAATTTCTTGGAATTTTTTGGGAATTTCTGTAAATTCCTGGATTTTCCCAAGCCCCGCCCCCTCCGCGCAGGCCACGCCCCCTTTCTGCTTTCCCGCGTTTTTATTGGTCGCCGGTGACGTCATCCAGCAGCTGGGCCAAGATGGCGGCGTGGGCGGGGTCCAGGGAGGCCACGCCCACCCGGAAGTGCCGCGGGTTGGCCACGCCCATCGCCCGCAGCAGCGCCAGCAGCGATTGGCTGAGCCCTGGCAGGGGGCGGGGCCGGGAAAAGAGGAGAAAGGAGGAAAAATGAGGAAAAAATGAGAAAAAAAGGGAAAAAAATGAGAAAAAAAAGAGAAAAAAGAGAAAAAAAAGAGGAAAAAGGAGGAAAAAAGAGAAAAAATTAGAAAAAAAGAAAAAAATGAGAAAAAAAAAGAGAAAAAAATGAGAAAAAAAGAGAAAAAATGAGAAAAAAACCAAAAAATTAAAAACATGAGAAAAAAAGAGAAAAAAAAAGATTAAAAAATGAGAAAAGAAGGAGAAAAAAAAGATAAAAAAATGAGAAAAAAATGAGAAAAAAAATGAGAAAAAGAGAAAAAATGAGGAAAAAAAACAAAAAAAATGAGAAAAAATGAGAAAAGAGAAAAAAATGAGAAAAAAATGAGGGAAAAAAGAGAAAAAAGGAGAAAAAATGAGAAAAAAATGAGAAAAAAGAAAAAAGGAGAAAAAAATGAGAAAAAAGAGAAAAAAAGGGAAAAAAAGAAAAAAATAAGAAAAAAAGAAAAATAAGAGAAAAAAAGAGAAAAAGATGAGGAAAAAAAGAGAAAAAAGCAGAAAAAAAGGAGAAAAAATGAGAAAAAAATGAGAAAAAAAACAGAAAAAAAAGAGAAAAATGACAAAAAAATGAGAAAAAAAAGAGAAAAAAATGAGAAAAAAAGGCAAAAAAAAAGAAAAAAAAAGAGAAAAGAAGGAAAAAAAGAGAAAAAAATGAGAAAAAAATGAGAAAAAAAGAGAAAAAAGAAAAAAGTGAGAAAAAAAAGAGAAAAAAAAGGGAAAAAAATGAGGATAAAAGAGAAAATAAGGGATAAAAGAGAAGAAAATGAGAAAAAAATGAGAAAAAAGAGAAAAAAAAGAGAAAAAAAAGAGAAAAAAATGAGAAAAAAAACAGGAAAAAATGAGAAAAATGAGAAAAAAAATGAGAAAAAAGAGAAAAAACAAAGAGAAAATAAAATGAGAAAAAAAGAGAAAAAAAATGAGAAAAAAATGAGAAAAGAAAGAGAAAAAAGAAAAAAAATGGGAAAAAAATGAGAAAAAAATGAGAAAAAAGGAGAAAAAAATGAGAAAAAAGAGAAAAAAAGGGAAAAAAAGAGGAAAAAAATAAGAAAAAAAAGAAAAATAAGAGAAAAAAAGAGAAAAAAGCAGAAAAAAAGGAGAAAAAATGAGAAAAAAAAACAGAAAAAAAAGAGAAAAATGACAAAAACATGAGAAAAAAAAGAGATAAAAATGAGAAAAAAAGGCGAAAAATAAGAAAAAAAAAGAGAAAAGGATGAGACAAAAAGAGAAAAAAAATGAGAAAAAAAAGAGAAAAAAATCCCAAAAAACTCCCAATTTCCCCCCCAAGAATCCCCAAATTTTTTCCTAAATTTTCCCCCAAAATTCCCCATTTTCCTCAAAATCCCCAAATTTTCCCCCCAAATTCCCAAATTCCTCCCCAACATCCCCCAAAATTCCCAAAAATTCCAAAATTTCCCCCCAAATTCCCAAATTTCCACCAGAAATTCCCAAAATTTCCCGCAAATTCCCAGAAAATCCCCAAATTTCCCCCTAAATCCCCAATTTTTCCCTCAAAATCCCCCAAAATTCCCAAAATTTCTCCCAAACTTCCCAAATTTTCCCTCAAAAATTCCCAAATTTCCCCCCAAAACCCAAAAAAATTCTCCAATTTTCCCCCAAACCCCCAAATTTTTTCCCAAATTTTCTCCAAAATTCCCAAATTTCCACCAAAAATTCCCAAAATTCTTCCCATTTTCCCCCAAATCCCCAAATTTTACCCCAAATTCCTCCTCAAAATCCCCCAAAATTCCCAAATTTTCCCCCAAATTCCCACTTTTTTCCCCTAAAATCACCCAATTTCCCCCCCAAAATCCCGATTTTTTCCCCCAAAATCCCCAATTTTTCCCCGAAATTGCCCAAAATTCCCGAATTTCTCCCCAAAATTCCCCAAATTCCCGAATTTTCCATCCCACCTGCCGGGAGGCGCCGCTGGGCCAGGCCGGGGCCGACGGCGCCGACGAACGCCGCGAGGTGAGGGAGCAGCTGGGGCCAAAAATTCCCAAATTTTGGGGGAATTTCGGGAAAATTTGGGAGTTTCGGGGATTTGGGGGGAATTTTAGGGAATTTCGGGGAAAAAATTGGGGAAAAAAATGGGGAATTTTGGGGAGAAAATGGGGATTTTAGGGGGAAAAATGGGAATTTTTGGGGAGAATTTGGGGGGAATTTGGGGATTTTTGGGGGAATTTTGGGAATTTTTGGGAATTTTGGGGAAATTCGGGGAAAAATTGGGGAATTTTGGGGAGAAGTTGGAGATTTTTGAGGGAAATTGAGAATTCTGGGGGGTTTTGGGGGAATTTTGGGAATTTTTGGGGAAATTTTGGAATTTTTTTGGGGAAATTTGGGGGAATTTGGGAATATGAGGAAATTGGGGGAAAATTTGGGGATTTTGGGGAAAAATTTGGGAATTTTGGGGGGAAATTGGGAAAATTTGGGAATTTGAGGAGAAATTTTGAGGGATTTGGGAGAAATTTGGGAATTTTGGGGATTTTTGGGGAAATTTGGGGAATTTTTGGGGAAAAGTTTGGGAATTTTGGGGAGAAATTTGGAATTTTGGGGGAAATTTTTGGGAGAACTTGGGGAACTTTTGGGGGGATTTTGGGATTTTTTTGGGAAAATTCAGAATTTTTGGGGGAATTTTGGCAGAAATTCAGGAATTTTGGGGAAATTCGGGGAAAATTTGGGGATTTTTGGGGGAAAAAATTGGGAATATGAGGGGGAATTTTGGGGGGATTTTTCTGGGGAAATTTTGGGTAAAAAATGGGAAAATTTGGGATTTTTGGGGTAAAAAATCAGGAATTTTGGGGAAAATTCGAGAAACTTTGGGAAAAGTTGGGAATTTTAGGGTAATTTTCCGGGAATTGAGGAATTTTTTTGGCGGAAAATTCAGAAATTTTGGGATTTTTTTGGGAAATTCAGAATTTTGGAGAATTTCAGGGTAAAAATTGAGAATTTTGGGGAGAATTTTTGGGAGAAATTGGGGATTTTGGGTTAATTTTGGGTAAATTTTGGGGGATTTGGGGGAAATTTGGGAATTTTGCCAAAATTTGGGGAAAAATTTGGGGATTTTGGAGAAAAAATTGGGAATTTTGGGGAGAAATTGGGAATTTTTGGGAAAATTTAGATTGAAATTTGGAGGAAATTTTGGGATTTTTTTGGGGGGGAAAATTCAGAATTTGGGGGAATTTTGGCAGAAATTTCAGAATTTTGGGGGAAATTCGGGGATTTTGGGGAATTTTTGGGATTTGGGAAGAAATTTGGCAGGATATGGGGGAAATTCGGGAATTTTGGGTTGAAATTGGAATTTTGGGGAGAATTTTGTTGAATTTCTCCCAAATTTTTTTTTGGCATTTTTTTCCCAACCGTCGGCCAAATTTTTTCCCAAATTTCCCCCAAATTTTGGGAATTTTCGGAGCAGATTTTGGGGTCAATTTGCTCCATTTTATCCCCCCAATATTTTGAATATTTTGCTGTATTTTCCCCAAATTCCGCCGGATTTTTTCACTTTTTTTTTTTTAAATTTTTCCCCCATTTTTTCCCCCAAATTTTGGGGATCCTCGGGGCCGGATTTTGGGGTGAATTTGGGCGATTTTGGGGCTCACCAGCTCGGGCCCCGCCCTCAGCAGGAAGTTCAGCACCGGCGCCTCCTCCTCGAGATCCTCCGAGATCGGCAGCGCCCCCAGGAGCAGCGGCAGCAGCTGCACCAGTATGGACCAGTATAAACCAGTATGGACCAGTATGGACCAGTATAAACCAGTATGGACCAGTATGGACCAGTATAAACCAGTATGGACCAGTATAAACCAGTATGGACCAGTATGGACCAGTATAAACCAGTATGGACCAGTATAAACCAGTATGGACCAGTATGGACCAGTATAAACCAGTATGGACCGGTATGGACCAGTATAAACCAGTACAGACCAGTATAAACCAGTATGGACCGGTATGGACCAGTATGGACCAGTACGGACCAGTATGGACCAGTATGGACCAGTATGGACCAGTGTGGACCAGTATGGACCAGTATGGACCAGTATGGAACAGTATGGACCAGTATGGACCAGTATGGAGCAGTATGGACCAGTATAAACCAGTATAAACCAGTATGGACCAGTATGGACCAGTATGGAGCAGTATGGACCAGTATAAACCAGTATAAACCAGTATGGACCAGTATGGACCAGTACGGACCAGTATGGACCAGTATAAACCAGTATAAACCGGTATGGACCAGTATGGACCAGTATAAACCAGTATGGACCAGTATGGACCAGTATGGACCAGTATGGACCAGTATGGACCAGTATAAACCAGTATGGACCAGTATAAACCAGTATGGACCAGTATGGACCAGTATGGAGCAGTATGGACCAGTATGGACCAGTATAAACCAGTATGGACCAGTATGGACCAGTATAAACCAGTATGGACCAGTATGAACCAGTATAAACCAGTATGGACCAGTATGGACCAGTATGGACCAGTATGGACCAGTATGGAGCAGTATGGACCAGTATGGACCAGTATAGACCAGTATGGACCAGTATGGACCAGTATGGACCAGTATGGACCAGTATGGACCGGTATAAACCAGTATGGACCAGTATGGACCAGTATAAACCAGTATGGACCAGTATGGACCGGTATAAACCAGTATAAACCAGTATAAACCGGTATGGACCAGTATGGACCAGTATGGACCAGTATAAACCAGTATGGACCAGTATGGACCAGTATAAACCAGTATAAACCAATATGGACCAGTATGGACCGGTATAAACCAGTATAAACCAGTAACCCCAAATCCCCATTTCCCCCATTTTTAACCCTTTAAAATCCAATTTTTTCCCCATTTTTCCCCTCCCAGTTCATCCCAGTATAAACCAGTTACCCCCAACCTCCTCCTAGTCCCTCCCAGTTCCCTCCCCGTATAAACCAGTTCCCTCCCAGTTCCCTCCCAGTTCCCTCCCAGTCCCTCCCAGTTCCCTCCCAGTCCCTCCCAGTTCATCCCAGTCCCTCCCAGTTCCCTCCCAGTCCCTCCCAGTTCATCCCAGTCCCTCCCAGTTCCCTCCCAGTCCCTCCCAGTCCCCCCCAATCCCCTCCCAGTCCCTCCCAGTTCCCTCCCAGTCCCTCCCAGTCCCTCCCAGTACCCACCTGCGGGCAGGGCGCCCCCTGCTGTCTGACCAGCGCCCCCAGCGCGTTGTCCCGGACCCGCCCCGGCCCCTCCCCCCGCAGGGCGCGCAGGCAGAGCTCCGCCCCCGGCCACGCCCCCCTGCCAATTAAGGAAAAAGGGGCGGGGCTTCGACGGAAAGGGGCGGGGCTTCGGGGGTAGATTGACAAAGGGGCGGGGCTCGGCCTTATATGGGGATTGGGGGCGTGGCTTTGGGGTTGATTGACAAGGGGGCGTGGCTTGAGCTTATAGAGGGATTGGGGGCGTGGCTTTGCGGTTGATTGACAAGGGGGCGGGGCTTGGGGAAAAGGGGGCGGGGCGTAGAGCTCATTAAAGGAATGTGGGCGGGGCTTTGGGTTGATTGGCAAGTGGGCGGAGCTAAGAGAAAAGGGGGCGGGGCTTAGAGCTCATTAAAAGAATGTGGGCGGGGCTTTTGGGGTTGATTGACAAGGGGACGGGGCATGGGCTTATAGAGGAATTGGGGGCGTGGCTTTGCGGTTGATTGACAAGGGGGCGGGGCTTAGGGAAAACGGGGGCGGGGCTTACAGCTCATTAAAGTAATGTGGGCGGGGCTTTGGGGTTGATTGACAAGGGGGCGGGCCTTGAGCTCATAGAGGGATTGGGGGCGTGGCTTTGCGGTTGATTGACAAGGGGGCGGAGCTAAGATAAAAGGGGGCGGGGCTTAGAGCTCATTAAAGGAATGTGGGCGGGGCTTTGGGTTGATTGGCAAGTGGGCGGGGCTTAGGGAAAAGGAGGCGGGGCTTAGAGCTCATTAAAGGAATGTGGGCGGAGCTTTGGGGTTGATTGGCAAGGGGGCGGGGCTGGAGCTTATAAAGGGATTGGGGGCGTGGCTTTGGGGTTGATTGACAAGGGGGCGGGGCTTACGGGATCATGGGCGGGGCTTAGAGCTCATTAAAGGAATGTGGGCGGGGCTTCGGAGTTTGATTGGCAAGGGGCGGGGCTTGAGAAAATGTGGGCGTGGCTTAAACGTGTGTGGGCGTGGCTTAAAGTATTTTAATTAAATGTGGGCGGGGTTTAAGCATTCAATGAAAAGTGGGCGGGGCTTAAGGGATTCTGGGAGGGGCTTCGAGCCTTTTAAGAGAATGTGGGCGGGGCTTAGAGCTCATTAAAAATGTGGGCGTGGCTTGAAAGATTGTGGGCGTGGCTTAAGGGAATGTGGGCGGGGCTTTACACTTATTATGGAAATGTGGGCGGGGCTTAAGGGATAGTGGGCGGGGCTTAAAGTTCATTAAGGGAATGTGGGCGGGGCTTAAGTGATTGTGGGCGGGGTTTAAAGCTCATTAAGGGAAAGTGGGCGGGGCTTATGTGATTGTGGGCGTGGCTTAAAGTTTATTAAGGGAATGTGGGCGGGGCTTAAAGGAATATGGGCGTGGCTTAAAGCTCATTGATGAAAAGTGGGCGGGGCTTAATGGGATGTGGGCGTGGCTTAAAGATGGCGGGAGGGGTTCAGGGCCCCCCAAGCCCCTCCCCCCGCCTCCCCATTGGCGGATACTCCAGGTGGGCGTGTCCGGCGGCCTCGCCGATCCGGCCAATGGCGTAGAAGGCGTTGGCCCTGACCTCGGGGTCGGCGTCAGCGGCGGCCAATCGGAAGGCGGGGCCCAGGTCGGGCAGGAAGGGCGTGGCCTCGGGGCCCAGGGCGCCGCCCAGCTGGCCAATCACGGCCCCCGCCCAGGACCGCGCCCCCGGGTGGGCGGGGTCGGCCAGGGCGGCCAATAGGGAGGGGAGGAGGCGGCGGAAGAGGCGGGGCGGGAAGGCCACGCCCCCCCCGGTGCCGGCCACGCCCACCCGCGCCATGGCCACGCCCACCTCCGGCAGCCAATCGGAGGCCGTCTCGCGGAGCTCGGAGCGCTGGGAGGTCTGGGGGGTGGGAGGGGTTACTGGGAGGGACTGGGAGGGACTGGGAGAGACTGGGAGGGAACTGGGAGGGAACTGGGAGGGACTGGGAGGGACTGGGAGGGACTGGGAGGGAACGGGGAGGGAACTGGGAGGAACTGGGAGGGACTGGGAGGGAACTGGGAGGGACTGGGAGGGAACTGGGAGGGAACTGGGAGGGACTGGGAGGGACTGGGAGGGACTGGGAGGGAACTGGAAGGGACTGGGAGGGAACTGGGAGGGAACTGGGAGGGATTGGGAGGGAACTGGGAGGAACTGGGAGGGAACTGGGAGGGAACTGGGAGGGAACTGGGGGGGACTGGGAGGGAATGGGAGGGACTGGGAGGAACTGGGAGGGAACTGGGAGGGAACTGGGAGGGAATGGGAGGGAACTGGGAGGAACTGGGAGGGAACTGGGAGGGAACTGGGAGGGAATGGGAGGGACTGGGAGGAACTGGGAGGGAACTGGGAGGGACTGGGAGGGACTGGGAGGAACTGGGAGGGAACTGGGAGGGAACTGGGAGGGAATGGGAGGGACTGGGAGGAACTGGGAGGGAACTGGGAGGGACTGGGAGGGACTGGGAGGGACTGGGAGGAACTGGGAGGGAATGGGAGGGACTGGGAGGGACTGGGATGAACTGGGAGGGACTGGGAGGGAACTGGGAGGAACTGGGAGGGAATGGGAGGGACTGGGAGGAACTGGGAGGGAACTGGGAGGGACTGGGAGGGACTGGGAGGGACTGGGAGGAACTGGTTTGGACTGGGAGGAACTGGGAGGGAATGGGAGGGACTGGGAGGAACTGGGAGGGAACTGGGAGGAACTGGGAGGAACTGGGAGGAACTGGGAGGAACTGGGAGTGGGATTTGGGGTTACTGCAACAGACTGGGATCAAACTGGGTTGGACTGGGAGGGACTGGGCCATACTGGGATGGACTGGGCTGAACTGGGAGATACTGGAATGAACTGGGAATGGGATTTGAGATCACTGGGATGGACTGGGACCAAACTGGCATGAACTGGGAGGGACTGGGAGGGACTGGGCCATACTGGGATGGACTGGGCTGAACTGGGAGTTACTGGAATGAACTGGGAATGGGATTTGGGGTCACTGGGACCAAACTGGGATGAACTGGGAGTTACTGGAATGAACTGGGAATGGGATTTGGGGTCACTGGGACCAAACTGGGATGAACTGGGAGTTACTGGGACAAACTGGGAATGGGATTTGGGGTTACTGGGATGAACTGGGATGAACTGGGAGCCGCTCCCCCACCTCCTCCTCGTCGCCGTCCCCTCGGGATCTCAGGCAGGCGATCTGTAGGAGAAAGGGGCGGGGCTTAAACAAGCCACGCCCACCCGCCAAAGTCACGCCCCCTCACCCAAGCCCCGCCCCCATTGGTCAAACCCCCCTCAAGCCACGCCCACAACCCCAAACCCCGCCCACATTAAACCACGCCCACTTTAAGACCCGCCCCCTCTCACCTGCCCGACGATGACGTCACACAGGGCTCGGCCAATGGGCTCCAGCCATTCCGGGGGGGCGTGGCCTGGGGGCTGCAGCAGCCGCCCGACCCCGCCCACCGCCCCCAGGGCCCCGCCCACTTCCGGCTCCGCCCGCAGCGCCCCCAGCAGCGCCCGGAACGCCCCCTGCTGGACGGGGGAGGGGCCTGCGGGGAACCAGTATAAACCAGTATAAACCAGTATAAACCAGTATAAACCAGTACAAACCAGTATAAACCAGTACAGACCAGTACAGACCAGTATAAACCAGTTTAACGCCTTTTTTCCCCAACTTTTCCCCATTTTTTCCCTATTTTTCCCAATTTTTTCCCAATGTTTTCCCATTTTTCCCCTTTTTCAGTGGAAAAAATCCCAGTATAAACCAGTATAAACCAGTATAAACCAGCACAAACCAGTACAAACCAGTATAAATCAGTTTAACACCTTTTTTCCCAACTTCTCCCCATTTTTTCCCCATTTTTCCCAATTTTTTCCCATTTTTTCCCATTTTTCCCCTTTTACGGTGGAAAAAATCCCAGTATAAACCAGTATAAACCAGTACAGACCAGTACAGACCAGTTTAATGCCTTTTTTCCCAACTTTTCCCCATTTTTTCCCCATTTTTCCCAATTTTTTCCCATTTTTCCCCTTTTTCGGTGGAAAAAATCCCAGTATAAACCAGTATAAACCCGTATAAACCAGTACAGACCAGTACAAACCAGTACAGACCAGTTTAACGCCTTTTTTCCCAACTTTTCCCCGTTTTTTCCCCATTTTTCCCAACTTTTTCCCATTTTTTCCCATTTTTCCCCTTTTACAGTGGAAAAAATCCCAGTATAAACCAGTATAAACCAGAACAGACCAGTACAAACCAGTATAAACCAGTTTAACGCCTTTTTTCCCAACTTTTCCCCATTTTCCCCCCATTTTTTCCAATTTTTTCCCATTTTTCCCCTTTTTTGGTGGAAAAAATCCCAGCATAAACCAGTATAAACCAGTACAGACCAGTACAAACCAGTATAAACCCTTTTTTCCCAATTTTCCCCATTTTCCCTATGTTTTCTCCCAATTTTTCTGATTTTTTGCCATTGTTTCCCAATTTCTTCCCATTTTTGCCCATTTTTGGTGAAAGAATCCCAGTATAAACCAGTATGAACCAGTACAAACCAGTTTGATTATTTATTCCCCATTTTTTCCCATTTTTTCCCAATTCATTCCCATTTTTGGTGCTCCCATCTGATATCCCATGCAAAAAATCCCAGTATAAACCAGTATAAACCAGTATGGACCAGTGTAAACCAGTATAAACCAGTATGGACTGATATAAACCAGTTTAACCCCTTTTTTCCCAATTTTTTCCCCTTTTTTTGCTGTTTTTTCCCTTTTTTTTCCCATTTTTCCCCATTTCCAGTGGGCAAAATCCCAGTAAAAACCAGTATAAACCAGTACAAACCAATTCATTTTTTCCCAATTTTTCCACGTTTTTTCTAATTTTTTTCCATTTTTTCCCTTTTTTCCCCAATTTTTTCCCATTTTTGCAGCACAAAATCCCAGTGCAAACCAATATAAACCAGTATGGACCAGTATAAACCAGTATAACGTGTTTTTTCCCTATTTTTCCCCAATTTTTTTCCCATTTCTCCCCAATTTTTTCAAATTTTTGCCCAATTTTATCGCTCCCAGTTGCTCTCCCAGACACAAAATCCCAGTATAAACCAGTTCAAACCAGTATAAACCAGTATAAACCACTTTGACCCTTTTTCCCCCAATTTTTCACATTTTTCCCCCAATTTTTCCCCAATTTTCCCCTTTTTCCCCCAATTTTTTCCCATTTTTCCCATTTTTGTCCATTTTTGGAGCACACAATCCCAGTATAAACCAATATAAACCAGTACAAACCAGTTTGACCTTTTTTCCCCCAATTTTTCCCTTTTTTCCCCAATTTTTCCCCATTTTTTCCCATTTTTGGAACACAAAATCCCAGTACAAACCAGTATAAACCAGTTTAACGCCTTTTTTCCCAACTTTTCCACATTTTTTCCCATTTTTTTTCATTTTTCCCCTTTTTTTGGTGGAAAAAATCCCAGTATAAACCAGTATAAACCAGTATAAACAATTTTGACCCGTTTTTCCCCATTTTTTCCCATTTCTTCCCATTTTTTTTCATTTTTCCCCTTTTTTGGTGGAAAAAATCCCAGTATAAACCAGTATAAACCACTACAAACCAGTTCAATCACCTTTTCCCCCATTTTCCCCCGATTTTTCCCTTTTTCTCCCAATTTTTTCCCATTTTTTCCTATTTTTTCCCATTTTTGACCCATTTTTGCTGCAGAAAATCCCAGTATAAACCAGTATAAACCAGTACAAACCAGTTTAACCCTTTTTTCCCCATTTTTTGGTCATTTTTTCCCCATTTTCCCCCAATTTTTCCCATTTTTGATGCACAAAATCCCAGCACAAACCAGTACAAACCAGTACAAACCAGTTTAAAGCCCTCCCAGCCCCCTCCCAGTACAAACCAGTATAAACCAGTACAAACCAGTTTGCGACTCCCTCCCGCAGCAGCTGAGGCTCCCCAGGGCCTCGTAGGCGGCGCCTCGGACCCGGCACTGGGGGAACTGGGAGGGAACTGGGAGTTACTGGTTTGGACTGGTTTGGACTGGGAGGGGCGGCGGGGGTTACTGGTTTATACTGGGAGGGAACTGGGAGGGGCTCACCTGGGTCAGATCCAAGATGGCCGCCAGGAGGGGCTCCAGGTGGGGCAGGAGGGCGGAGCTGGGGACCAGTATAAACCAGTATAAACCAGTATGGACCAGTTTAAACCAGTATAAACCAGCATGGACCAGTTTAAACCAGTATAAACCACTATAAACCAGTATAAATGAGTATAAACCAGTATAAACCAGTATGGACCAGTACGGACCAGTTTAAACCCATTCCCAGTATAAACCAGTAACCCCAAACCCATTCCCAGTTCATCCCAGTAACCCCAAACCCATTCCCAGTTCAAACCAGTAACCCCAAACCCATTCCCAGTTCATCCCAGTAACCCCAAACCCATTCCCAGTTCATCCCAGTAACCCCAAACCCATTCCCAGTATAAACCAGTAACCCCAGACCCATTCCCAGTATAAACCAGTAACCCCAAACCACTCCCAGTATAAACCAGTAACCCCAAACCCACTCCCAGTATAAACCAGTAACCCCAAACCCATTCCCAGTACAAACCAGTAACCCCAAACTCCCTCCCAGTATAAACCAGTAACCCCAAACCCATTCCCAGTATAAACCAGTAACCCCAAACCCATTCCCAGAATAAACCAGTAACCCCAAACCCATTCCCAGTATAAACCAGTAACCCCGAACCCATTCCCAGTATAAACCAGTAACCCCAAGCCCATTCCCAGTTCAAACCAGTAACCCCAAACCCATTCCCAGTATAAACCAGTAACCCCAAACCCATTCCCAGTTCATCCCAGTAACCCCAAACCCATTCCCAGTTCAAACCAGTAACCCCAAACCCATTCCCAGTACAAACCAGTAACCCCAAACCCATTCCCAGTACAAACCAGTAACCCCAGACCCATTCCCAGTTCAAACCAGTATAAACCAGTTACCCGCAGTTCTCCGCCAGCTCCCCCAGCGCCCCCAGCGCCGCCTCGGCCAATCCGGGGAAAGCTCCGCCCACTTCCGCCCTGCGAGGGGGCGTGGCATGACCATAAATGGGCATCAGACCACGCCCCCTTTAGCCCCAGGCCACGCCCACCCGGCCCAGGCCACATCCACCCGGCCCAGGCCACGCCCCCTTTGGCCCCAGGCCACGCCCACCCAGCCCAGGCCACGCCCACTCACAGCTCAGGTCCCGCCCACTCCTCGTCCTCGTCCTCCATTGGCTCCGCCCCCTCCTCGTCGTCATGGAAACCCAGCAGCCAATCAGGGGCGTCGGAGGGGGACTGGGGGGGGAAAGGGAGAGGTATGGACCAGTATGGACCAGTATGGACCAGTATGGACCAGTATAAACCAGTATGGACCAGTATGGACCAGTATGGACCAGTATGGACCAGTATGGACCAGTATAAACCAGTATGGACCGGTATGGACCGGTATGGACCAGTATAAACCAGTATGGACCAGTATGGACCAGTATGGACCAGTATAAACCAGTATGGACCGGTATGGACCAGTATAAACCAGTATGGACCAGTATAAACCAGTGTGGACCAGTATAAACCAGTATGGACCAGTATGGACCAGTATAAACCAGTATGGACCAGTATGGACCAGTATGGACCAGTATGGACCAGTATGGACCAGTATGGACTGGTATAAACCAGTATGGACCAGTATGGACCAGTATGGACCAGTATAAACCAGTATGGACCAGTATGGACCAGTATGGAGCAATATGGACCAGTATAAACCAGTATAAACCAGTACAGACCAGTATAAACCAGTATAAACCAGTATGGACCAGTATGAACCAGTATGGAGCAATATGGACCAGTATAAACCAGTATAAACCAGTACAGACCAGTATAAACCAGTATAAACCAGTATGGACCAGTATGAACCAGTATGGAGCAATATGGACCAGTATAAACCAGTATAAACCAGTCCAAACCAGTATAAACCAGTATAAACCAGTATAAACCAGTCCAAACCAGTATAAACCAGTATAAACCAGTAAAAACCAGTACAAACCAGTACAAACCAGTACAAACCAGTATAAAAAAATCCCCATTTTCCCCATTTTTAACCCTTTCACTCCCTCCCACCACCCCCAAACCCCCTCCCAGTCCCCTCCCAGTCCAAACCAGTAACCCCAGCCCCCAAACCAGTACAAACCAGTATAAACCAGTACTGACCGGTGGCGGCGGGGGGCGCAGCGCCCCCTGCAGGAGCGGCAGCGCCTGGGGCAGCAGCGGCGCCGTCCCCTCCCCCAGGAGCTCCGAGACGGCCGAGAGCAGCGCCAAACTGGGAGAAACTGGTTTGGACTGGGAGGGACTGGGGGGGACTGGGAGGGACTGGGAGGGAACTGGGAGGGAACTGGGAGGGACTGGGAGGAAGTGGGAGGAACTGGGAGGGACTGGGAGGGAACTGGGAGGGAACTGGTTTATACTGGGAGGGAACTGGGAGGGACTGGGAGGAACTGGGAGGGACTGGGAGGGAACTGGGAATGGGGTCTGGGGATACTGGGAGGAACTGGGAGGGACTGGGAGGGCACTGGGAGGGACTGGGAGGGACTGGGAGGAAACTGGTTTATACTGGGAGGGACTGGGAGGAACTGGGAGTTACTGGGAGGTAATTGGTTTATACTGGGAGGGAACTGGGAGGGACTGGGAGGGACTGGGCGGTAATTGGTTTATACTGGGATGAACTGGGATGAACTGGGATCAAACTGGGAGTTACTGGGACGTTACTGGTTTGGGCCTTGGGGTTACTGGGATGAACTGGGAGCGGCCAGAAGCCCAAAGTGGGCGTGGCCAAAGGCGGTGTGGGCGTGGCCAAAGGCCGGGGGGCGTGGCCAAAGGCGGGGGCGTGGCTTGGGGCGGTGTGGGCGTGGCTTGGGCTGTGATTGACAGGGGCTGGCTCAGGGCAGTGGGCGGGGCTTAAGGGGAAATGGGCGGGGCTTAAGATGAGTGGGCGGAGATTTGGGGGAATTTTGGGAATTTTTGGGCATTTTTTTTTGGGAATTTTGGGGATTTTGGGAATTTTGGGGATTTGGGATTTTGGGAATTTCGGGAATTTCGGGAATGCTGGCACTCACGTGACCCGCGTGGCGTCGCTGTCGCCGCTCTCGGCCAATCGCAGCCCGAGCTGCAGCGCCTCCAGCAGCCCCTCCCCCACCTGGGCGGGGCCCAGCGCCGCCAGAACCTCTGGAACCAGTATGGACCAGTATAAACCAGTATGGACCAGTATGGACCAGTATGGACCAGTATGGACCAGTATGGACCAGTGTGGACCAGTATGGACCAGTATGGACCAGTATGGACCAGTAGGGACCACTATGGACCAGTATGGACCAGTATAGACCAGTATGGACCAGTATGGACCAGTATGGACCAGTATGGACCAGTATGGACCACTATGGACCAGTATGGACCAGTATGGACCAGTAGGGACCAGTATAAACCAGTATAAACCAGTATGGACCAGTATAAACCATTTTTTCCCATTTTTCCCCATTTTTTGCCTGATTTTCCCCATTTTCCCCCCACTTTTCCCCTCCCAGTCCAAACCAGTCCAAACCAGTCCAAACCAGTATAAACCAGTCCAAACCAGTATAAACCAGTCCAAACCAGTAACCCAAATCCCCCATTTTTAACCCTTTAAATTCCCATTTTTCCCCCGTTTTTCGCCCGATTTTCCCCATTTTTTCACCGAGTTTTCCCCCCTTTCGTCCCTCCCAGTCCAAACCAGTATAAACCAGTATAAACCAGTCCAAACCAGTTCAAACCAGTCTCACCCAGGGCCTGGAGCTGCTGCTCCCCCCCCCGGGCCAGGGCGGCGACGGCGGCGAGGGTGGGGGGGGGGAGGGGCGGGAGGCCGGAGCTGCAGGCTGAGAAATTCGGGAATTTGGGGGAAATTCGGGAATTTTGGGGGAAATTCGGGAATTTGGGGGAAATTCGGGAATTTTTGGGGGAAAAATTCGGGAATTTTGGGGGGAAAATTCGGGAATTTTTGGGGGAAAATTTGGGAATTTTTGGGGATTTTTTGGGGAATTTTGGGGGATTTTTTGGGGATTTTGGGGGGAAAATTTGGGAATTCTGGGGGGAAAAATTCAGGAATTTTGGGGGGGAAAAATTTGGGAATTTTGGGGGGAAAATTTGGGAATTTTGGGGGGAAAATTCGGGAATTTTGGGGGGAAATTTGGGAATTTTTGGGGGAAAAATTCGGGAATTTTTGGGGGAAAAATTTGGGAATTTTGGGGGGAAAATTTGGGAATTTTGGGGGGAAAATTCGGGAATTTTGGGGGGAAAAATTCAGGAATTTTGGGGGGAAAATTTGGGAATTTTTGGGGGAAAAATTCGGGAATTTTGGGGGAAAATTTGGGAATTTTTGGGGGAAAAATTCGGGAATTTTTGGGGAAAATTTGGGAATTTTTGGGGGAAAAAATTCGGGAATTTTTTGGGGGAAAATTTTTTGGGGAATTTGGGGGGAAAATTTGGGAATTTTTGGGGAAAAAATTCGGGAATTTTTTGGGGAAAAATTTGGGCATTTTTGGGGAAAATTTGGGAATTTTTGGGGGAAAATTTTTGGGGGAATTTGGGGGGAAAATTTGGGAATTTTGGAGGGAAAAATTCGGGAATTTTGGGGGGAAAATTTGGGAATTTTTGGGGGAAAAATTCAGGAATTTTGGGGAAAAATTTGGGAATTTTTGGGGGAAAAATTCGGGAATTTTTGGGGATTTTTTTGGGAATTTTGGGGGATTTTTTGGGGATTTTGGGGGAAAAATTCGGGAATTTTGGGGGAAAATTCGGGAATTTTGGGGGGAAAATTTGGGAATTTTTGGGGGAAAATTTGGGAATTTTTGAGGATTTTTTTGGGAATTTTGGGGGATTTTTTGGGGATTTTTTGGGGGATTTTGGGGGATTTTTTGGGGATTTTGGGGGGAAAAATTCGGGAATTTTTGGGGGAAAAATTCGGGAATTTTGGGGGGAAAAATTTGGGCATTTTTGGGGAAAATTTGGGAATTTTGGGGGGGAAAATTTGGGAATTTTGGGGGGAAAATTTGGGAATTTTGGGGGGAAAATTCGGGAATTTTGGGGGGAAAATTAGGGAATTTTTGGGGGAAATTTGGGAATTTGGGGGGAAATTCGGGAATTTTTGGGGGAAAAATTCGGGAATTTTTGGGGATTTTTTTGGGAATTTTGGGGGATTTTTTGGGGATTTTGGGGGAAAAATTCGGGAATTTTGGGGGGAAAAATTTGGGAATTTTGGGGGGAAAAATTCGGGAATTTTTGGGGATTTTTTTGGGAATTTTGGGGGATTTTTTGGGGATTTTGGGGGGAAAAATTCGGGAATTTTGGGGGGAAAAATTTGGGAATTTTGGGGGGAAAAATTCGGGAATTTTTGGGGATTTTTTTGGGAATTTTGGGGGATTTTTTGGGGATTTTCGGGGGAAAATTTGGGAATTTTGGGGGGAAAAATTTGGGAATTTTGGGGGGAAAAATTTGGGAATTTTTTGGGGAATTTGGGGTGAAAATCAGGGGGGAATTTGGGGATTTTAGGGGGAGTTTTGGGGATTTTTTGGGGATTTTGGAAAGGATTTTTGGGGGAATTTTGGGGGGAAATTTGGGGATTTTGGGGGGAAAATTTGGGTATTTTTGGGGATTTTTTTGGGGATTTAGGAGGGTTTTTTGGGGGATTTTTTGGGGATTTTTTTGGGGATTTTGGGGGATTTTTTGGGGATTTTTTGGGAATTTTGGAGGATTTTTTGAGGGATTTTTTGGGGATTTTTGGGGATTTTTTTGGGAATTTTGGGGAAATTTTGGGAGGATTTTTAAGAGATTTTTTGGGGAATTTTTGGCGATTTTTTGGGGATTTTTTGGGCTTTTTGCAGGGTTTTTTTGGGATTTTTTTTTTTTTATTTTTTGGGATTTTTTTGGGGATTTTTGAAGAATTTTTGGGGGAATTTTGGGGGGAAATTTGGGAATTTTGGGAAAATATTGGGGTGAAAATCGGGGGAGAAAATTGGGAATTTTATGGGGAATTTTGGGGATTTTTTGGGATGATTTTGGGATGATTTTGGGATAATTTTGGGATTTTTTTGGGATATTATTGGATGGATTTGGGGATAATTTTGGGATATTTTTGGGATAACTTTGGGATATTTTTGGGATACTTTTGGACGGATTTGGGGATAATTTTGGGATATTTTTGGGATATTTTTGGGATACTTTTGGACGGATTTAGGGGTAATTTTGGGATAATTTTGGACTGATTTTGGGGTGATTTTGGGCAGTTTTTTGGGGTGATTTTGGGATAATTTTGGGGTGATTTTGGGCAGTTTTGGGGCAGTTTTTTGGGGTAATTTTGGGATAATTTTGGGCTGATTTTGGGGTGATTTTGGGCAGTTTTTGGGCAGTTTTTTGGGGTGATTTGGGGATAATTTTGGGATAATTTTGGGATAATTTTGGGATATTTTTGGGCGGATTTGGGGATAATTTTGGGGTGATTTTGGGCAGTTTTTGGGCAGTTTTTTGGGGTGATTTTGGGATAATTTTGGGCAGTTTTTGGGCTGATTTTGGGCAGTTTTTTGGGGTGATTTGGGGATATTTTTGGGGTGTTTTGGGCAGTTTTGGGGCAGTTTTTTGGGGTGATTTTGGGCAGTTTTGGGGCAGTTTTTTGGGGTGATTTTGGGATATTTTTGGGGTGATTTGGGCAGTTTTGGGGCAGTTTTTTGGGGTGATTTGGGGATAATTTTGGGGTGATTTGGGGATAATTTTGGGGTGTTTTTGGGCAGTTTTTGGGCAGTTTTTTGGGGTGATTTGGGGCGGTTTTTTGGGGTGATTTGGGGATATTTTTGGGCAGATTTGGGGATAATTTTGGGGTGTTTTGGGCAGTTTTTTGGGGTGATTTGGGGCGGTTTCGGGGCAGTTTTTTGGGGTGATTTGGGGATAATTTTGGGGTGATTTGGGGCAGTTTTGGGGCAGTTTTTTGGGGTGATTTGGGGCAGTTTTGGGGCAGTTTTTTGGGGTGATTTGGGGATAATTTTGGGGTGATTTTGGGCAGTTTTGGGGCAGTTTTTTGGGGTGATTTTGGGCAGTTTTTGGGGCTCACCCAGCGCGTGCAGCGCGCTCAGCGCCAGCTCCCGGCCCCGCGGCGCCTCCAGAGCCGCCGAAATCCTGGGGAGCACCTGGGGCAGCCAGGGCTGCACCCCCTCACCTGCGGGCAATTAACGCTAATTAACGCTAATTAACACTCATTAACGCTCATGAACTCACCAGGAGCGAAAAGGGACAGAGAGGCGCAAAAAACCCGCCCGAAATCAACGGAAATTCAAGGGAATTCACCCAAAAATCCAAGGGAATTCACCCAAAAAATTCAGCAAAATTCACCCAAAATTCAGCAAAATTCACCCAAAAATCCAAGGGAATCCACCCAAAAATCCAAGGAAATTCACCCAAAAAATTCAGCAAAATTCACCCAAAAATTAATCAAAAATCAACCAAAAAATTCAGCAAAATTCACCCAAAAAATTCAGCAAAATTCACCCAAAAACTTCAGCAAAATTCACCCAAAAATTCAGCAAAATTCAGCCAAAAATTAATCAAAATTCAGCCAAAAAATTCAGCAAAATTCAGCCAAAAAATTCAGCAAAATTCACCCAAAAATTCATCAAAATTCACCCCAAAAAATTCATCAACATTCACCCAAAATTCACCCAAAAATCACCCAAAAAATTCATCAAAATTCACCCAAAAATTCACCCAAAAATTCATCAAAATTCCCCCAAAAATTCACCCAAAAATCCAAGGAAATTCACCCAGAAATTCGGCAAAATTCACACAAAAATTCACCCAAAAATCACCCAAAATTCACCCAAAAAATTCATCACAATTCACCCAAAAATTCACCCAAAAATTCACCCAAAAAATTCATCAAAATTCACCCAAAAATTCACCCAAAATTCATCAAAAAGAACCAATTTTCCCCCAGATTTTCCTCATTTTTTTCCAATTTTCAAATCTCCACAATTTTTTCCCAAATGTTCCCCATTTCCCCCCAAATTTCCCCTTTTTCTTTTTCCATTTTTTCCCCAAATTTTTCCAAATTTTAAATTTTTTTCCCCCAAATTCTCCCATTTTTGCCAAAACTTCCCCATTTTTTCCAAATTTCCCCCAATTTTTCCCCAATTTTTCCCATTTTCCCCCTATTTTCCCAATCCTCCCCAAATTTTCCCAATTTTAGCCAAAATTTCCCCCATTATTTCCCAATTTTACTCAAATTTCCCCATTCTTTTCCACTTTTTACCCAAATTTTTCTCATTCTTTTCCAATTTTCAAATTCTCACAATTTTTGCCCAAATTTTCCCCGTTTTCCCCCAAATCTCCCCATTTTTTTCCATTTTTCCCCAAATTCTTCCAAAATTTAAAGTTTTTCACAAAATTCCACTAATTTATTCCATTTTCCCCCGCAAAATTTTCCAAAATTTAAATTTTTTCCCCATATTACCCCATTTTGTCCCAATTTTTCCCCATTATTCCAAATTTTCCCCAAATTTTCCCCAAATTTCCCCTTTTTTCCATTTTTTTACCCAAATTTTCCTCATTTTTTTCAAATTTTCCCCAAATTTCCCCCAAATTTCCCCATTTTTTCTATTTTTTTCCCAAATTCCCCCAATTTTTCCTATTTTTCCCCCATTTTTTCCAACATTTAATTTTTCCCCCAATCCCCCCAATTTTTTTCCATTTTCCCCCAAATTTTCCCAAAATATAATATTTTCCCCCAAATTACCCCATTTTCCCCCGATTTCCCCCCCAAATTTCCCAATTTTTCTCAAATTTCTCCAAACTTTCCTGATTTTTTCCATTTTTTACCCAAATTTTCCTCATATTTTCCCAATTTTCCCCCAAATTTCCACAATTTTTTCCATTTTATTCCCCAAATTTTATTTTTTTTCCCCCAAATTTTCCCCAATTTCCCATTTTTCTTCCCAATTCTCCCCCCACATTTCCCCAATTTTTTTTCCATTTTTTCCCCAAATTCTTCCAAAATTTAAAATTTTTTCCCCAATTTCCCCCCATTTTTCTTCCCAATTTTTCCCCCAAATTTCCCCAATTTTTTCCCATTTCTTCCCCAAATTCTTCCAAAACTTAAAATCTTTTCCCCCATTCCCCCAATCTTTTCCATTTTTTCCCCAAATTTTCCCCAAATTTCCCCAAAATTTAAATATTTCCCCAAAATCTGATTTTTTTCCATTTTTTCCCCCCAAATTCCTCCAAAATTTAAATTATTTCCCCCTTTTTTTCCCATTTTTTCCCCCAAATCTCCCCGTTTTTGCCCAAAATCCCCGGAATTCACCCCAAATTTGGCTCACCCAGCGCCTCCAGCAGCGTCTCCAGCACGAACCAGGCCTTGGGCTGGGGGGAATTTGGAAATTCCCAAAATTCCCCCAAAATCCGCGGCAGCGCCTCGGCCGCCAGCGGTGCCAGCTCCGCCTGCGACCAGTAAAAACCAGTAAAAACCAGTTGGGAAAAAATCCCAGTCGGAATAGCCCCAAAAAAACCAAAATTCAGCCCAAAAATCCCCAAAAATTCAGCCCAAAAATCCCCAAAATCCAACCCGGAAGTTCCTTAAAATCAACCCCAAAAATCACCAAAATTCACCCCAAAAATTCACCCAAAAAATCCCCAAAATTCACCCCAAAAATCCCCCAAAGTATCCCAAAGATTTCCCAACATTCGCCCCAAAAATCTCCCAAAATTCAGCCCAAAAATCCCCAAAATTCACCCCAAAAATCATCAAAATTCAGCCCAAACATCCCCAAAATCAGACCCAAAATATCCCAAAAATTTAACCCAAAATTCAAGTCAAAAACCCCCAAATTCATCCCAAAAATCCCCAAAGTTCTCCCAAAAATCCCCAAAATTCTCCCAAAAATTCACCCAAAAATCCCCAAAATTCATCCCCAAAGCCCAAAAAATTCACCCCGAAATTCACCCAAAAATCCCCAAAATCCTCCCAAAAATCCTCAAAAATTCACCCAAAAATCCCAAAAAATTCAGCCCAAAAATCCCCAAAATTCCCCAAAAATGGATCCAAAAATCCCCAAAAATTCACTCAAAAATCCCTAAAACTTCAGCCCAAAAATCCCAAAAACTTCAGCCCAAAAATCCCCAAAAATCCACCCAAAAAATCCCCAAAATTCTCCCAAAAATTCACCCAAAAACCCCCAAAATTCATCCCCAAAGCCCAAAAAATTCACCCCAAAATTCACCCCAAAATTCAACTCAAAAATCCTCAAAATCCAACCCGAAATATCCCAAAATTTGACTCAAAATTCACCCCAGAAATTCCCCAAAATTCACCCCAAAATTCATCCCCAAAGCCTCAAAAAATTCATCCAAAAATCCCCAAAAATTCACCCAAAAATCCCAAAAAATTCACCCCAAAAATCCCCAAAAATTGATCCAAAAATCCCCCAAAATCCCCCAAATTCACCCCAAAAATCCCCAAAAATTCACCCCAAAATCCCCCAAATTCACCCAAAAATCCCTCCCAGTATAAACCAGTACAAACCAGTAACCCCAAATCCCCATTTCCCCCATTTTTAACCCTTTAAAATCCAATTTTCCCCCCATTTTTCCCCATTTTTCCCCCATTTTTTGCCCAATTTTCCCCATTTCCCCCTCATTTTTTCCCTCCCATTCCCTCCCAGTCCAAACCAGTATAAACCAGTATAAACCAGTATAAACCAGCACCTCCATCTCCTCCCGCAGCTCCCTCAGCGCCGCGGCCGCCGCCCCCCGGACGGAGCCCTCGGGGTCTCCCAGCCCGGCCCGCAGGGCCCCCAGGACCACGCCCAGGTACCTGCAGGCCACGCCCACCACTCATTTGAATGCCTCAAGCACCGCCCACAATGCATTGGAACCGTTTAAGCCACGCCCCCTTCCTTTAAACCCCGCCCACAGCCCGCCAGCACCCCGAAAACCCCGCCCCCTTTCACCAAATAAGGTAAAAACCCCGCCCACTTTATGCATATGAGGTGAAAACCCCGCCCACTTTATGCATATGAGGTGAAAACCACGCCCACTTTGTGCATATGAGGTGAAAACCCCGCCCATTTTATGCATATGAGCTGAAAACCCCGCCCACTTTATGCATGAGGTGAAAACCCCGCCCACTTTATGCATATGAGGCTGAATCCCCGCCCACTTTATGCATATGAGGCAGAAACTCCGCCCATTTTATGCATATGAGGCAGAAATCCCGCCCGTTTTATGCATATGAGGTGAAAACCCCGCCCATTTTATGCATATGAGCTGAAAAACCCACCCACTTTATGCATATGAGGTGAAAACCCCGCCCATTTTATGCATATGAGGCGAAAACCCCGCCCATTTTATGCATATAAAGCAAAAACCCCGCCCACTTTATGCATGAGGTAGAAACCCCGCCCATATTATGAATATGAGCTGAAAACCCCGCCCATTTTATGCATATGAGGTGAAAACCCCGCCCACTTTATGCATATGAGGTGAAAACCCCGCCCACTTTATGCATATGAGGTGAAAACCCCGCCCACTTTATGCATATGAGGTGAAAACCCCGCCCATTTTATGCATATGAGGTGAAAACCCCGCCCATTTTGTCCATATAAGGAACAAGCCCCGCCCCCTTTTGCCCATATATGGCGCTCACCGCTGCCGCAGGGCGGCGCCGCAGCCGCGCGCCAGCGCCGCCAGCGCCATCAGCGCCCCCTTGCGGCCGCCGGCGGCGCCGCCCCGCGCCGGCTCCTCCAGCAGCGGCAACTTCCGGGCGAGCGCCGACCCCAAAATCGCCGGATTTTCACCCAAAAACGAGACGGGGGAGGGGGCGGAGGGGACGGGGAGGAGGCGGGGAAAAAAAACCGGGAGAAAATCGGTGGAAAAACGGGGAAAAACGGGAGGGAGGAGAGGGAGTTGAGAGAGGAGGCGGGAGGAGGATTGGGGGAAAAAATGAGGCGAAATCGGTTAAAAATGAACCAAAATCGGGGAAAATCGACCCAAAAGTAGCACAGGGAGAAGTAAAAATTGCTAAAAGTTGGAAATTCGCCCGCAAAAAAAGCGAAAATTTCAAGGTTTTCCCGCAAAATGATCGCGGTTTTCCTACAGGGAGGTCCTGGAAGGGTGATAATGAGAAGGAGGTGGAAAAGAAAATGGAATTGATGGGAAATGGGGGGAAAAGTCCCAAAATTGGTGAAAATTTAAAATTTTTGGGAGTTTCGGAGAAAAATTTTGGGTTTTAGTCATCAAAAAGGTAAAATTGCGGAGTTTTGGCCCAAAATTCGATCCCTGAGGGAGAAATTGCCTGAAATGGTCCTGGAAGGGTAAAGAAAAAAAAGGCTAAAAATGAAAAAAAAAAATTGGGAAAATTTGGAAAAAATTCCCAAAAAATTCACCCCAAATTGACAAATTTTAAAAATTTACCAGAAACCCAAAATATTAGAAATTTTCACCAAATTTTCCCTCAGGATCTGCAAAATTCCTCCCAAAAAAGGTCCTGAAAGGGCAGGAAAAAATCCCAAAAATTCCTCAAAAAAAATTCCCCCAAAAAATTCCCAAAAATTCCTAAAAAATTCCAAAAATTTCCAAAATTTAAAAAATTCATTCTGAACCCAAAATTCCCCAAATTTTCCTCATATTTTCCCTCAGGATCTGCAAAATTCCTGACAAAATAAGGTCAGGAAAAAATCCCAAAATTCGTCAAAAAAAAGCCCAAAAAATTTCCAAAAATTAAAAAAAAAAAATCCCCAAAATTCAAAAATTTAAGAAATTCAACCCAAACCCAAAATTTCCCCAAATTTTCCCTCCGGATCTGTCAAATTTAGGCCAAAAAAGGTCCTGAAATATCACCAAAAAAAATCAATAAAAATTGGGAAAAAATTCCCCAAAAATTCCCAAAAACTAAAAAAAAAAAAAAAAATCATAAAAATTCCAAAATTTAAGAAATTTAACTCAAACTCAAAATCTCCCAAATTTTCCCCAATTTTTCCCTCAGGATTTCCCAAATTCCTGCCAAAAAAGGTCCTGAAAGGGCAGAAAAAAACCCCAACATTCCTCAAAAAAAGTCCAAAAAATTCCAAAAAAATTCCCCAAAAATCCCCAAAATTCCAAAGTTTTAAAAATTTATCCCAAACCCAAAATCTTCAAAATTCTCCCCAAATTTTCCCTCAGGATTTCCCAAATTCCTGCCAAAAAAGGTCCTGAAAGGGCAGAAAAAAACCCCAAAATTCCTAAAAAAAAAGCTCAAAAAACTCCAAAAAAAACCCCAAAAATTCCCAAATTTCCCAATTTTCCCAAAATTATGATTTTTTGCCCCAAAACTCACCAATTCCTTGAGCAGCTTTTCGGGGGGCAGCCCCTGGGCCAGAGCGTCCAGAACCTGAGGGGAGAAAATGGAGAAAAAAATCCCAAATTTGGGCAAAATCCCATTGAAAATTCCAGAAAAGTTTTAATTAAAATGGGGAAAAAATCCAAATAAAAAAGGGAAAAAAATATCACAAAAAATGGGAAAAAATCCCCCAAAACTGGGGAAAAAAATTCCAAATAAATTGGGGAAAAAAGGGAAAAATTCTAAATAAAATGGGAAAAAAATTCCAAATAAAATGGGAAAAATTCCAAATAAAATGGGAAAAAAGGGGAAAAATTCCAATTAAAATGGGAAAAAATTCCAAGTAAAATGGGAAAAAATTCTAAATAAAATGGGAAAAAAAGGGGGAAAATTCCAAATAAAATTGGAAAAAATCATAAAAATCGGGAAAAAAATCCAAACAAAATGGGAAGAAAAAGGGGAGAAAATTCCAAATAAAACGGGAAAGAATTCAAAAAAAAATGGGAAAAAATGGGGGAAAATTCCAAGTAAAATGGGAAAAAATTCCAAATAAATTGGGGAAAAACGGGGGAAAATTCCAAATAAATTGGGAAAAAAAAGGGGGAAAAATTCTAAATAAAATAGGAAAAAATTCCAAATAAATTGGGGAAAAATGGGGGAAAATTCCAAGTAAAATGGGAAAAAAATTCCAAATAAATTGGGGAAAAATGGGGGAAAATTCCCAATAAATTGGGAAAAAAAAGGGGAGAAAATTCCAAATAAAATGGGAAAAAATTCTAAATAAATTGGGGAAAAATGGGGGAAAATTCCAAATAAAATGGGAAAAAAATTCCAAATAAATTGGGGAAAAATGGGGGAAAATTCCAAGTAAAATGGGAAAAAATTCCAAATAAATTGGGGAAAAACGGGGGAAAATTCCAAATAAAATGGGAAAAAATTCCAAATAAATTGGGGAAAAATGGGGGAAAATTCCAAATAAAATGGGAAAAAATTCCAAATAAATTGGGGAAAAATGGGGGAAAAATTCCAAATAAAATGGGAAAAAATTCCAAATAAATTGGGGAAAAAAGGGGAAAAATTCCAAATAAAATGGGAAAAAAATTCCAAATAAATTGGGGAAAAACGGGGGAAAATTCCAAATAAAATGGGAAAAAAATTCCAAATAAATTGGGGAAAAACGGGGGAAAATTCCAAATAAAATGGGAAAAAAATTCCAAATAAATTGGGGAAAAACGGGGGAAAATTCCAAATAAAATGGGAAAAAAAAGGGGGAAAATTCCAAGTAAAATAGGAAAAAACGGGGGAAAAAAATCCAAATAAAATGGGGGAAAATGGGGAAAAATTCCAAATAAAATGGGGAAAAATTCCAAATAAAATGGGAAAAAAAATCAGAAAAAAATGGGAAAAAAAAGAGAAAAAAATCCAAATAAAATGGGAAAAAAACCCTAAAAAATCAGGGCAATGTCTCAGAACTTTGGGATTTTTTTGGGAATTTTGGGAATTTTGGGAATTCCGGGAATTCCGGTACCTGCGCGGCGCCGTGGCGGGGGCAGGGCCGCCCCTCCCCCTCCCAGCTCTCCTCGGGTTCGGGATTTTCCGGCCGAATTTCGGCACAAAGTGGGACCAGGAGCCCCCGGAGGAGCAGGGCCAGGAGCCCCCCCCGGAGCAGGGCCTGGAGGAAAACCAGTACAAACCAGTACAAACCAGTACAAACCAGTATGAACCAGTACAAACCAGTACAAACCAGTAAAAAATGGAAAAAACCAGGAAAAAATTGCGTTTTTCCATCATTTTTCAGCCCTAAAATCCTCCCAAATCGCCCCAAATCCCCTCCCAGTTTGTCCCAGTTCCCTCCCAGTATAAACCAGTACAAACCAGTATCAACCAGTCTCAAACCAGTATCAACCAGTACAAACCAGTAGAAACCAGTATAAAAAACTCCCCTTTTATCCCAGTTTTTCCCATTTTTGACCCTTTTGGAGCCCCAAAATCCCCTCAAATTCCCCCAAAATCCCCTCCCAGTTTGTCCCAGTTCCCTCCCAGTGCCCTCCCAGTACAAACCAGTATAAACCAGTATCAAACCAGTATAAAACCCCCTTGTAATCATCATTTCCCCCCATTTTTCCCCGTTTTTGACCATTTTTGCCCCTTTTTGCACCCCCAAAATGGCCTCAAATCCCCTCCCAGTCCATCCCAGTTTGTCCCAGTTCCCTCCCAGTCCATCCCAGTTCAATCCCAGTACAAACCAGTATAAACCAGTATCAAACCAGTATAACAAATCCCTTTTAAACCCAATTTTTTCCCATTTTGGACTGGTTTTGCCCCACAAAATCGCCTCAAATCCCCTCCCAGGCCATCCCAGTTCATCCCAGTTCCCTCCCAGTACCCTCCCAGTACAAACCAGTATAAACCAGTATAAACCAGTCTCACCCTGGGTCTCTTCTGGGCCAGGAACGTCAGCGTGGCCAAGGCCCGGACCCTGACGGCGTCGCCCCTGCACTCGTCCCCAGCCACCTGAGGGGACAAATCCCACCTGAACACTCCCAAAAATCCTCCAGGGGAGGGGCAGGAATTCCCAAACATCCCAGGAATTCCCAAAATCCTGGGAATTCCCAAAAAAATTCCGGGAATTTCCCCAAAAACTCTGGGAATTGCCTCAAAATCCCCATTGACTTTAATGGGGTAGACCTGGTGTCCCAAAATCCCCATTGACTTTAATGGGGTAGACCTGGTGTCCATTAATCCCCATTGACTTTAATGGGTAGACCTGGTGTCCCCAATCTCCATTGACTTTAATGGGGTAGACCTGGTGTCCCAAAATCCCCATTGACTTCAATGGGTAGACCTGGTGTCCTTAAATCCCCATTGACTTTAATGGGTAGACCTGGTGTCCCAAAATCCCCATTGACTTTAATGGGTAGACCTGGTGTCCTTAAATCCCCATTGACTTTAATGGGTAGACCTGGTATCCGCAAATCCCCATTGACTTTAATGGGTAGACCTGGTATCCGCAAATCCCCATTGACTTTAATGGGGTAGACCTGGTGTCCCAAAATCCCCATTGACTTTAATGGGGTAGACCTGGTGTCTGTAAACCCCCATTGACTTTAATGGGGTAGACCTGGTGTCTGTAAACCCCCATTGACTTTAATGGGGTAGACCTGGTGTCCTTAAATCCCCATTGACTTTAATGGGTAGACCTGGTGTCCCAAAATCCCCATTGACTTTAATGGGTAGACCTGGTGTCCCAAAATCCCCATTGACTTTAATGGGTAGACCTGGTGTCCTTTAATCCCCATTGACTTTAATGGGGTAGACCTGGTGTCCCCAAGTTCCCATTGACTTCAATGGGTAGACCTGGTGTCCGCAAATCCCCATTGACTTTAATGGGGTAGACCTGGTGTCCTTAAATCCCCATTGACTTTAATGGGGTAGACCTGGTGTCCATTAATCCCCATTGACTTTAATGGGGTAGACCTGGTATCCATAAATCCCCATTGACTTTAATGGGGTAGACCTGGTGTCAAAAAAATCCCCATTGACTTTAATGGGGTAGACCTGGTATTGGTAAATCCCCATTGACTTTAATGGGTAGACCTGGTGTCCACAAATCCCCATTGACTTTAATGGGTAGACCTGGTGTCCATTAATCCCCATTGACTTTAATGGGGTAGACCTGGTGTCGCCAACATTTTTGGGTGGAAAAATCCCAATTTTTGCCCAAAAAATTCCCAAATTTTGGGCGGAAATGAAGATTTTGGGGCTCACCTGGAGGCAGAGCTCCAGCAGGGGCCGCAGGTGAGGGATCACAGATTCGGGATGGGATTCCAGGAATTCATCCAGCACCTCCAGGGCGTCGGCGCCGTGATCCTGGACGGGAATTTCCCAAATTCATCCCAAATTTCAGCCCGAAATGTCCCAAATTCACCCCAAATTGCAGCCAGAAATTCAGCCCGAATTGTCCCAAATTCAGCCCAAAATTCAGCCCAAAATGTCCCAAATTCACCCCAAAATTAACCCCAAAATGTTCCAAATTTAACCCAAAAATTAACCCCAAAAATATCCCAAATTCACCCCAAAAATTTCCTAAATTCACCCCAACATTTCCCCCAAAAATGTCCCAAATTCACCCCAAAATTTCCCCAATTTCAGCCCAAATTTTCCCAACTTTTTCCCGTTTTCATCCCAAATTTCCCCAAAATTCATCCCCAAATTTTCAATTTTTTTTTCAATTTTGCTCCAAATTCTTCCCAAATGTTCCCAATTTTTTTCCTATTTTCAACCCAAATTTTCCCGAATTTCTCAAAATTCACCCTAAAATCCCCTGAATTCACCCCAAAATGTCCCAAATTTCCTCAATTTCAGCCCAAATTTTCCCAATTTTTTTCCTATTTTAACCCCAAATTCACCCCAAATTTCCCAAAATTCCTCAAATTTCCCCAAATTCACCGCAAAATTCAACCCAAAAATCCCAAAAATCCACCCCAAAATTCACCCCAAAATCCCCAAAATTCACCCCAAAAATTCCCAAACTTCAACCAAAATTTCCCCAAAATGTCCCAAATTCACCCCAAAAATTCCCCAATTTCTGCCCAAATTTTCCCAATTTTTTCCTATTTTCACCCCAAATTTTCCCAGATTTTCCAAATTTCCCAAAATTCAGCTAAAAAATCTCCAAAATTCACCCCAAAATTTCCCCATTTCAGCCCAAATTTCCCCAATTTTTTCCTATTTTCACCTCAATTTTTCCCCCCAAATTTTCCCAAATTTCCCAAAATTCACCCCAAAATTCACCCAAAACTCACCCCAAAAAATCCCCAAAATTCACCCCAAAATTTCCCCATTTCACCCCAAATTCCCTCAATTTCCACCCAAATTTTCCCTTTTTTTTTCCTATTTTCACCCCAAATTTTGCCCAAATTTCCAAATTTTCCCAAAATTGCCGGAATTTCCCCCAATTTTTCCTCACCTCGTCCAGGCCCAGCAGCTCCTGCAGCGCCTCGAGGACGTCCGGGAGCAGCGAGCGGGGGAGGGGCTGAAAAAAAACCCAAAATTTTGGGCAAAAACGGGGAAATTGGGGAATTTTAGAGAATCCCAAATTTTGCCCGAAAATTCCCAAAGTTTCTCCCCAGGAACCCCAAATTTAGCCGGAAAAATCCCAAATTTTGGCCCCAAATTCCCAAATTTTGGCCCCAAAACCCCCAAATTTCACTCCAAAATTCCAAAATTTCATCCAAAACCCCCCAAATTTCTACTGAAAATCCCCAAATTTTGCCCCAAAACCTCCAAATTTTCTCCAGAAACCCCCAAATTTCGCCCGAAAAATCCCGAATTTTCACCCCAAAACCCCCAAATTTTCCCCTAAACCCCCCAAATTTTACCTGAAAAATCCTGAATTTCATCCCAAAAATCCCAAATTTCGCCTCCAAACTCCCAAATTTTCTCCCCAGACCCCCCAAATTTCGCCCTAAACCCCCCAAATTTTCTCCAGAAACTCCCAAATTTTCTCCCTAAACCCCCAAATTTTCCCCTAAAACCCCCAAATTTTACCCAAAACCCCCCAAATTTTCTCCCTAAACCCCCAAATTTTCTCCAGAAACTCCCAACTTCTGCCCGAAAAATCCTGAATTTCATCTCAAAATCCCCAAATTTTGTCCCAAAACCCCCAATTTTCCCCCCAAACCCCCAATTTTCCCCCCAAACCCCCAAATTTCGCCCTAAACACCCCAAATTTTGCCTCCAAATTCCCAAATTTCCCCCCAAACCCCCAAATTTCCCCTGAAAAATCCTGAATTCCATCCCAAAAATCCCACATTTTGCTCCCAATTTTCCCCCCAAAACCCCCAATTTCCCCCCAAACCCCCAAATTTTCTCCCAATCCCCCCAAATTTCATCCTAAAACCCCCAAATTTTCCCCTAAAATCCCCAAATTTTGTCTGAAAGATCCTCAATTCCATCCCAAAAATCCCAAATTTTGCCCCTAAACCCCCCAAACTTCATCCCCAAACCCCCAAATTTCCCCCCAAACCCCCCAAATTCCCCCCAAATTTCCCCCCAAACCCCCAAATTTTCCCCCAAACCCCCAAATTTCCCCCAAAATTTTCCCCCAAACCCCCAAATTTCCCCCCAAATTTCCCCCTAAAACCCCCAAATTCGCCCCTATAACCCCCAAATTTCCCCTGAAAAATCCTGAATTCCATCTCAAAAATCCCACATTTTACCCCCAAATTCCCCCCTAAACCCCCAAATTCCCCCCAAAACCCCAAATTCCCCCCTAAACCTCCAAATTCCCCCTAAAACCCCCAAATTCCCCCTAAAACCCCCAATTTTCCCCCCAAAACCCCCAAATTTTCCCCTAAACCCCCAAATTTTCTCCTCAAACTCCCCAATTTTGCCCAAAACCCCCCAAATTTCCCCCCAAATCCCCAACTTTCCCCTGAAAAATCCTGAATTCCATCCCAAAAATCCCACATTTTACCCCCAAATTTCCCCCCAAACCCCCCAAATTTCCCCCCAAACCCCCAAATTTTCCCATAAACCCCCAAATTTTCCCCTAAACCCCCCAAACTTTCCCCTAAAACCCCCAAATTTTCTCCCCAAACCCCCCAAATTTTCCCCCAAACCCCCAAATTTCATCCCAAAACCCCCCAATTTTCCCCCCAAATCCCCCAAATTTCACTCCAAAACCCCCAAATTTCCCCCCAAACCCCCTAAATTTCCCCCTAAAACCCCCAAATTTCCCCCCAAACCCCCAAATTTCCCCCCAAATTCCCCCCAAACCCCCTAAATTTCCCCTAAACCCCCCAAATTTCCCAAATTTCCCCCAATTTGCCCAAACCCCGCCGTTTTGGCCCCAATCCGCTCACCGGCCGCAGGCTGGGCAGCAGCGCCGCCGTTGCCGCCGTCGCCGCCAGGGGGCGCGCGCGCAGCCCCGCGCGGCACAGCCGCAGGTGGGCGGGGCCGGCGCGCGCCAGCGCGGGGCCGGCCACGCCCACCGCCACGCCCAGGAAGCGCAGCGCCCCCTGCGGCCGCGGGGGGAAGCGCAGTCAGGGGATGGCTTGGTCGGGGTTTGGGGTTTTGGGGGGATTTTGGGGGTTTTTGGGGGGATTTTTTGGGGAATTTTAGGAATTTTTTGGGGGGATTTTTAGGGGGATTTTTAGGGATTTTTTGGGGATTTTTAGAGGAATTTTTAGGGATTTTCTGGAGATTTTTAGGGGGATTTTTAGGGGTTTTTAGAGGAATTTTGGGGGATTTTTTGGGGATTTTTTGGTAATTTTTAGAGGAATTTTTAGGGATTTTTTGGGATTTTTTGAAGAATTTTTAGGGATTTTTTAGGGGTTTTTAGAGGGATTTTTAGGGGTTTTTAGATGAATTTTTAGGGATTTTTTGGGATTTTTGGAAGAATTTTTAGGGGTTTTTAGAGGAATTTTTGGGGATTTTTTAGGGGGATTTTTTGAAGAATTTTTGGGGATTTTTTAGGGGTTTTTAGAGGAATTTTTGGGGATTTTTTGGGGATTTTTTTAGGGATTTTTAGGGGGATTTTTTAGGGGTTTTTAGAGGAATTTTTGGGGATTTTTTGGGGATTTTTTTAGGGATTTTTAGGGGGATTTTTTAGGGGTTTTTAGAGGAATTTTTAGGGATTTTTGGGGGGGTTTTTTGAAGAATTTTTTGGGGATTTTTTAGGGGTTTTTAGAGGAATTTTGGGGGATTTTTGGGGATTTTTTGGTAATTTTTATGGGGATTCTTAGAAGAATTTTTAGGGATTTTTTTGGGGGGATTTTTTGAAGAATTTTTGGGGATTTTTTAGGGGTTTTTAGAGGAATTTTTTGGGGATTTTTTGAAGAATTTTTGGGGAATTTTTAGGGGTTTTTAGAGGAATTTTTGGGGATTTTTTGGGGATTTTTTGGTAATTTTAAGGGGGATTTTTTGGGGATTTTTGGAAGGATTTTTTGGGATTTTTTAGGGGATTTTTAGAGGAATTTTTAGGGGTTTTTAGAGGAATTTTTGGGGATTTTTTTGGGGATTTTTAGAGGAATTTTTAGGAAATTTTTTGGGGATTTTTGAAGAATTTTGGGGGATTTTTTAGGGGTTTTTAGAGGAATTTTTAGGGATTTTTAGGGGGATTTTTAGGGATTTTTTGAAGGATTTTTGGGGATTTTTTAGGGGTTTTTAGAGGAATTTTTGGGGACTTTTTGGGGATTTTTTGAAGGATTTTTTGGGATTTTTTAGGGGTTTTTAGAGGAATTTTTGGGGATTTTTTGGGATTTTTTGAAGAATTTTTAGGGATTTTTAGGGGGATTTTTAGGGATTTTTTGAAGGATTTTTGGGGATTTTTTAGGGGTTTTTAGAGGAATTTTTGGGGACTTTTTGGGGATTTTTTGAAGAATTTTTAGGGATTTTTTGGGATTTTTTGAACAATTTTTTGGGATTTTTTAGGGGTTTTTAGAGGAATTTTTAGGGATTTTTTGAAGGATTTTTGGGGATTTTTTAGGGGTTTTTAGAGGAATTTTTAGGGATTTTTTGCGGGATTTTTTGAAGGATTTTTTGGGATTTTTTAGGGGTTTTTAGAGGAATTTTTGGGGATTTTTTGGGATTTTTTGAAGAATTTTTAGGGATTTTTTGGGATTTTTTGAACAATTTTTTGGGATTTTTTAGGGGTTTTTAGAGGAATTTTTAGGGGTTTTTAGAGGAATTTTTAGGGATTTTTTGAAGGATTTTTGGGGATTTTTTAGGGGTTTTTAGAGGAATTTTTGGGGATTTTTTTGGGGATTTTTTGGTAATTTTTAGGGGGATTTTTAGGGATTTTTTGAAGGATTTTTTTGGATTTTTTAGGGGTTTTTAGAGGAATTTCTGGGGATTTTTTGGGGATTTTTTGGTAATTTTTAGGGGGATTTTTAGGGATTTTTTGAAGGATTTTTTTGGATTTTTTAGGGGTTTTTAGAGGAATTTTTGGGGATTTTTTGGTAATTTTTAGGGGGATTTTTAGGGATTTTTTGAAGAATTTTTACGGATTTTTTTGGGGATTTTTTGAAGGATTTTTGGGGATTTTTTAGGGGTTTTTAGAGGGATTTTTAGGGGTTTTTAGATGAATTTTTAGGGATTTTTTGGGATTTTTGGAAGAATTTTTAGGGGTTTTTAGAGGAATTTTTGGGGATTTTTTAGGGGGATTTTTTGAAGAATTTTTGGGGATTTTTTAGGGGTTTTTAGAGGAATTTTTGGGGATTTTTTGGTAATTTTTAGGGGGATTTTTAGGGATTTTTAGAGGAATTTTTAGGGATTTTTTGGGGATTTTTTGAAGGACTTTTTAGGGGTTTTTAGAGGAATTTTTTGGGGATTTTTTGAAGGATTTTTGGGGATTTTTAGGGGATTTTTTGGGGATTTTTAGGGGTTTTTAGAGGAATTTTTGGGGATTTTTTGGGATTTTTTGAAGAATTTTTAGGGATTTTTTGGGATTTTTTTAACAATTTTTTGGGATTTTTTAGGGGTTTTTAGAGGAATTTTTAGGGATTTTTTGAAGGATTTTTGGGGATTTTTTAGGGGTTTTTAGAGGAATTTTTAGGGATTTTTTGCGGGATTTTTTGAAGGATTTTTTGGGATTTTTTAGGGGTTTTTAGAGGAATTTCTGGGGATTTTTTGGGGATTTTTTGGTAATTTTTAGGGGGATTTTTAGGGATTTTTTGAAGGATTTTTTTGGATTTTTTAGGGGTTTTTAGAGGAATTTTTGGGGATTTTTTTGGGGATTTTTTGGTAATTTTTAGGGGGATTTTTAGGGGTTTTAGGAGAATTTTTAGGATTTTTTGGGGGATTTTTTGAAGAATTTTTGGGGATTTTTTAGGGGTTTTTAGAGGAATTTCTGGGGATTTTTTGGGGAGTTTTTGAAGGATTTTTTGGGATTTTTTAGGGGATTTTTTGAAGAATTTTTTGGGATTTTTTAGGGGTTTTTAGAGGAATTTAAAGGATTTTTTTGGGATTTTTTAGGGGTTTTTAGAGGAATTTTTGGGGATTTTTTGGGGATTTAGAGGGATTTTTAGAGGAATTTTTAGGGATTTTTTGGGGATCTTTTGGTAATTTTTAGGGATTTTTAGAGGAATTTTTAGGGATTTTTTGAAGAATTTTTGGGGAATTTTTTGGGATTTTTGAAGAATTTTTGGGGGGTTTTTAGAGGAATTTTTTGGGATTTTTTGGTAACTTTTTAGTAGAATTTTTAGGGATTTTTTGGGGGATTTTTTGAAGAATTTTTTGGGATTTTTTAGGGGTTTTTAGAGGAATTTTTGGGGATTTTTAGAGGAATTTTTTTGGGGGATTTTTTTTGAGAAGATTTTCTAAATTTTTTTCGGGGTTTTTTTGGAAATTTTGGGGCTCTCACCTCCAGTTTTTGGGGATCCTTCGCCGCCTCCTGGATCCATTTTTCCACCGGTTCCCAAAATTTGGGGCCCCCCAGGAGCACCAGCCGCGCCCCGAGCTGGGCCAGGGCCCCTCTGCTGGACGAGCTGGGGGCAAAAAATTCCAAAAATTCCCAAAATTCCCAAAATTCCCCAAAATCCCCCAATTCTAGGATCAAATCCCCACTTTTCAGTAAAAAAATCCGATTTTTTTACCCAAAAAATCCCATTTTTTTCACCAAAATTCGCATTTTTTTAGTGAAAAAAATCTGATTTTTCGGGGATCCATTCTGCCCGTTTTCAGCCCAAAATTCCCATTTTCCCCCCAAATTTCACCCAGGAAAATCCAATTTTTCATTCCAAATTCCCAATTTTTTCCCCAGAAATTGATGTTTTCACCCAGCTTTTTCCCAAAATTCCCCATTTTTTACCCAAAATTCCAATTTTTAATCAAAACCCCCCAATTTTCACCCCAAAAATCCCCATTTTTTACCAAAACACCCCAAATTTTCATTTCTCAAAACTCCACATTTTTCACCCAAAATTCCCTTTTTTCTCCCCCAAAATTTCCCATTTTTTCCCTTAAAAATCCCCATTTTCCCCAAAATTCCCAATATTCTCCCCAAAAATTCCCAATTTTCCCAAAATTCCCGATTTTCAGCCCAAAACCCCCAATTTTCCCCATAAAATCCCCAAATTTTTTTACCAAAACACCCCAAATTTTTCCACCAAAAACTCCCCGATTTTCAACCCAAAAACCCCAAATTTCCACATAAAATCCCCCAATTTTTTTCCCAAAATCCCAAATTTTTTCCCCAATTTTTCTCCAGCCCCACCCCCCTCCAGGTTTATCCCCAAAATCTCCCAAATTTTGGGGAAATTTGGGGGAAATTTGGGGAATTTCGGGCAATTTTCCACTCACTCCGTCTCCCGCTCCAAGGCCTCGACCAAGACGTGGGGGAGCCTGGGAGGGGGCGTGGCCACATTTAGCCACGCCCCCTCATTAGCATATTCTGTTAATTAACTCCATTTATGCACAGGCCACGCCCTCAAAGCCAAACTTAAGCCCCTCCCCCTTTTGTAATTAATAACGCACATCAAATTAATTAATTAACCCCAGGCCACGCCCATATTAAGCCACTCCCCTGAATTAAATTAGCTCCATCCCCTCCCTAATTAACATTTTTAATTAAGCTCCACCCCCTCCATTGTACTCCAAAGGAAGAGAAGCCACGCCCCCTCATTAATTCTGATTGGCTACAGGCCACGCCCCTTTGTCCTAAGCCACGCCCCTTCCATTGATGGCAATGGGGTTTAAGCCACGCCCCCTCCCATTGACTTCAACGAGGCCGAAGCCCCGCCCACTTACCCACAAGCCACGCCCCCTCACATTGACTTTAATGGGGCTGAAGCCCCGCCCACTTCCCCACAAGCCACGCCTCCTCCCATTGACTTTAATGGGGCTGAAGCCCCGCCCACTTCCCCACAAGCCACGCCCCCTCCCATTGATCCCAATGGGGCCCAGGCCCCGCCCACCTGTCAATCAACTCCGGGGGGAGTTTCCGGAGGCGCCTCCGGAGCAGAAGAGCGGCCAAATTTCGGATCTGGGAGCCCCAAAATCCCCCAGATTCACCCCAAAATTCAGCCCGAAATCACCCAAATTCACCCCAAAATCCACCCCAAAATTCACCCCCAAAAGCCCCAAATTCACCCCAAAATTCACCCCGAAATCCCCCAAATTCACCCCAAAAATCATCCCAAAATCCCCCAAATTCACCCCAAAAATCATCCCAAAATCCCCCAAGTTCACCCCAAAATCCCCAAATTTCCCCCAAAATTCACCAAAATCCCCCAAATTCTCCTCAAAATCCCCTCAGAACCCTCCAATTTTCCCTGACATCCCCAAAATTTTCCCCAAATTCCCCCTCCAATACCCAAAAGGCCCCCCAAAATTTCCCAAATTCAACCCAAAATCCCCCAAATTCACCCCAAATCCCCCAAAATTACTCCCAAACCCCTCCAAATCCCCAAATTCCCCCCAAATCCCCAAATTCCTCCCCAAAATCCCAACATTCCCCCCAAAATCCCTAAATTCCCCCCCAAATTTCCCAAATTCATCCCAAAAATCCCCCAATTCACCCCAAAATCTCCTCAGGATCCCCAAATTCCCCCCAAAATTTCCTCAAATCCCCCCAAATCCCCTCAGAACCCCCTAAATCTCCCCAAAATTTTCCAAATTCCCCCCAAAATCCCCCAATTCACCCCCAAAATCCCAAAATTCCCACCAAAATCCCCTCCGAATCCTCAAAATCCCCCAAATTCATGCCAAAATCCCCAAAATCTCCCCCAAATTCCCCTCAGAATCCCCTAAACCCCCCCCAAAATTTCCCAAATTCACCCCAAAATCCCTCAAAATCTCAAAATTCCCCCCAAAATCCCCTCAGAATCCCCTAAATCCTCCAAAACTCCCCAAATTCACCCCAAATCCCCCAATTCACCCCCAAAATCCCCAAATTCCCCCCAAAATGTCCCAAAATCCCCCAAATTTCCCCCCAAATCCCCTCAGCATCCCCAAAATTCCCCCAAAAATCCCCAAGTTCACCCCAAATCCCCCCAAATTTCCCCCAAAATCCCCCTCAAATCCCCCAAATTCACCCCCAAAACCCCCCAAATTCCTCCCAAAATTTCCCAAAATCCCCAAAATTTTCCAAAATCCCCAAAATTCCCCCCAAAATCCCCAAATTCACCCCAAATCCCCCCAAATTTCCCCCAAAATCCCCCTCAAATCCCCCAAATTCACCCCCAAAACCCCCCAAATTCCTCCCAAAATTTCCCAAAATCCCCAAAATTTTCCAAAATCCCCAAAATTCCCCCCAAAATCCCCAAATTCACCCCAAATCCCCCCAAATTTCCCCCAAAATCCCCCTCAAATCCCCCAAATTCACCCCCAAAACCCCCCAAATTCCTCCCAAAATTTCCCAAAATCCCCAAAATTTTCCAAAATCCCCAAAATTCCCCCCAAAATCCCCATATTCACCCCAAATCCCCCCAAATTTCCCCCAAAATCCCCCTCAAATCCCCCAAATTCACCCCCAAAACCCCCCAAATTCCTCCCAAAATTTCCCAAAATTTTCCAAAATCTCCAAAATTCCCCCAAAAATCCCCATATTCACCCCAAATCCCCCCAAATTTCCCCCAAAATCCCCCTCAAATCCCCCAAATTCACCCCCAAAACCCCCCAAAATTTCCCAAAATCCCCAAAAATCCCCCCAAAAATCCCTCCTTACCTGCGGCCTCTCCGCCGCCCTCAGCAGCTCCGCGAGCCCCTCGGGCCCCTCCGGCTCCCGCAGCGCGTCCCGCAGCCGCTCCGAGGCCTGCAAAACACCCGCAACCCTCACCGCGGGGCCCCCCAAAACCCCCAAATCCCCCCGAATCCGCCCAAATTTGCCCAAAATCCCCCAAAACCTGGCGGATCCTGGCGCCGTCCGGCTCCAGGAGCTCCCCCAGGAGCCGCTCCAAGGCGGCCGCCGCCATGTTGAGAGAAGCGGGTGCGGCCATTTTGAAAGAAGCGGGGGGCGGCCATTTTGTGTACGGCAAAAAGGGCGGAAGTGGGGTGGTGCGACGACGGAAGTGGGCGTGGCTAAAGGGCGCGCCGGGACTCCTCGGTGGTTCTTAAAGCGGCGATGGGGTAAGTGGGGACCGCTCTTAAAAGGGCAATGCTAGAAAGAGGCGATTTTTGGGGAAAAATCGGCGGTTTTGGGAAAAATAACTCTTGTTGGGTTCAAAATGAAGAATTCGGAGCCAGCAGTAGGAGGATAGAGGCTGAAAGGGTTTTTTGAGGGGAAAAAGTGAGTTTGGGGTGAAAAGTAGGAATTTTGGGGCTTCACTCGGGATTGGGGATTGAGGGAGGATGAAGGGTTAAAAATGGGGGGGTTTTGGGGTGAAAAATGAGAATTTGGGGGTTGAAAATGTTCGGTTTTGGAGACGGAAAGGTTAAATCAAGGGTTTGGAATTGTCATGTTGATTTTGGGCTGACAAACGGCAATTTTGGAATTTTTATGCAGCAAAATTGGGATTTGCAGGGTGAAACGTTGGGTTTTGAGGCAGGAAACGAAGATTTGGGAGGTAAAATGACCAAATTTTAATTTTGTGGGGGTTTGGAGTTAAAAATCGTCATTTTGGGGCAAAAAATGGAAAATTTTGGGACAAAATTGGGGAAGTTTGGAAAGGTCTTAAGAGGGCAACGCCGCCAGTGGGGCCCACAGGACTCTTAAAGCGGCTACACTCTTAAAAGAGCAATGCCACCTTAAAAGGGCAATGCTGCAACAAAGCGAGGCCCAGCGTGCAGGAAATGACGTCACCGACGCGGCTATTACGTCATCAGACAACCTTTATTAAATAATAACAGATCCACCAATAGGAAACAACCTCAAAGATGGGGGAAAGGAGAGTGGGCGTGGCTTAAAGGGGAGAAAGGGGCGTGGCCTGGGTGTGGCCACGCCCCCTCAGGGCCTGGCCACGCCCCCCCGCAGGGCCAGGACAAGATGGAGGACGGAGCCCCCCTGGATTTTGTAGTCGGCCGCCGTCTTCTCATCGTTCCTGGGGGGAGGAGCCAGGGAGGCCACGCCCACTTAGGCCACGCCCACAATCAGCGTAAAAAGCCACGCCCACTCTCACTCATCCTCTTAAGCCACGCCCAGTTTGTGACCACACCCACCCAGGCTCCGCCCACCCCTGGCCACGCCCACCTCACGAAACCCCATTTGAACCAAAATTTTGCCCCAAATTTCTCTGTTTTTGCCATATTTCCACCCCAAATTTCCTCAGCCTCGCCCCCAATTTTAAGCCAAAATTCGCCCATTTTTTAGCCCGGATTTTAACTGAAAAATTTGGGATTTTTGCGCGGATTTTTCCCATTATTACCCCAAGTTTCCTCATTTTTACTGAAATTTCCCCATTTTAACCCAATTGTAACCCAAATTTCCCTCAAATTTCCCCATTTTACCCCAAATTTCCCCATTTTTAATCTAAATTTCCCCATTTTAACCCAAATGTCCTCATTTTTACCCCAAATCCCTCTCTTTGACCCAAATTTACCCTGAATTTTCAGTTTTAACCCAAATTTCCCCATTTATACCCCAAATTCCTTTTTTTCATCCAAATTTACCCTAAATTTCCCAAGCTTAATGCAAATTTCCCCATTTTTGCCCCAAATTTCCCCATTTTAACCCAAATTTAACCCATATTTTGCCATTTAAACCCGAATTTTCCCATTTTTAACCCAAATTTCCCCCACAATTCCCAATTCTTAACCCAAATCTCCCACACATTTCCCCAATTTAACCCAAACTCCCCCCAAATTGTCCCTCTAGCCCCACCTCTTTCCCTTAGCCCCGCCTTTCCTTTTGTCCCATTAATATTCCCATTAAGCTCCACCTCTTTTCTGCACAGACAATTAATATTCCCATTAAGCCCCGCCCCTTACCAAGCCCCACCCCATTCCCCTTAGCCCCGCCCCTTAATTTTCAAATCCCGCCCCTTCCCCCTAGATTGATTGATTTGCCTCAAGTCACGCCCCTTTCCCCTTTAGCCCCGCCCCTTACCTTTCAAACCCCCGCCCCTTTCCCCCTAGCTTGACTTGCCTCAAGCCCCGCCCATTTCCCCTTTAGCCCAGCCCCTTTCGCCAGTTTTCCCTATTCCTCTCAAGCCCCGCCCCTTTCCCCTCAAGCCCCGCCCCTTTCCCCATAGCCTCTCCTATTCCCGTTAAGCCCCGCCCCTTTCCTCTCAAGCCCCGCCCCTTTCCCCTCAAGCCCCACCCCCTTTCCCATAGACTATAATATTCCCCTCAAGCTCCGCCCCTTTCCCCTCAAGCCCCGCCCCTTTCCCGACAGCATCTCCTATTCTCTGAAGCCCCGCCCCTTTCCCATCAAGCCACGCCCATTGCTTCTCAAGCCCCGCCCCTTTCCCCTTGCCCCCACCCCTTTCCCCATAGCCTCTCCTATTCCCCTCAAGCCCCGCCCCTTTCCCCTCAAGCCCCGCCCCTTTCCCCTTGGCCCCGCCCATTTCCCCACAGCCTCTATTCCCATCAAGCCCCGCCCCTTTCCCCTTAGCCCCGCCCCTTCCCCTCAAGCCCCGCCCACATCTGCTTGCCGCTGTAGATCAGCCGCTGCTGCTGCGGGGGGATCCCCTCCTTCTCCTCCACGCGCTCCTTGATCCGCTCCACCTGCGCCGGGAAAAGGCGCCCGGGCCACAGCTGGGCACAGCTGGGCACGGCTGGGCACAGCTGGGCACGGCTGGGCCGCGGCCCGGCTCAAACGGGCACGGCCGGGGCACAAACGGGCGCAGCCGGGGCGAGTTACGGCGCGGCGGAGTCGCCCGCCGGATGTGGGGGATGTGGGCGCCGCCATTTTGGGGTACGGAGGGCCGGAAGTGGAGCGGAGCGGGCGCCGGAAGTGGGGGGGGGAAGGGGAGGGGGGAGCGGCTTGGAGGAGTCGGATGTGGTTGGGGGACTGGGAGGGAATGGTTTATACTGGGAGGGACTGGGAGGGACTGGGAGGGACTGGGAGGGAACTGGGAGGGACTGGGAGGGACTGGGAGGGACTGGGAGGGAACTGGGAGGGACTGGGAGGGACTGGGAGGGGACTGGGAGGGAACTGGGAGAGAATGGTTTATACTGGGAGGGACTGGGAGGGACTGGGAGGGGACTGGGAGGGAACTGGGAGGGACTGGGAGGGACTGGGAGGGGACTGGGAGGGAACTGGGAGAGAATGGTTTATACTGGGAGGGAACTGGGAGGGACTGGGAGGGAACTGGGAGGGAACTGGGAGGGACTGGGAGGGACTGGGAGGGAACTGGGAGGGAACTGGGAGAGAATGGTTTATACTGGGAGGGACTGGGAGGGAACTGAGCCTTAGTGAGCTGGACTGGGATCAAACTGGGATGAACTGGGAAGGCACTGGGCCATACTGGGATCAAACTGGGATGAACTGGGAAGGCGCTGAGCAATACTGGGATGAACTGGGAGGGGACTGATCCATACTGGGATGAACTGGGAGGGGACTGGGATGGACTGGGATGAACTGGGACACCCCTGATCCATACAGGGATGAACTGGGAGGGGACTGATCCATACTGGGATGAACTGGGAGGGTACTGGGATAAACTGGGAAACCTCTGATCCATACTGGGATTTACTGGGAGGACACTGATCCATACTGGGATGAACTGGGAGGGGACTGATCCATACTGGGATGAACTGGGAGGACACTGATCCATACTGGGATGAACTGGGAGGGGACTGGGATGAACTGGGAAACCTCTGATCCATACTGGGATGTACTGGGAGGACACTGATCCATACTGGGATGAACTGGGAGGGGACTGGGAGGGAACTGGGAGGTACTGGGAGGGGACTGGGAGGGACTGGGAGGGAACTGGGAGGGAACTGGGAGGGACTGGGAGGGAACTGGGAGGGACTGGGAGAGAATGGTTTATACTGGGAGGGACTGGGAGGGAACTGGGAGGGAACTGGGAGGGAATGGTTTATACTGGGAGGGACTGGGAGGGAACTGGGAGGGAACTGGGAGGGAATGGTTTATACTGGGAGGGACTGGGAGGGAACTGGGAGAGAATGGTTTATACTGGGAGGGAACTGGGAGGGATTGGGAGGGGACTGGGAGGGAACTGGGAGGGAACTGGGAGAGAATGGTCTATACTGGGAGGGACTGGGAGGGAACTGAGCCTTAATGAGCTGGACTGGGATCAAACTGGGATGAACTGGGAAGGCACTGGGCCATACTGGGATCAAACTGGGATAAACTGGGAAGGCGCTGAGCAATACTGGGATGAACTGGGAAACCACTGATCCATATTGGGATGAACTGAGAGGACACTGATCCATACTGGGATGAACTGGGAGGGGACTGGTCCATATTGGGATGAACTGGGAGGGGACTGATCCAAATTGGGATGAAGTGGGAGGGGACTGGGATGGACTGGGATGAACTGGGACACCCCTGATCCATATTGGGATGTACTGGGAGGGCACTGATCCATACTGGGATGAACTGGGAGGGGACTGGGATGAACTGGGAGCCCCCTGGCTCTTCCCCCCTCCCCTTGAGCCGCTCCTTCCCTCCCGCCCCCGCCCCGTACTGGTCCATACTGGTCCGTACTGGTCCGTACTGGGCGCTCACCTTGTCCGTGGGCTCGATGTCGATCTCGATCTCCTTCCCCGTCAGCGTCTGCGGGGCCGCCATCATCCCACAATGCACCGCGCGCCTCACCCCTCACTCCCCCCAAACTCCCGCTTTTCCCCCCAAAACCCCCCCGCCTCCAAGGGTTGAAGGACAAAAACCCCCGAATTTGCCCCAAATCCGCGTTTTTCGCCCCAAAATCCACCTTGACTTTGATCAGCATCGTGGCGGCCGCGGCGCCTTCCGAGCCGCCGAGCGGAAGCGGAAGTGAAGCCCCGCCCGCTCTGCCCGCAGCTAAAATGGCGGGCGAAGCGCTTCCGGGGCTCCCACCAATCAGCGCGCGGCGCCCGCCTTTCGCCAGCAGTAAAAATGGCGCTGCCTGTAGTTCCGACAGCGCTTCCGGGCTCTGGACGCGCCTCATTGGTTAGACGCGCTGTCAATCATCGCCATTTCCCGCCCTCCTTTCCTGCCTGGCTCCGTTTTGCGGCGCGGCGGGGCGGGAACGCCAAAAACGCCCTTTTTAAGCCCAAATTTCGCTGTTTCAACGCGCGCTGACGTCACGCCAAGCGCCACAGCGCTCCCCGGCCGCGCCGCGCTGCGATTGGCTCCCAAAAATCCCCCCCAAAAGCTCATTGGCCGCCCCGGCCTCCCCCCATTGGGGAATGGTTCGCTCCATGCTAATGAGGGCAACTCACCCAGGGGGAGGAAGCGGAGTGGGCGGAGCCGGCGGCGGCGGGGGCGGGGCTTCCTCCTGCATTAATTAAACACGCGACGCTTAATTAGCATATTAATTAGCAACGCAATTAGGCGGGGAGCAGGATGGGCGTGGCTACTCACGTGAGCGGCGTTTTCTCCGCCGGGAGTGGGCGTGGCAAAAGAGCTGCGGGCGGGGATTTGGGGTTAATGAGGCAGCTCATTTGCATACACAGCCCCGCCCACTCTCAAAGCCCCGCCTACCTGGGTGGGCGTGGCGAACCTCGGCGAAATAACGCTGGAGGCGGGGCAGGGGGCGTGGCCTGCAGCCCGGGGGGGCGTGGCTTCGGCAGAGCCGCTCCAGCTGCGGCCAATAGGGAGAAAGGGGCGGGGCTTGGGGAAGTGGGCGGGGCCAGGGGAGAGGCGGGGCCCATTTTGGCGGGAGTTTTGTGAATTCGCGATTTTTTGGGGGGGGAGTTTTGGGCGGCTTTGAGAAATTTTGGGGAGATTTCGGTGGATTTTGGGAAATTTTGGGTGAATTTTGGGGCTTTTTGGGTGAGTTTTGAGGGATTTTTGTGAATTTTAGGGGAATTTTGGGTTAATTATGGAGAATTTTTGGGTGAATTTGGGGTGAATTTTGGGTGATTTTAGGGGTGAATTTAGGGGAATCTTGGGTGATTTCCGTGAATTTTGGGAAATTTTTGGTGAATTTTGGGTGATTTTTGGGGAAATTTTGGGAGATTCTTGTGAATTTTGTGAAAATTTTGGATTATTTCCATGAATTTTGGGAAATTTTGGATGACTTTTGGGTGATTTTAGTGAATTATGGGGAAATTTTGGGTGACTTCTGTGAATTTTGGGAAATTTTGGGTGAATTTTTGTGAATTTTGGGGAAATTTGGGTGAATTTGGGTGATTTTTGTGAAGTTTGGGGAAATCTTTGAGAAATTTTGGGTGATTTCTGTGAATTTTGGGTGAATTTTGGGGTGGTTTTTGTAAAAATGGCAATTCCCAGGGGGCGTGGCTTTCAGCAAAGGGGGCGTGGCTTGTGGAAAAGGGGCGTGGCTTGGGCGAGGCCACGCCCCCAACTCACCTGGGGCAGGTCGGGGGGGGGCAGGGCGCTCTCCAGGCGCTCCAAAAATTCCAGGAAAAGGCGGAGCAGGGAACGGCGGAAACACGGCCCGTACTCCTGGGGGGAACTGGTTTATACTGGGAGGGACTGGGAGGGAACTGGTTTATACTGGGAGGGACTGGGAGGGACTGGGAGGGACTGGGAGGGAACTGGGAGGGACTGGGAGGGAACTGGGATGAACTGGGAGGGACTGGGAGGAACTGGGAGGGACTGGGAGGGACTGGGAGGGACTGGGAGGGAACTGGGAGGGAACTGGGAGGGACTGGGAGGAACTGGGAGGGACTGGGAGGGAACTGGGAAGAACTGGGAGGGACTGGGAGGGAACTGGGATGGACTGGGAGGGGGTTTGGGGTTACTGGGAGGTGACTTGCCCATACTGGTTTATACTGGGAGGGACTGGGAGGGGGTGTGGGGGTTACTGGGATGGACTGGGAGAGGGTTTAGGTGTTACTGGTTTATACTGGGAGGGTCACTGGTTTGAACTGGGAGTGACTGGGAGGGCGTTGGGGTCTTCGTGGTTTATACTGGGATGGACTGGGAGGTGACTTGCCCATACTGGTTTATACTGGGAGGGACTGGGAGGGGGTGTGGCGGTTACTGGGATGGACTGGGAGAGGGTTTAGGGGTTACTGGTTTATACTGGGAGGGACTGGGAGGGGACTGGGCCATACTGGGATGAACTGGGAGGTCCCCAGGGTGTTACTGGTTTATACTGGGAGGCTCTGGGAGTGACTGGGAGCTTACTGGTTTATACTGAGATTAACTGGGAGGGGCGGGGCAGGGTTCAGGCCCATACTGGTTTATATTGGTTTATACTGGTTTATACTGGTCTCACCTGCAGGAAGGGCTCCAGGCCCCGCCCACTTCCCAGAATTCCCAGCACCTGCTCCCGGAAGTGCTCCTCGGCCACGCCCACCAGGGGGAGCTCCTGGGCGGTCTGAGGGGGCGGGGCTTGCTCAGGCCACGCCCCCTTTGCCCATATATGGATATGGGGAGGGGTTCAAGGGGATGCAGAGCTCCCAGTTCAAACCAGTATGGCTCCAGTTCAAACTGGTATGGCCCCAGTGCCCTCCCAGTTCATCCCAGTATGGATCAGAGCCCTCCCAGTTCATCCCAGTATCACCCAGTGCCCTCCCAGTTGGATCTCAGTCCCTCCCAGTTCTCTCCCAGTTCCTCCCAGTTCCCTCCCAGTTCATCCCAGTCCCCTCCCAGTCCCTCCCAGTTCCTCCCAGTTCCCTCCCAGTTCCCTCCCAGTTCCTCCCAGTCCCTCCCAGTTCCCTCCCAGTCCCTCCCAGTTCCTCCCAATTCCCTCCCAGTCCCTCCCAGTTCCCTCCCAGTCCCCTCCCAGTTCCCTCCCAGTTCCCTCCCAGTTCCTCCCAGTCCCTCCCAGTTCCCTCCCAGTCCCTCCCAGTTCCTCCCAGTTCCCTCCCAGTTGGATCCCAGTCCCTCCCAGTCCCTCCCAGTTCCTCCCAGTTCATCCCAGTTCCTCCCAGTCCCTCCCAGTTCCTCCCAGTCCCTCCCAGTTCCTCCCAGTCCCTCCCAGTTCCCTCCCAGTCCCTCCCAGTTCCTCCCAGTTCCCTCCCAGTTGGATCCCAGTCCCTCCCAGTCCCTCCCAGTTCCTCCCAGTTCATCCCAGTTCCTCCCAGTCTCTCCCAGTTCCTCCCAGTTCCCTCCCAGTCCCTCCCAGTTCCCTCCCAGTCTGTCCCAGTCTGTCCCAGTCTCACCCCGAGGGCGTGGCCTCCCGCTGGCCCCGCCCCCTCCGGGAACAGCCAATCCAGCGCGTCCAGCACGGCAGGGGAGGGGCCGATCTCCCGCAGCAGTGACGTCACCACCTGGGGGCGGGGCCAAGCTGGGGGCGTGGCCAAGGGACCCGGGGGCGTGGCTTGGGGCATTGGGGGCGGGGCTTGGGGCACCCCACGCCCATAAAAGGGCAAAGGGGCGGGGTTTAAATGGGTGGGCGTGGCCTGAGGAGCCAATGGGCGGTGCTTATAGGAGTGGGCGTGGCCTGAGCAGCCAATGGGCGGGGCTCAGAGGAGTGGGCGTGGCCTGAGGAGGGATGGGCGTGGTCTGGACATAAATGGGCGTGTCCTAAACCCACAATGGGTGTCAATTAAAGGAGTGGGCGTGGCCTAAGCTAATTAATTCCCATAATGGATGGGGCTTAAATGAGTGGGCGTGGCCTAGCCCCATCATGGGTGTTAATTAAAAGAGTGGGCGTGGCTTAGCTCCATTAAATCGCACAATGGGTGCTGTTTAAATGAGTGGGCGTGGCTTAAACCCTCAATGGGTGTGGTTTACATGAGTGGGCGTGGCTTAAACTCATTAATTCCCACAATGGGCGTGTTTTAGATGAGTGGGCGTGGCCTCAACTCATTAATTCCCACAATGGGCGTGTTTTAGATGAGTGGGCGTGGCCTCAACTCATTAATTACCACAACAGGTGGGGTTTAAATGAGTGGGCGTAGCCTAACCCAATGGGCGTGGCTTAAAGGAGTGGGCGTGGCTTATACCGGGAGGGCGTGGCTTGTGCTGAAACAGGCGTTTATTAATCTCATTAATATGCAAAATGGGCATGGCATTAGCGGGGTGGGCGTGGCCTAGACGGCAATTTCCCGTAGTGGGCGTGGCCTAATTTGAAGTGGGCGTGGCTTAACCATCCAAACACCGCACTGGGCGTGGTTTGCGGGGTGGGCGTGGCATGAGCGGGGGTGGGCGTGGCCTGGGCAGGATGGGCGTGGTCTGACCGGGAGTGGGCGTGGCCTGAGCGGGGTGGGCGTGGCCTGGGCAGGATGGGCGTGGTCTGACCTGGAGTGGGCGTGGCCTGGATGTGGGGGCGTGGCCTGGGCAGGATGGGCGTGGTCTGACCGGGAGTGGGCGTGGTCAAACCAGGGTGGGCGTGGCCTGTGCGGGGGTGGGTGTGTCCGAACCAGGGTGGGTGTGGCCTGAGCATGAGTGGGCGTAGCCTGAGCGGGGTGGGCGTGGCCTGAACAGAAGTGGGCGTGGCCTGAGCGGAATGGGTGTGGCCAAAGCAGTGTGGGCGTGGCCTGAGCATGATTGGGCGTGGCTAACCGGGGGTGGGCGTGGCTAACCGGGGGTGGGCGTGGCTAACCGGGGGTGGGCGTGGCCTACCTGCGCGCGCAGCCCCAGGCTGAGGCGGGCGCGGTGCCGGGGCCGCAGCAGCGCCGGGGCCGCGGCCCCCGAGGCTTCCAGCAGGGCCAGGAGCCGCCCCCAGCCACGCCCCGCCAGGCCACGCCCACCCGGGCCACGCCCATCCAGGCCACGCCCCCTCAGCGCCCACCAGGCCCCGGCCAGGGCCAAGCGCAGGGAGGGGCTGGGGGGGGGAGAGAAACCGGTTTGGACTGGTCAGCGCCCAGTTCATCCCAGTATGGCCCCAGTGCCCTCCCAGTAACCCTGAACCCCAAACCAGTAACTCCCAGTTCATCCCAGTATGGCCCAGTGGGTTTCCAGTCCATCCCAGTTCATCCCAGTTCTCTCCTAGTCCATCCCAGTATGACCCAGTCACATCCCAGTCACCTCCCAGTTCATCCCAGTATGGCCCCAGTGCCCTCCCAGTAACCCTGAACCCCAAACCAGTAACTCCCAGTTCATCCCAGTATGGCCCAGTGGGTTTCCAGTCCATCCCTGTTCCTCCTAGTCTCTCCCAGTCCCTCCCAGTTCATCCCAGTATGGCCGCAGCTCCCCTCCAGTCCCTCCCAGTATAAACCAGTATGGCCCAGTGCCCTCCCAGTACCCCCCAAACCCCTCCCAGTCCCTTCCAGTCCCTCCCAGTTCCTCCCAGTCCCTCCCAGTTCCCTCCCAGTCCCTCCCAGTGCCTCCCCAGTCGATCCCAGTTCATCCCAGTATAGCCCAACCTCCTCCCATTCCCTCCCAGTTCCCTCCCAGTATGGCCCAGTCAAGTCTCAGTCCTGTCCCAGTCCATCCCAGTGAGCTCCCAGTTTGTCCCAGTATGGTCCCAGTTCCTCCCAGTCCATCCCAGTAACCCCAAACCCCAAACCAGTAACTCCCAGTCCATCCCAGTACCCTCCCAGTACAGCCCAGTCACCTCCCAGTTCATCCCAGTAACTCCCAGTGAGGTCCCAGTCCATCCCAGTCCCTCCCAGTATGTCCCAGTCACGTCCCAGTTGATCCCAGTCCGTCCCAGTCCCTCCCAGTCCCTTCCAGTTCATCCCAGTATGGCCGCAGCTCCCCCCCAGTCCCTCCCAGTATAAACCAGTATGGCCCAGTGCCCTCCCAGTACCCCCAACCCCCTCCCAGTCCCTCCCAGTTCCCTCCCAGTCCCTCCCAGTCCCCCCCAGTCCCTCCCAGTCCCCCCCAGTCCCCCCCAGTCCCCCCTCACCTGACGTCACTTCCTCCCATCCCGCGCTCTCCGTTTTCCCGCGCTCCTAGTGACGTCACTTCCGCCCCGCTCCCGCCGCTCTCCGGTAGCGGCGGCGGCGGCCGCGCGCTCCCAGTGACGTCACCGCGCCGCGCTCCCTCCCCATTGGCCGCCGCTTCGGCCAATCCCGAGCGGCGCCGCCTCCCCCCTTTCCCTCCCGTTAGCCACGCCCCTTGAATGACGTCACGCGCGGGGCGGGGGTTTGCGCAGCGATTTTATTGGCGGGCGGGGCGGTGACGTCATCGGCAGGGCTCCCAGTACAAACCAGGGCTCCCAGTATGGACCAGTATGGACCAGTATGGCCCAGTGACCCCTCCCAGTGCTCCCAGTATGGCCCAGTGACCCCTCCCAGTGCTCCCAGTATGGCCCAGTATGGCCCAGTGACCCCTCCCAGTGCTCCCAGTATGGACCAGTATAACCCAAACCCCCTTCCAGTGCTCCCAGTATGGACCAGTATGGACCAGTGACCCTCCCAGTGCTCCCAGTATGGACCAGTATGGCCCAGTGACCCCTCCCAGTGCTCCCAGTATGGCTCCCAGTACAAACCAGTGCTCCCAGTATGACCCCAAACCCCCTCCCAGTATTCCCAGTAAGGCTCCCAGTGCTCCCAGTCTGATCCCAAACCCTCTCCTGGCGCTCCCAGTACAAACCAGTGCTCCCAGTATGAACCAGTAACTATTCCCAGCGCTCCCAGTCTGATCCCAAACCCTCTCCCAGTGCTCCCAGTATGAACCAGTAACTATTCCCAGTGCTCCCAGTCTGACCCCAAACCCTCTCCCAGTGCTCCCAGTACAAACCAGTGCTCCCAGTATGAACCAGTAACTATTCCCAGTGCTCCCAGTCTGATCCCAAACCCTCTCCCAGTGCTCCCAGTACAAACCAGTGCTCCCAGTATGAACCAGTAACTATTCCCAGCGCTCCCAGTCTGATCCCAAACCCTCTCCCAGCGCTCCCAGTACAAACCAGTGCTCCCAGTATGAACCAGTAACTATCCCCAGTGCTCCCAGTCTGATCCCAAACCCTCTCCCAGTGCTCCCAGTATGAACCAGTAACTATTCCCAGTGCTCCCAGTCTGATCCCAAACCCTCTCCCAGCCCTCCCAGTACAAACCAGTGCTCCCAGTATGAACCAGTAACTAATCCCAGCGCTCCCAGTCTGATCCCAAACCCTCTCCCAGCCCTCCCAGTACAAACCAGTGCTCCCAGTACGGCTCCCAGTACAAACCAGTGCTCCCAGTTCACCCCCCCGTGCTCCCGCCCGGCCTGCCCCTCCTCCGGCGCAGCCGCCGGCCGCCGTTCCCAGTGCTCCCAGTATTCCCAGTATGGCTCTCGGCGCTCCCAGCGGCATCCTCGGCGCTCCCAGTGCTCCCAGTGCTCCCAGTAAGCGCCCGGAACTGGAGGCAGCCGCTCAGGGGGGGGAGGGCGCCGCTCTCCAGCGTGGCCACCAGGCGGCGCTGCCCCGCCCGCAGCGGCGTCACCGATTGGCTGAGGCGGAGCGTCTGCCCCGCCCCCACCGAGCTGGGGGGGGAAAAACCAGTATGGACCAGTATGGACCGGTATGGACCGGTATAAACCAGTATGGACCAGTAGGGACCAGTATGGACCAGTATGGACCGGTATGGACCAGTATGGACCAGTATGGACCAGTATGGACCGGTATGGACCGGTATGGACCGGTATGGACCGGTATGGACCGGTATGGACCAGTATGGACCGGTATGGACCAGTATGGACCAGTATAAACCAGTATGGACCAGTATGGACCAGTATGGACCGGTATGGACCAGTATGGACCGGTATAAACCAGTATGGACCAGTATGGACCGGTATGGACCAGTATGGACCAGTATGGACCAGTATGGACCAGTATGAACCAGTATGGACCAGTATGGACCAGTATGGACCAGTATAAACCAGTATGGACCGGTATGGACCAGTATGGACCAGTATAAACCAGTATGGACCAGTATGGACCAGTATGGACCAGTATAAACCAGTTTAACCCCTTTTTTCCCCATTTTTTGTCCATTTTTTCCCAAATTTTCACAAATTTTCCCCCATTTCCCCCCTCCCAGTCCCTCCCAGTATAAACCAGTATGGACCAGTATAAACCAGTAACCCCAACCCCAAATTTAACCCTTTCCTTACCATATTGTAACCCTTTTTAACCCACTTTTTCCTCAATTTTCACTCAATTTTCACCCAATTTCCCCCATTTTTTCCCCATTTCCCCCCCATTTTTTCCCTCCCAGTCCCTCCCAGTATAAACCAGTACAAACCAGTATGGACCAGTACAAACCAGTCCAAACCAGTAACCCCAAATCCCCATTTAACCCTTTCCTTACCGTATTTTAACCCTTCCCTACCCATTTTTTTCCCATTTTTCACCCATTTTTCACCCGATTTTCACCCAATTTTCCCCATTTTTCCCCATTTTATCCCCATTTCCCCCTCCCAGTATAAACCAGTATAAACCAGTATAAACCAGTCCAAACCAGTAACCCCAAATCCCCATTTAACCCTTTCTTACCCATTTTTTGCCCATTTCTCGCCCATTTTTCACCCAATTTTCACCAATTTTCCCCATTTTTCCCCCATTTTTCCCCCTCCCAGTATAAACCAGTATAAACCAGTATAAACCAGTACAAACCAGTAACCCCTAATCCAAATTTAACCCTTTCTTACCCATTCTTTGCCCATTTCTCGCCCATTTCTCGACCATCTTTCGCACGATTTTCACCCAATTTTCCCCAATTTCCCCCATTTTTTCTCTCCCAGTATAAACCAGTATAAACCAGTGGGGCTCACCCCAGGGCCAGCGGCTTGGGGCAGGCGATGCCGGCGCCCTCCATGCGCAGCGAGGCGGCGGGCAGCGGCGCCGGCAGCGGGTTCTGGAACACGACCTGCACGGCCACGGCCCGGCCCACCACGGCGGGGCCCAGCAGCTGCGCCAAAATCACCCAAAATCACCCCAAAATCACCCCAAAATCACCGCAAAATCACCCCCAAATCACCCCCAAATTCCGCGTTTTTACCCCAAAAAAATCGCCCCGAAATCCCGCTTTTTACCACGAAAAATCCCCAAAAAATCGCATTTTTTGCGCCGAAAAATCGCATTTTTTACCGGAAAAAATTGCCATTTTTCAACCCAAAATCGCCCCAAAAATTCCTCCAAAATCACCCCCAAATCATCCCAAAAATTCTTCCAAAATCACCCCAAAATCAACCCAAAATCATCCCCAAAAATGACCCTAAAATCACCCCAAAATCACCCCAAAATCACCCCCAAGTCACCCCCAAATTCCGCGTTTTTACCCCAAAAAAATTGCCCCGAAATCCGGCTTTTTACCGCGAAAAATCCCCCCAAAAATCGCATTTTTTGCGCCGAAAAATCGCATTTTTTACCGGAAAAAATTGCCATTTTTCAACCCAAAATCGCCCCAAAAATTCCTCCAAAATCACCCCAAAATCATCCCAAAAATTCCTCCAAAATCACCCCAAAATCATCCCAGAATCACCCAAAATCACCCCAAAAATTCCTCCAAAATCACCCCCAAATCATCCCAAAAATTCCTCCAAAATCACCCCAAAATCATCCCCAAAAATGACCCTAAAATCACCCCAAAATCACCCCCAAGTCACCCCCAAATTCCGCGTTTTTACCCCCAAAAAATCGCCCCGAGATCCCGTTTTTTACCGCGAAAAATCCCAAAAAAATCGCATTTTTTGCGCCGAAAAATCGCATTTTTTACTCCAAAAAACTCGCATTTTTTACCGAAAAAAAATCCCATTTTTCACCCCAAAATCACCCCAAAAATTCCTCCAAAATCACCCCCAAATCACCCCAAAATCACCCAAAATCATCTCAAAAATTCCTCCAAAATCACCCCAAAATCCCTCCAAAATCATCCCCCAAAATCACCCCAAAATCACCCCCAAGTCACCCCCAAATTCCGCGTTTTTACCCCAAAAAAATCGCCCCGAAATCCCGTTTTTTACCGCGAAAAATCCCCCCAAAAATCGCATTTTTTGCGCCGAAAAATCGCATTTTTTACCTGAAAAAATTCCCATTTTTCAACCCAAAATCACCCCAAAAATTCCTCCAAAATCACCCCAAAATCACCCCAAAATCAACCCAAAATCACCCCAAAATCACCCCCAAGTCACCCCCAAATTCCGCGTTTTTACCCCAAAAAAATCGCCCCGAAATCCCGTTTTTTACCGCGAAAAATCCCCCCAAAAATCGCATTTTTTGCGCCGAAAAATCGCATTTTTTACCTGAAAAAATTCCCATTTTTCAATCCAAAATCGCCCCAAAAATTCCTCCAAAATTCCCCCAAAATCATCCCAAAAATTCCGCTTTTTTACCCCAAAAAAATCCCCCCAAAAATCGCCCCAAAATCCCATTTTTTACTGCCAAAAAATCCCATTTTTTACACCAAAAAATCACGTTTTTTACGGGAAAAATTCCTATTTTTCACCCCCAAAATCACCCCGAAATTCCATTTTACACCCCAAAAATAATCCCCTCCAAAATTGCCCCAAAAATCCCATTTTTCACCCCAAAACGACCCCCAAAATCGCCCCAAAATCCCATTTTTTTACCCCCAAAAAATCCCATTTTTCACCAAAAAAATCCCATTTTTCACCCCCAAAATTCCCCCCCAAAATATCCCCTAAAATCTCATTTTTCACCCCAAAATTCCGATTTTCGGGGAATTTTTTGAGGATTCCATTTTGGGATTTTTGGGGGATTTTTTGGGATTTTTTGGGGCATTTTTTGGGGGAATTTTTTGGGATTTTTGGGGGATTTTTTTTTATTTTTTGGAGGTTTTTTTTATTTTTTGGGATTTTTGGGGGATTTTTTATTTTGGGGGGATTTTTGGAGGATTTTTTGGGATTTTTTCGGTATTTTTTGGAGATTTTTTTATTTTTGGGGATTTTTTTGGGATTTCTTTTTGGGATTTCTTTGGGATTTTTTCGTGATTTGTGTGGATTTTTTGGGGGATTTTGGGTGATTTTTTGGGGAATTTTTGGTTATTTTTTCGGTGATTTTTTTGGGATTTTTTTTGGGATTTTTGGAGATTTTTTTGGGTGATTTTTTTGGGATTTTTTGGGGGATTTTTTTGGAATTATTGGTGGGTTTTTTGGTGATTTTTTTTATTTTTTGTTGATTTTTTCTGTGATTTTTTTTGGGATTTTTGGTGATTTTTTGGGGATTTTTTGGGGATTTTTTTGGTGATTTTTGGTGATTTTTGGGGATTTTTTTGTGATTTTTTTTGTTGATTTTTTTCGGATTTTTTGGCATTTTTGGTGATTTTGGGGGGAATTTTTGGGGATTTTTTGGGATTTTTGTTGATTTTTTTGGGATTTTTTTGTGATTTTTTTGTTGAATTTTTTGGTGATTTTTTTGGATTTTTGGTGATTTTTTAAAAGATTTTTTTAGGATTTTTTTGTATTTTTTGGTAATTGTTTTTTTATTTTTTGTTGATTTTTTTCGGTGATTTTTTCGGATTTTTTCCATGATTTTTCCGTGATTTTTCCATTATTTTTTGGGGGGATTTTTTTGGGATTTTTGGTGATTTTTTGGTGATTTTTTTGGGATTTTTTGGGGATTTTTGGTGATTTTTTGGGGATATTTTTTTTATTTATTATTTTTGTTGATTTTTTGGGATTTTTTTCGGGATATTTTCCGTGATTTTTTGATATTTTTGGTGATTTTTTTTTATTTTTTGGTGATTTTTTTGGTGATTTTTGTTGATTATTTCCGTAATTTTTTGGGGATTTTTGGTGATTTTTTTGGGATTTTTTTGGGATTTTTGGTGATTTTTTTGGGGATTTTCTGGAGATTTTTTGGGTGATTTTTTATATTTCTGAGATTTTTGGTGATTTTTTTTCATTTTTTTGGTGATTTTTTTGGGGATTTTTGTTGATTTTTTCAATGATTTTTTGGGGATTTTTTGGGTGATTTTTTCTATTTTTGAGATTTTTGGTTTTTTTTTTTTTTTTCCATTTTTTGGTGATTTTTTCAGTGATTTTTGTTGATTTTTTTGGGATTTTTGTTGATATTTTTTTGGATTTTTTTTTGAGATTTTTTTTGATTTTTCCGTGATTTTTCCGTGATTTTTTGGGGATTTTTTTTGGATTTTTGGTGATTTTTTGGTGATTTTTTTGGTGATTTTTTTTGGGATTTTTGGGGGATATTTTTGAGATTTTTGTTGATTTTTTTTCATTTTTTGTTGATTTTTTCCATGATTTTTGTTGATTTTTTGGTGATTTTTTCCGTGATTTTTTTGGGGGATTTTTTCGGGATTTTTGGTGATTTTTTTCGGTGATTTTTGTTGATTTTTTCGGTGATTTTTTTTGTGATTTTTTGGGGGATTTTTGTTGATTTTTTTTATTTTTTTGACATTTTTGTTGAATTTTTCCGTTATTTTTTTGGGGATATTTTTGAGATTTTTGGTGATTTTTTTTTCATTTTTTGGTGATTTTTTTGGATTTTTTTTTTAGATTTTTGTTGATTATTTCCGTTATTTTTTGGGGGGATTTTTTCGGGATTTTTGGTGATTTTTTGGGGATTTTTTCGAGATTTTTGGTGATTTTTTCGTTTATTTTTTTGGCATTTTTGGTGATTTTTGTTGATTTTTTCCGTGATTTTTCTGGGATTTTTTGTTGATTTTTCGGTGATTTTTGTTGATTTTTCCGTGATTTTTTTGGGATTTTTTTTGATTTTTTTGGGGAATTTGTTTGGATTTTTTTTTCATTTTTTGTTGATTTTTCCGTGATTTTTGTTGATTTTTCGGTGATTTTTCCCTTATTTTTCAGTGATTTTTCCCTGATTTTTCCCTGGTTTTTCCCTGATTTTTCCGTGATTTTTCGGGATTTTTTGGTGATTTTTTTCAGTGATTTTTGTTGATTTTTTGGTGATTTTTCCGGGATTTTTCCGTGATTTTTTTGGGATTTTTTTGGATTTTTTTGGGAATTTTTTTGGATTTTTTTTTGAGATTTTTGTTGATTTTTTCCGTGATTTTTCTTGATTTTTGTTGATTTTTCCCTGATTTTTCCGTGATTTTTTCGGGATTTTTTTTTTATTTTTGTTGATTTTTTGTTGATTTTTTTGGTGATTTTTTTGGGGATTTTTGGTGGTTTTTTGGTGATTTTTTGGGGGATTTTTTTGGGGATTTTTGGGAATTTTTTTGGAATTTTTTTTGAGATTTTTGTTGATTTTTTCCGTGATTTTTGTTGATTTTTGTTGATTTTTCCATGATTTTTCCATGATTTTTCCGGGATTTTTTGGTGATTTTTTCGGTGATTTTTGTTGATTTTTTCCGTGATTTTTTTGGGGATATTTTTGAGATTTTTCTTGATTATTTTTTCATTTTTTGTTTATTTTTTCTGTGATTTTTGTTGATTTTTCGGGGATTTTTCCCTGATTTTCCCGTGATTTTTTCGGGATTTTTTTTTTATTTTTGTTGATTTTTTGTTGATTTTTTTGGGGATTTTTTTGGGGATTTTTGGTGGTTTTTTGGTGATTTTTTGGGGGATTTTTTTGGGGATTTTTGGTGATTTTTTCAGTGATTTTTGTTGATTTTTTTTTTTTTTTTTTTTGAGATTTTTGTTGATTTTTTCCGTGATTTTTGTTGATTTTCCGGTGATTTTTTCCGGATTTTTCCGTGATTTTTCCGGGATTTTTTGGTGATTTTTTCAGTGACTTTTGTTGATTTTCCCGTGATTTTTTTGTGATTTTTTTGGATTTTTTGGGGAATTTTTTTGGAATTTTTTTTTTCATTTTTTGTTGATTTTTTCCGTGATTTTTGTTGATTTTCCGGTGATTTTTCCGGGATTTTTGGGGGATTTTTCCGTGATTTTTTGGGGATTTTTTTTGGATTTTTGGTGATTTTTTGGTGATTTTTTTGGTGATTTTTTTTGGGATTTTTGGGGGATTTTTGGTGATTTTTTGGGGGATATTTTTGAGATTTTTGTTGATTTTTTTTTTTTGAGATTTTTGTTGATTTTTTCCGTGATTTTTTTGGGGATATTTTTGAAATTTTTGTTGATTTTTGGGGGATTTTTGTTGATATTTTTTTGACATTTTTGTTGATTTTTTCCGTGATTTTTTGGGGGATATTTCTGAAATTTTTGTTGATTTTTTGGGGATTTTTGTTGACATTTTTGTTGATTTTTTCCGTGATTTTTTGGGGGATTTTTTTGGTGATTTTTGTTGATTTTTTTTTATTTTTGTTGATATTTTTTTTGGAAATTTTTTTTGAGATTTTTGTTGATTTTTTCCGTGATTTTTTTGGGGATATTTTTGAAATTTTTGTTGATTTTTTGGGGATTTTTGTTGATTTTTTTTTTGAATTTTTTTTGAGATTTTTGTTGATTTTTTTCGGTGATTTTTGTTGATTTTCCCGTGATTTTTTTGTGATTTTTTTGCGATTTTTTGGGGAATTTTTTTGGAATATTTTTTTCATTTTTTGTTGATTTTTTCTGTGATTTTTGTTGATTTTTCCGGGATTTTTTTGGGATTTTTTTGGATTTTTTTGGGAATTTTTTTGGAATTTTTTTTGAGATTTTTGTTGATTTTTTCCGTGATTTTTGTTGATTTTTGTTGATTTTTCCATTATTTTTCCGTGATTTTTCCGGGATTTTTTGGTGATTTTTTCGGTGATTTTTGTTGATTTTTCCGTGATTTTTTTGGGGATATTTTTGATATTTTTGTTGATTTTTTTGTTTATTTTTTCCGTGATTTTTGTTGATTTTTTGGGGATTTTTGGGGGATTTTTGGTGATTTTTTTGGGGGATATTTTTGAGATTTTTGTTGATATTTTTTTTTTGAGATTTTTGTTGATTTTTTCCGTGATTTTTTGGGGATATTTTTGAGATTTTTGTTGATTTTTGGGGGATTTTTGTTGATATTTTTTTGGATTTTTTTTGAGATTTTTGTTGATTTTTCCGGGATTTTTCCGGGATTTTTCCGGGATTTTTCCGGGATTTTTTGGTGATTTTTTCGGTGATTTTTGTTGATTTTTCCGTGATTTTTTTGGGGATATTTTTGAGATTTTTATTGATTTTTTTTTTCATTTTTGTTGATTTTTTCCCTGATTTTTCCCTGATTTTTCCCTGATTTTTCCGGGATTTTTCCGGGATTTTTCGGTGATTTTTCCCTGATTTTTCCCTGATTTTTCCCTGATTTTTCCGGGATTTTTCCCTGATTTTTCCGGGATTTTTCTGGGATTTTTCCGGGATTTTTCCGGGGTTTTTCCGGGGTTTTTCCGGGATTTTTCCGGGGTTTTTCCGGGGTTTTTCCGGGGTTTTTTTACCGTCAGGCCGAGCTCGGGCGCCTGCAGCCGCACCAGCAGCTCCTTGGCCACCACGCGGCCGCTCTCCTGCACGGCCACCGCCACCGTCAGCTTCAGCGCGTCCTGCTCGCCCACCTGCGGCCCGTACTCGGCGTACGGCACCGTCATCCTCACCGTCTCCTCTGCCGGGACACCGGGACAACCCCCGGACATTGGGGGACAGCGGGGACACCCGTGGGGGACAATGGGGGCACCCATGGGGGACAGCGGGGACACCCGTGGGGGACAGTGGGACACCCATGGGGGACAATGGGGGCACCCATGGGGGACAGCGGGGGCACCATGGGGGACAGCGGGGACAACACCAGGGGACAATGGGACAAACCGGGGGACATTTGGGGGACATCGGGGACACCCATGGGGGACATTGGGACAACCCTGGGGACATTGGGACAACCTCGGAGGACATTGGGACAACCCTGGGGACAATGGGGACACCCATGGGGGACATTGGGACACCCATGGGGGACAATGGGGGCACCCATGGGGGACATTGGGACAACCCCAGGGGGACAATGGGAAACCCATGGGGGACATTGGGACAACCCCAGGGGGACAATGGGAAACCCATGGGGGACAGCAGGGACACCCATGGGGGACATTGGGACACCCATGGGGGACATTGGGACAACCCCAGGAGGACAATGGGGACAACCCTGGGGGACATTGGGAAACCCATGGGGGACAATGGGACAACCCGGGAGGACATTTGGGGGACAATGGGACAACCCCAGGGGGACAATGGGGACAACCCTGGGGACAATGGGGGACACCGGGGACACCCATGGGGGACATTAGGACACCCATGGGGGACATTAGGACAACCCCAGGGGACAATGGGAGCACCCATGGGGGACATTGGGAAACCCATGGGGGACATTAGGACAACCCTGGGGACAGCGGGGACACCCATGGGGGACAATGGGACAACCCTGGGGGACATTGGGACAACCCAGGAGGACATTTGGGGGACATCGGGGACACCCCCAGGAGGACATTGGGACAACCCTGGGGACAATGGGACAACCCCAGGGAACATTTGGGGGACATTGGGGACACCCATGGGGGACAATGGGACAACCCCAGGGAACATTGGGACAACCCAGGAGGACATTTGGGGGACATCGGGGACACCCCCAGGAGGACATTGGGACAACCCTGGGGACATTGGGAAACCCATGGGGGACATTGGGACACCCATGGGGGACAGCGGGGACACCCATGGGGGACATTGGGAAACCCATGGGGGACAATGGGACAACCCTGGGGGACATTGGGAAACCCATGGGGGACAATGGGGGCACCCATGGGGGACAGCAGGGACAACCATGGGGGACAATGGGGACACCCATGGGGGACAATGGGACAACCCAGGAGGACATTTGGGGGACATCGGGGACACCCATGGGGGACATTGGGACAACCCCTGGGGACAGCAGGGACACCCATGGGGGACAATGGGACAACCCTGGGGACAATGGGACACCCATGGGGGACATCGAGGACACCCATGGGGGACAATGGGGCACCCATGGGGGACAATGGGACAACCCAGGAGGACATTTGGGGGACATCGGGGACACCCATGGGGGACATTGGGACAACCCCTGGGGACAGCAGGGACACCCATGGGGGACAATGGGACAACCCTGGGGACAATGGGACACCCATGGGGGACAATGGGACAACCCTGGGGACAATGGGACAACCCCAGGGAACATTGGGACAACCCAGGAGGACATTTGGGGGACATCAGGGACACCCCGAGGAGGACATTGGGACAACCCTGGGGACAATGGGAAACCCATGGGGGACATCGAGGACACCCATGGGGGACATTGGGACAACCCCAGGGGACAATGGGACAACCCCAGGGAACATTTGGGGCACATTGGGGACACCCATGGGGGACGCAGGGACAACACCAGGGAACATTGGGACAACCCTGGGGACATTGGGACAACCCGGGAGGACATTTGGGGGACAGCAGGGACACCCATGGGGGACATTGGGACAACCCTGGGGACAATGGGACAACCTCAGAGGACAATGGGACAACCCTGGGGGACATTGGGAAACCCATGGGGGACAATGGGACAACCCGGTAGGACATTTGGGGGACAATGGGACAACCCCAGGGAACATTTGGGGGACATTGGGACAACCTCGAAGGACATTGGGACAACCCCAGGGAACATTGGGACAACCCGGGGGGACAATGGGGGACATCAGGGACAACCCTGGGGACAGCAGGGACACCCATGGGGGACATTGGGACACCCATGGGGGACAATGGGACACCCATGGGGGACATTGGGACACCCATGGGGGACAATGGGACAACCCGAGAGGACAATGGGACAACCCTGGGGACAGCAGGGACACCCATGGGGGACAATGGGACAACCCTGGGGGACATTGGGAAACCCATGGGGGACAATGGGACAACCCCAGGGAACATTGGGACAACCCAGGAGGACATTTGGGGGACATCAGGGACACCCCCAGGAGGACATTGGGACAACCCTGGGGACATTGGGAAACCCATGGGGGACATCGAGGACACCCATGGGGGACATTGGGACAACCCCAGGGGACAATGGGACAACCCCAGGGAACATGTGGGGGACATTGGGGACACCCATGGGGGACGCGGGGACAACACCAGGGGACATTGGGACAACCCTGGGGACATTGGGACAACCCAGGAGGACATTTGGGGGACATCAGGGACACCCCCAGGAGGACATTGGGACAACCCTGGGGACAATGGGACAACCTCAGAGGACAATGGGACACCCATGGGGGACACCGGGGACACCCATGGGGGACAGTGGGACAAACCGGGGGACAATGGGACAACCCTGGGGACAGCAGGGACACCCATGGGGGACATTGGGACAACCCCAGGGGACAATGGGACAACCCCAGGGAACATTTGGGGGACATTGGGGACACCCATGGGGGACAACGGGACAACCCCGGGGACAATGGGACAACCCGGGGGGACGATGGGGGTCATCAGGGACAACCCTGGGGACAGCAGGGACACCCATGGGGGACACCGGGGGCACCCATGGGGGACACTGGGAAAACCCCAGGAGGACATTGGGACAACCCTGGGGACAATGGGACAACCCTGGGGACAGCAGGGACACCCATGGGGGACACTGGGAAAACCCCAGGGGGACAATGGGACAACCCCGGGGACAACCCCGGGGACAATGGGACAATCCTGGGGGACAATGGGACAAACCCAGGAGGACAATGGGACAAACCCAGGAGGACAATGGGACAACCCTGGGGGACAATGGGGACACCCCCAAGGGACACCATGGGAGGTACATTGGGGACATCCCAAGGGAAACCTCAGGGGACATTGGGGACACCAGTACCAAACCAGTATAAACCAGTATAAAACCAGTATAAACTGGTATAAACCAGTATAAACCGGTATAAACTGGTATAAACTGGTATAAACCAGTATAAACCAGTATAAACCAGTATGGACCAGTATAAACCAGTTTCAAACCAGTATAAACCGGTATGGACCGGTATGGACCAGTATAAACCAGTTTCAAACCAGTATAAACCGGCATGGACCAGTATGGACCAGTATAAACCAGTAAAACCCAGTATAAATCAATCTAAACCAGTATAAACCGGTATGAACCAATATAAACCAGTATAAACCATTATAAACCAGTATAAACCAGTATAAACCAGTATAAACCAGTATAAACCAGTATAAACCAGTTTCAAACCAGTGTCAAACCAGTTTCAAACCAGTACAAACCAGTTCAAACCAGTAACCCCAAACCCTCATTTAACCCTTTCCGAACCCACTTTCCACCCATTGGCTGACCCCCAAACCTCCCCAAAACCCCAAACCACTATAAACCAGTAGAAACCAGTAGAAACCAGTACGAAACCAGTCCGAACCCTGGCCCGGCGGCAACGTCCGGCGGTGCTGCTCCTGCCGGAAGGCGGCGCCGGCCACGCCGGTGTAGCGGACGGCGCAGAGGGAGAAGCGCAGCCGCAGCGTGCGGGGCTCGGCGGCGCCGTTGGCCAGCGCGGCCCACAGCTCCAGCTCGGCGCCGGCCACGGCCGGCCCGGCGCCGACGCTCAGCGTCACGTCGCCGGACGACGCCGGGCCCTGGCGGCGCGGCCGCGAGCCGTGCGCCGTGGCGGCCGAGACGGCGCGGCGCTCCTCCTCCGAGCCTGGCGGAGGTGGAGGGGGAGGTCAGCGGTGGGGTCATTGGGTCAAGGGTTGGATCAAGGGGTCATGGGTTGGGTCATTTGGTCAAGGTTTGGGTCATTGGGTCAAGGGTTGGGTCAAGGGGTCATGGGTTGGGTCATTTGGTCAAGGTTTGGGTCATTGGTCAAGGGTTGGGTCATTGGGTCATGGGTTGGGTCATTTGGTCAAGGTTTGGGTCATTGGTCAAGGGTTGGGTCATTGGGTCATGGGTTGGGTCATTTGGTCAAGGTTTGGGTCATTGGTCAAGGGTTGGGTCATTGGGTCATGGGTTGGGTCATTGGGTCATGGGTTGGGTCATTGGTCAAGGGTTGGGTCATTGGGTCATGGGTTGGGTCATTGGGTCAAGGGTTGGGTCATTGGTCAAGGTTTAGGTCATTGGTCAAGGGTTGGGTCATTGGGTCATGGGTTGGGTCATTGGTCAAGGTTTAGGTCATTGGTCAAGGGTTGGGTCATTGGGTCATGGGTTGGGTCATTGGTCAAGGGTTGGGTCATTGGGTCATTGGTTGGGTCATTGGGTCATGGGTTGGGTCATTGGGTCATGGGTTGGGTCATTGGTCAAGGGTTGGGTCATTGGTCAAGGGTTGGGTCATTGGGTCATTGGTTGGGTCATTGGTCAAGGGTTGGGTCATTGGGTCATTGGTTGGGTCATTGGGTCATTGGTTGGGTCATCAGTTGGGTTAAGGGGTCAAGGGTTGGGTCATTGGGTGATGGGTTGGGTCATTGGTCATTGGTTGGGTCATCAGTTGGGTTAAGGGGTCAAGGGTTGGGTCATTGGGTCATGGGTTGGGTCATTGGTCAAGGGTTGGGTCATTGGGTCATGGGTTGGGTCATTGGTCAAGGGTTGGGTCATTGGGTCATGGGTTGGGTCATTGGTCAAGGGTTGGGTCATTGGTCAAGGGTTGGGTCATTGGTCATTGGTTGGGTCATCAGTTGGGTTAAGGGGTCAAGGGTTGGGTCACGCGAGCCGTGCGCCGTGGCGGCCGAGACGGCGCGGCGCTCCTCCTCCGAGCCTGGCGGAGGTGGAGGGGGAGGTCAGCGGTGGGGTCAAGGTGTCATGGGTTGGGTCATTGGTCATGGGTTGGGTCATTGGTCATGGGTTGGGTCATTGGGTCATGGGTTGGGTCATTTGGTCAAGGTTTGGGTCATTGGTCATGGGTTGGGTCATTGGGTCATTGGTTGGGTCATTGGTCAAGGGGTCAAAGGTTGGGTCATTGGGTCATGGGTTGGGTCATTGGTCAAGGGTTGGGTCATTGGGTCATGGGTTGGGTCATTGGGTCATTGGTTGGGTCATTGGTCAAGGGGTCAAAGGTTGGGTCATTGGGTCATTGGTTGGTCATTGGTTGGGTCATTGGTCAATGGTTGGGCAATTGGTCAAGGGTTGGGTCATTGGTCACTCAGTGGTCACTCAGTGGTCACTCAGTGGTCACTCTATGGTCACTCAGTTGTCAGTGGTCACTCAGGATCACTCATTGGTCAGTGGTCACTCGTGGTCACTCAGTGGTCACTCAGTGGTCACTTATTGGTCAGTGGTCACTCAGTGGTCACTCAGTGTCACTCAGTGGTCACTCAGTGGTCACTCAGGGTCACTCAGTGGTCACTCAGTGGTCACTCAGTGTCACTCAGTGGTCACTCAGTGGTCACTCAGTGGTCACTCTATGGTCACTCAGTGGTCACTCAGTGTCACTCAGTGGTCACTCAGTGGTCACTCTATGGTCACTCATTGGTCAGTGGTCACTCTATGGTCACTCAGTGGTCACTCATTGGTCAGTGGTCACTCAGTGGTCACTCAGTGGTCACTCATTGGTCAGTGGTCACTCAGTGGTCACTCATTGGTCACTCATTGGTCAGTGGTCACTCAGTGGTCACTCAGTGGTCACTCTATGGTCACTCATTGGTCAGTGGTCACTCAGTGGTCACTCATTGGTCACTCAGTGGTCACTCGTGGTCACTCACTGACCCTCGGGGTACTTGTACTGGTCAGTGATGTCCACTCTGGCCGCTGACCGCGCGCCCACCGTGCTGATCCTGTGGTCACTCAGTGGTCACTCAGTGGTCACTCATTGGTCAGTGGTCACTCAGTGGTCACTCAGTGGTCACTCATTGGTCACTCATTGGTCAGTGGTCACTCAGTGGTCACTCAGTGGTCACTCATTGGTCACTCATTGGTCAGTGGTCACTCAGTGGTCACTCATTGGTCAGTGGTCACTCATTGGTCACTCAGTGTCACTCAGTGGTCACTCAGTGGTCACTCATTGGTCACTCTATGGTCACTCATTGGTCAGTGGTCACTCATTGGTCACTCTATGGTCACTCATTGGTCAGTGGTCACTCAGTGGTCACTCAGTGGTCAGTCATTGGTCACTCAGTGGTCACTCTATGGTCACTCTTTGGTCAGTGGTCACTCAGTGGTCACTCAGTGGTCACTCATTGGTCACTCTATGGTCACTCATTGGTCAGTGGTCACTCATTGGTCACTCAGTGGTCACTCATTGGTCAGTGGTCACTCAGTGGTCACTCAGTGGTCACTCAGTGGTCACTCTATGGTCACTCATTGGTCAGTGGTCACTCAGTGGTCACTCTATGGTCACTCATTGGTCAGTGGTCACTCAGTGGTCACTCTATGGTCACTCAGTGGTCAGTGGTCACTCAGTGGTCACTCAGTGGTCACTCTATGGTCACTCATTGGTCAGTGGTCACTCATTGGTCAGTGGTCACTCAGTGGTCACTCAGTGGTCACTCAGTGGTCAGTGGTCACTCAGTGGTCACTCAGTGGTCACTCGGTGGTCAGTGGTCACTCATTGGTCAGTGGTCACTCAGTGGTCACTCAGTGGTCACTCTATGGTCACTCATTGGTCAGTGGTCACTCAGTGGTCACTCAGTGGTCACTCTATGGTCACTCAGTGGTCACTCTATGGTCACTCAGTGGTCAGTGGTCACTCAGTGGTCACTCTATGGTCTCTCAGTGGTCAGTGGTCACTCAGTGGTCACTCAGTGGTCACTCTATGGTCACTCATTGGTCAGTGGTCACTCATTGGTCACACAGTGGTCACTCTATGGTCACTCATTGGTCACTCAGTGGTCACTCAGTGGTCAGTGGTCACTCAGTGGTCACTCATTGGTCAGTGGTCACTCAGTGGTCACTCAGTGGTCACTCAGTGGTCACTCATTGGTCAGTGGTCACTCAGTGGTCACTCATTGGTCAGTGGTCACTCAGTGGTCACTCAGTGGTCACTCATTGGTCAGTGGTCACTCAGTGGTCACTCATTGGTCACTCAGGGTCACTCATTGGTCACTCAGTGGTCACTCAGTGGTCACTCAGTGGTCACTCACTGACCCTCGGGGTACTTGTACTGGTCAGTGATGTCCACTCTGGCCGCTGACCGCGCGCCCACCGTGCTGATCCTGCGGTCACTCAGTGGTCACTCATTGGTCACTCAGTGGTCAGTGGTCACTCAGTGGTCACTCAGTGGTCACTCAGTGGTCACTCAGTGGTCACTCATTGGTCAGTGGTCACTCATTGGTCACTCAGTGGTCACTCAGTGGTCACTCATTGGTCAGTGGTCACTCAGTGGTCACTCATTGGCCACTCCGTGGTCACTCAGTGGTCACTCGTGGTCACTCAGTGGTCAGTGGTCACTCATTGGTCACTCAGTGGTCACTCATTGGTCAGTGGTCACTCAGTGGTCACTCAGTGGTCACTCTATGGTCACTCATTGGTCAGTGGTCACTCATTGGTCAGTGGTCACTCGTGGTCACTCGTGGTCACTCACTGACCCTCGGGGTACTTGTACTGGTCAGTGATGTCCACTCTGGCCGCTGACCGCGCGCCCACCGTGCTGATCCTGCGGTCACTCAGTGGTCACTCATTGGTCAGTGGTCACTCGTTGGTCACTCAGTGTCACTCAGTGGTCACTCAGGGTCACTCAGTGGTCACTCAGTGGTCAGTGGTCACTCTATGGTCACTCAGTGGTCACTCTATGGTCACTCATTGGTCAGTGGTCACTCTATGGTCACTCAGTGGTCACTCAGTGGTCACTCATTGGTCAGTGGTCACTCTATGGTCACTCAGTGGTCACTCTATGGTCACTCATTGGTCAGTGGTCACTCTATGGTCACTCAGTGGTCACTCATTGGTCACTCTATGGTCACTCAGTGGTCAGTGGTCACTCAGTGGTCACTCGTGGTCACTCACTGACCCTCGGGGTACTTGTACTGGTCAGTGATGTCCACTCTGGCCGCTGACCGCGCGCCCACCGTGCTGATCCTGCGGTCACTCAGTGGTCACTCTATGGTCACTCATTGGTCAGTGGTCACTCAGTGGTCACTCATTGGTCACTCAGTGGTCACTCAGTGGTCACTCATTGGTCAGTGGTCACTCAGTGGTCACTCTATGGTCACTCATTGGTCAGTGGTCACTCAGTGGTCACTCAGTGGTCACTCTATGGTCAGTGGTCACTCAGTGGTCACTCTATGGTCACTCATTGGTCAGTGATCACTCAGTGGTCACTCAGTGGTCACTCTATGGTCAGTGGTCACTCAGTGGTCACTCTATGGTCACTCTATGGTCACTCATTGGTCAGTGGTCACTCTATGGTCACTCAGTGGTCACTCAGTGGTCACTCTATGGTCACTCAGTGGTCACTCATTGGTCAGTGGTCACTCAGTGGTCACTCAGTGGTCACTCATTGGTCACTCATTGGTCAGTGGTCACTCAGTGGTCACTCAGTGGTCACTCAGTGGTCACTCAGTGGTCAGTGGTCACTCAGTGGTCACTCAGTGGTCACTGGTCACTCATTGGTCACTCGTGGTCACTCAGTGGTCACTCACTGACCCTCGGGGTACTTGTACTGGTCAGTGATGTCCACTCTGGCCGCTGACCGCGCGCCCACCGTGCTGATCCTGCGGCCGATGGCGTTCTCCTCCACGTGCACCACGGCGAAGCCGCCGTGCGGCTGCCGCTGCCAGTACACCTTGTCGCTGTTCACCTGCGCAATTAACATCTCATTTGCATAATTAATTACCCCTCCCCTATCCCCAATCGTCCCTCTTATTGCTACGGTTGATGGCGGTTTGGCGTTAGGGTAATTAACGCCGGTTTGGGTAATTAGGGCACGCACATGGCGACTGCCTGTTCAGTTTTTCTCTCTGTGTTCGCATCATTAATCGGCTCATTTGCATAATTAATTAGGTCGTTAGTAGCCCTAACTATCCCCCATAGCAGCATGGTTAATTGTGGTTTGTCATTAAGGTAATTAACCCCCATTCATGTAATTAGTCCATGCCCCTGGTGCTGCTAGGGCACCTTGTAGTTGCTCGCCTGCATAATTAATCAGCTCATTTGCATAATTAATTAGGTCGTTAGTAGCCCTAACTATCCCCCATAGCAGCATGGTTAATTGTGGTTCGTCATTAAGGTAATTAACCCCGGTTCATGTAATTAGTCCATGCCCCTGGTGCTGCTAGGGCACCTTGTAGTTGCTCGCCTGCATAATTAATCAGCTCATTTGCATAATTAATTAGGTTGTTACTAGCCCTAACTATCCCCCATAGTAGCATGGTTAATTGTTGTTCATCATTAAGGTAATTAACCCCGGTTCGTGTAATTAGTCCATGCCCCTGGTGCTGCTAGGGCACCTTGTTGTTGCTTGCCTGCATCATTAATCAGCTCATTTGCATAATTAATTAGGTTAGTGCCGTCCTTAACAATCCCTCTTAGCAGCATGGTTAATTGTGGTTTGTCATTAGGGTAATTAACCCCGGATTGTGTAATTAGTGCGTGCCCACCGCGACTGACAGCGCACCTTGTGGCTGTTTGCCTGCATAATTAACTGGCTCATTTGCATAGTTAATTAGGTCATTAGTATTGCTAATATCCCCCCGTAGCAGCATTGTTAATTGTGGTTTGTCATTAGGGTAATTAACCCGGTTTGTGTAATTAGGACATGCCCACTGCGACTGACAGCGCACCTTGTGGCTGTTCGCTCGCATAGTTAATCAGCTCATTTGCATAATTAATTAGGTCATTAGTAGCCCTAACTATCCCTCTCAGCAGCATTGTTAATTGTGGTTAATTCTTAGGGTAATTAACCCGGTTTGTGTAATTAGTCCATGCCCCTGAAAGGTCTCATTTGCATAATAATGATCACCCCATCAGCAGCATTACTTAAATGTCCTAATTAGCATAATTAAGTCATGATTTGCATAATTATGCCACACCCACCACCACAAGCCGCCAGTGCACTGCTATTGCTGATCTTCTCGTTTCCTTAATTAACGACCTCATTTGCATAATTAATTATACCCCTCAGGAACACTGTTAATTACACCTATTCATTAGCATAAGCAAGCCCTCATTTGCATAATTAGTCCACGCCAGCTGCCAGCAGACTGCCATAGCTGGGGTGATAATTTCTGTAATTAACCGCCTCATTTGCATAGTTAATCATCACCCGATCATGTCATTAGTAGAGATATTAATTGTCCTAATTAGCCGCTCATTTGCATAATAAAGCCACGCCCCAAAACCGCAATCAAGTAGTGGGCCAGCATTGCGCACCGGCTTATTTGCATAATTAAACATCTCATTTGCATAATTCTTTCGCCCCCCTTTTAACCATTCGCCACACCTCCACTCCCCCTCATCAACAGCTCATTTGCATAATTAATCAACCCCTCATTTGCATACCCAGCCCCTACCCACCTCCCCCGCCAGCAGAACTCCTCATCCTCCCCCCTCATTTCCATAATGAACAGCCTCATTTGCATAATTAACCCCGCCCCTTTTCACCCCCTCCCCCCCCGGGAGGCGGAGGAGGGTAATTAGGGGCTCATTAGGCGCTCATTTGCATAATGACCTCGGCGAAGACGAAGGGCGTGTCGTACTTGAGGAAGACGTCGCCGTTCTTGACGGCCTTGACGGAGCAGGGCCCGCAGCAGAACAGGCCTGGACCAGTATAAACCAGTATAAACCAGTATGGACCAGTATGGACCAGTATGGACCAGTATGGACCAGTATAAACCAGTATAAACCAGTATGGACCAGTATGGACCAGTATGGACCAGTATGGACCAGTATAAACCAGTATGGACCAGTACGGACCAGTATGGACCAGTATAAACCAGTATGGACCAGTATGGACCAGTACGGACCAGTATAAACCAGTAAGGACCAGTATGGACCAGTATGGACCAGTACGGACCAGTACGGACCAGTACGGACCAGTATCAACCAGTATGGACCAGTAAGGACCAGTATAAACCAGTATAAACCAGTATGGACCAGTAAGGACCAGTATAAACCAGTATGGACCAGTATGGACCAGTATCAACCAGTATAAACCAGTATGGACCAGTATAAACCAGTAAGGACCAGTATAAACCAGTATAAACCAGTATGGACCAGTATGGACCAGTATAAACCAGTATGGACCAGTATGGACCAGTATGGACCAGTATAAACCAGTATAGACCAGTATAAACCAGTATAAACCAGTATAGACCAGTCCAAACCAGTATAAACCAGTATAAACCAGTATGGACTGGTCTGGACCAGTATAATCCAGTACGGACCAGTATGGACCAGTATAAACCAGTATGGACCAGTACGGACCAGTATGGACCAGTATGAACCAGTATGGACCAGTATGGACCAGTATAAACCAGTATAAACCAGTATAAACCAGTAAGGACCAGTATAAACCAGTACAAACCAGTATAAAAAATCCCCATTTTCCCCATTTTTTCCCATTTTCCCCCTTTTTAACCCTTTAATCCCCTCCCAGTCCCTCCCAGTTCATCCCAGTCCCCTCCCAGTATAAACCAGTACAAACCAGTATAAACCGGTAACCCCATCATCCCCATTTTTAACCCTTTTTTCCCTGTTTTCCCCCCATTTTTAACCCTTTCCCCCCCGTTTTTTCCCCATTTCCCCCCTCCCAGTCCCCTCCCAGTCCCTCCCAGTATAAACCAGTATAAACCAGTATAAACCAGTACCGCTGCTGGTCTCCTGGGGGGTGGCGTCCACCACCTGCCACCCGTCGTAGCCCTCGGGCAGGTCCGGCCGCTTCATCCAGCAGTCGTTCCACACGTGGAAGTTCCTGCACCAGTCCAAACCAGTACAAACCAGTATAAACCAGTACAAACCAGTATAAACCAGTACAAACCAGTATAGACCAGTACAAACCAGTATGGACCAGTACAAACCAGTATGGACCAGTGAAAACCATCAATTTTTCCCGATTTCCTCCCGTTTTTTGAGCCTTTCAGCGCCTCAAAATGCCCCAAAATCCCCTCCCAGTCCCTCCCAGTATAAACCAGTATAAACCAGTATAAACCAGTACAAACCAGTATAAACTAGTAACCCCAAATCCCCTTTTAACCCATTTTTAACCCTTTATTCCCCATATTTTCCCCATTTTTCACCCAATTTTCACCTTTTTCCACCCATTTTTTCACCCTTTTCCCCCTCCCAGTCCCTCCCAGTATAAACCAGTATAAACCAGTACAAACCAGTATAAACCAGTACAAACCAGTAACCCCAAATCCCCTTTTAACCCATTTTTAACCCTTTATTCCCCATATTTTCCCCATTTTTTACCCAATTTTCACCTTTTTCCACCCATTTTTTCACCCTTTTCCCCCTCCCAGTCCCTCCCAGTATAAACCAGTATAAACCAGTATAAACCAGTACAAACCAGTAACCCCAAATCCCCTTTTAACCCATTTTTAACCCTTTATTTCCCACATTTTCCCCATTTTTTACCCAATTTTCGCCATTTCTCCCCCGTTTCTTCACCCTCCGCCCCCTCCCAGTATAAACCAGTATAAACCAGTACAAACCAGTACAAACCAGTATAAACCAGTAACCCCAAATCCCCATTTCCCCCATTTTTAACCCTTTATTCCCCCTATTTCCCCCATTTTTCACCCAATTTTTACCCAATTTTCGCCATTTTTCCCCCGTTTCTTCGCCCCCCGCCCCCTCCCAGTCCCTCCCAGTATAAACCAGTAAGAACCAGTACCAGACGGAGTCGGTGTTGAGGCGCTCCAGCGGCCGCATGGCCTCGTCCAGGTAGATGTCGGTGGTCAGCGAGGTGTCGGTGTCGTGGGCCGAGTTGTAGTTGGTGACCGTGCGGGTGGGCAGGCCCAGGCAGCGCAGCACTGACCAGTATAAACCAGTATGGACCAGTATGGACCAGTATAAACCAGTATAAACCAGTATGGACCAGTATAAACCAGTATGGACCAGTATAAACCAGTATGGACCAGTACGGACCAGTATAAACCAGTATGGACCAGTATGGACCGGTACGGACCAGTATGGACCAGTATGGACCAGTACGGACCAGTATGGACCAGTATGGACCGGTATAAACCAGTATAAACCAGTATGGACCAGTATGGACTGGTACGGACCAGTACGGACCAGTATGGACCAGTATGGACCAGTATGGACCGGTACGGACCAGTATAAACCAGTATGGACCAGTATAAACCAGTATGGACCAGTATGGACCAGTACGGACCGGTATGGACCAGTATGGACCGGTATGGACTGGTATAAACCAGTATGGACCAGTACAGACCAGTATAAACCAGTACAGACCAGTATAGACCAGTATGGGCCAGTATGGACCAGTATAAACCAGTACAGACCAGTATAAACCAGTATGGACCAGTATAAACCAGTATAAACCAGTATGGACCAGTATAAACCAGTATAAACCAGTACGGACCCGTATAAACCAGTATAAACCAGTATGGACCAGTATGGACAAGTACAGACCAGTACGGACCAGTATGGACCAGTATGGACCAGTATGGACCAGTATAAACCAGTATGGACCAGTATGGACCAGTATGGACCAGTATGGACTGGTATAATCCAGTATAAACCAGTATAAACCAGTATGGACCAGTATAAACCAGTATAAACCAGTATGGACCAGTATGGACCAGTATGGACCAGTATAAACCAGTATGGACCAGTATAAACCAGTATAAACCAGTACGGACCAGTATGGACCAGAATAGACCAGTACGGCCCAGTATGGACCAGTATGCACCAGTATAAACCAGTACAAACCAGTACAAACCAGTATAGACCAGTATAAACCAGTAAGAACTGGTAAAACCAGTATAAACCAGTCCAAACCAGTCCAAACCAGTATAAACCAGTCCAAACCAGTAACCCCAATCCCCCTTTTACCCCATTTTTAACCCTTTATTTCCCCCTATTTTCCCCATTTTTCGCCCGTTTTTTACCGTTTTTTCACCGTTTCTCCCCGTTTTTTCGCCCTCTCCCCCTCCCAGTATAAACCAGTATAAACCAGTACAAACCAGTGGTGACCACGCCGGCGAAGACCCAGCACTGGCCGTAGCGCACGGGGTTGCCGGTGCCGTGGAAGGCGCGCAGGATGGCCACGGAGCCGGCCCAGGCCGAGGGGTTGGTGCCCTGCGAGTAATCCCCGGTCCAGTTCCCCACCAGCACGCCGCTGTCATCCAGGGAATTCACCTGGAAAAAAAAAAAATGGGAATTTTGGGGCGAAAAACGGGAATTTTGGGGCGAAAAACGGGAATTTTGGGGCAAAAAACACCGAAATTTCCAAGCGGATCGGGCGGGAAACGGCGAAGTTAAGGTGGGAAGTGAGGGAAACGCTCGGGGAAAAAAGGTGGTAAAATGTTGGAAAATATTCACGGGGAATGGTGAAATCTGGAAATTCACCAAAATCCCCGAAATTCCTGAAAAATTTGGGGCAAAAATCCCCAGAATTTTGGCTCAAAAATTGGGAAGATTCCGCCTCAAAATGGCGGATGTTGCGTCGTAAAATGGCCGAAAATTCACAGCAAAATTCCGCCCCAAAAAAGCCAAAATTCCTGAAAATATTATTGGGAAAAGGTCAAAATTATGAAAATCCCCAAAATATCCAGAATTCCCCCCAAAAAATCCTGAAAATTCATGAAAAATTTGCCCAAAATTGGGAAAATTCCACCTCAAAATGGCGGAAGTTGCGTCTCAAAATGGCCAAAAATTCCCAGCAAAAATCCGCCCAAAAGATGCCAAAATTCCTGAAAATATTCTTGGAAAAAGTCAAAATTATGAAAATCCCCAAAATATCCAGCATTCCCCCCAAAAAATCCTGAAAATTCATGAAAAATTTGCCCAAAATTGGGAAAATTCCACCTCAAAATGGCGGAAGTTGCGTCTCAAAATGGCCGAAAATTCCCAGCAAAAATCCATCCAAAAAATGCCAAAATTCCTGAAAATATTCTTGGGAAAAAGTAAAAAATATAAAAATCTCCGAATTCCCCCAAAAATTCCCCCAAAAATTCCCAAAAAAATCCCAAAATTTTTGCCCAAAATTGGGAAAATTCCACCTCAAAATGGCGGATGATGCATCTCAAAATGGCCAAAAATTCCCAGCAAAAATCCATCCAAAAAATGCCAAAATTCCTGAAAATATTCTTGGAAAAAAGTCAAAATTATGAAAATCCCAAAATTCCCCCAAAATTCCCCAAAAAATCCCAAAAAACCCCAAAACTTCCACAAATTTCCCCCAAAATTCCCCAAATTTTCCCCCAAATCCCCAAATTCCCACCAAAATCCCCCAAAATCCCCCAATTTCTCCCCAAAATTCCCCAATTTTCCCCACATTTTTCCCCAAATCCCCCAAAACTCCCAAATTTCCCCAAAATTCCCAAAATTGCCCCCAAATGTTCCAAAAAATTCACAAATTTCCCTCCGAAATTCCCAAATTCCCCCCAAATTTCCCCAAAATTCCCCCCAAAATTCCCCAAATTTCCCCAAATTCCCCAAATTTCCCCAAAATTCCTCCCAAATTCTCCCCAAAATTCCCCAAAACTCCCAAATTTTCTCCAAAATTCCCAAATTTCCCCCCAAATCCCCAAAATTCCTCCCAAATTTTCCCAAATTTTCCAAATTTTCCCCAGAATTCCTCCCAAATTTTCCCCACATTCTCCCCAAATATTCCCAAATTTTCCCCAAATTTTCTCCAAAATCTGCAAATTTCCCCAAAAATCCCAAATATTTCCCCCAAATTTCCTGCTTTTCCCCCCAAAAACCCCCAGAAATTCCCCCCAAAACCCCCCAAAATTTCCCCCAAATTTTCCTCCAAAATCCCCAAATTTCCCCCCAAAATCCGCAAAATTTCCCCCAAAAATCCCAAATATTTCCCCCAAAACTCCCCAGAAATTCCCCCAAATCCTCCCAAATTTTCCCCAAAATTCCCAATTTTCCCCCAAAATTCCCCAAAAATCCCCCCCAAAATCCCCCCAATTTTTCCCCCAAAATCCCCAAATTTCCCCCCAAAATCCCCAAAATTTCCCCCAAATTCTCCCCAAAAATTCACCAATTTCCCCCCAAAAATCCCCAATACTTCCCCCAAAAACCCCCCCAAATCCCCCCAAATTTTCCCCCAAAACCCCCAAATTTTCCCCAAATTTCCCAATTTTCCCAAAATCCCCGGATTTCCCCCCAAAATCCGCGCTCACCATGGCGGAGACGACGCGCGCCACCATGATGGGGTCGCCGCGGGCGCTGTGGGGCATCCCCCGGCGGTCCAGGATGAACAGGCAGGCGTCCAGCACGCCCGGCTCAAACTGAAATTTGGGATATTTTGGGACATTTTGGGTCATTTTTGGGGATTTTGGGGATTTTTGGGGATTTTGGGGGATTTCCCCCGAAAAAAAACGGAAAAAATCCGGCGGGAAACGGCTCAAAATGGCGGCAAAGCCCAGCGAAATGGCGGCGCCCGATGCGGGGATTTTTGGGGGTTTTCACTAAATTTTGGATTTTAAATTTTGGGGAATTTCAAAATTCCCAAAATTCCCTCAAAATTCCTCAAAAATTCCCCAAAAAAATTGGATCAAAAATGGCCAAAATTTGGGCAAAAATCCGCAAAAAATGGCATCAAAATGGCGGCTCCCAAAAGGGATTTTTGGGGGTTTTCACTAAATTTTGGATTTTAAATTTTGGGGAAATTCCCAAATTCCCAAAATTGCCCAAAATTCCCCCAAAATTCCTCGAAAATTCCCAAAAAAATTGGATCAAAAATGGGCAAAATTTGGGCAAAAATCCCCAAAAAATGGCATCAAAATGGCGGCTCACGATGGGGAATTTTGGGATTTTCACCAAATTTTGGATCTTAAATTTTGGGGAAATTCCAAAAATTCCCAAAATTCCCATATTCCCAAAAAATTCCCCAAAAATTGCTCAAAAAATTCCCCAAAAATTTGACCAAAATTTGGGAAAATGTCACCAAAATCCCAAAAAAATGGCACCAAAATGGCGGCGCCTGATGGGGAATTTTGGGGGTTTTCACCAAATTTGGGATATTAAATTTTGTGAAAATTCCGAAAATTCCCAAAATTCCCATATTCCCAAAAAATTCCCCAAAAATTCCTCAAAAAATTCCCCAAAAATTTGACCAAAATTTGGGAAAATGTCACCAAAATCCCCAAAACATGGCACCAAAATGGCGGCTCCCAACGGGGATTTTTGGGGATTTTAACGGAATTTGCGAACCCAAATTTTGGGGAAATTCCCAAATTCCCAAAATTGCCCAAAATTCCCCCAAAATTCCTCAAAAATTCCCCAAAAAATTGGATCAAAAATGGCCAAAATTTGGGCAAAAATCCGCAAAAAATGGCATCAAAATGGCGGCTCCCAAAAGGGATTTTTGGGGGTTTTCACTAAATTTTGGATTTTAAATTTTGGGGAAATTCCCAAATTCCCAAAATTGCCAAAATTCCCCCAAAATTCTCCAAGAATTCCCAGAAAATTGGATCAAAAATGAGCAAAAATCCCCAAAAAATGGCATCAAAATGGCGGCTTCCAAAGGGGATTTTTGGGGGTTTTAACCAAATTTTGGATCTTAAATTTTGGGGAAATTCCAAAAATTCCCAAAATTCCCATATTCCCAAAAAATTCCTCAAAACTTCCTCAAAAACTCCCCAAAAATTTGACCAAAATTTGGGAAAATTTGACCAAAATCCCCAAAAAATGGCACCAAAATGGCGGCGCCCGATGGGGGATTTTGGGGGTTTTCAGCAAATTTTGGATCGCAAATTTTGGGGAAATTCCCAAATTCCCAAAATTGCCAAAATTCCCCCAAAATTCTCCAAGAATTCCCAAAAAATTGGATCAAAAATGGGCAAAATTTGGGCAAAATCCCCCAAAAATGGCACCAAAATGGCGGCTCACAATGGGGAATTTTGGGATTTTCACCAAATTTTGGATCTTAAATTTTGGGGAAATTCCGAAATTCCCAAAATTCCCCAAAATTCCCAAAAATTCCCCAAGAAATCCCCCCAAAAATTGGGGATTTTGGGTGGAAATTTGGGAGTTTTGGGGAAATTTTGGGGAATTTTGGGGAAAATTTGGGGATTTTTTGGAAGAATTTTTGGGGAATTTGGGGGATTTTTTGGGGGTTTATTTTAAATTTTGGGAGAATTTTTGGGGAATTTTTTTTGGGAATTTTTGGGGAATTTTGGGGATTTTTTTGGCAATTTTTAGAATTTTTGGAGAATTTTGGGGGTTTTGGGGGAATTTTTAGGATTTTTGGGCGAATTTTTGGCAATTTTCGGGAATGTTTGGGAATTTTGGGGAATTTTGGGGGATTTTTGGGGAATTTTGGGGGATTTTTTTAAATTTTAGGAATTTTTGGGGAATTTTTGGCAATTTCTGGAATTTTTGGGAAATTTTGGGGATTTTTTTGGCTGATATTTTGGATTATTTTGGAATTTTTGGGGATTTTTTTGGGATTTTTCAGGAATATTTTGGGGATTTTTTTGGCCGATTATTTTTATTTTTGGGGGATTTTTTTTGGGTGGATTTGGGGGATTTTGGGCTGATTTTTTGGGCTTTTTTTTTTTTGCTGATATTTTGGGTTTTTTGGGGATTTTTTGGTGAATTTTGGGGGTATTTGGGGTATTTTTTGGGCTGATATTTTGCATTTTTGGGGAATATTTTGGGCTGATATTTTGGATTTTTCGGGGATTTTTTGCTGATTTTTTGGTGAATTTTGGGGGACGTTTTGGGGATATTTTGGGGAAATTTTTTTTAGGATTTTTTAGTGAATTTTGGGGAATTTTCAAGGGGATTTTTTGGTGATTCTGGGGGATTTTTTAGGGGATATTTTGTGAATTTTGGGGGCTCATTTTGGGATATTTTTGTGATATTTTGGGGAATTTTTGGTGATATTTCGTGATATTTCTGTGATATTTCGGTGATATTTTGGGGACATTTTTCTGATATTTTTGGGATATTTTTCGGATATTTTGGTGATATTTTTGGGACATTTTTGTGATATTTTTGGGACATTTTTGTAATATTTTCCTGATATTTTGGTGATATTTTGGTGATATTTTTGGGACATTTTTGTGATATTTTGGTGATATTTTTGGGACATTTTGGTGATATTTTGGTGATATTTTTGGGATATTTTTGTGATATTTTGGTGGTATTTTTGGGATATTTTTGGGATATTTTGGGGATATTTTTGTGACATTTTTGTGATATTTTGGTGATAATTTTCTGATATTTTTCTGACATTTTGGTGAATTTTTGATGAATTTTGGGGGATATTTTTGGGATATTTTTGTGATATTTCAGTGATATTTGGGCGATATTTGGGGGATATTTGGGGGATATTTGGGGGATATTTTGGGGTTATTTCGGGCTCTTTTGGCCCATTCCCACTCACCTGGCCGTAGTTCCAGGCGCGCATTTTGGGGATTTTTTTAGTGAATTTTTGGTGATATTTTTATGATATTTTGGTGATATTTTGGTGATATTTTTGGTGCTATTTTGGTGATATTTCTGTGATATTTCGGTGATATTTCTGTGATATTTTGGGGAATATTTTTGGGATATTTTGGTGATATTTTGGTGGTATTTTTATGATATTTCTGTGGTATTTCTGTGATATTTCTGCGATATTTCTGGGATATTTTTGGGATATTTCGGGGGATATTTTGGGGCTATTTTGGGATATTTTGAGGCCATTTTTGCTCACCTGGCCGTAGTTCCAGGTACGCATTTTGGGGATTTTTTGGTGAATTTTTGGTGATATTTTGGTGAATTTTTGGTGATATTTTTGGTGATATTTTTGGTGATACTTCTGTGATATTTTTGTGATATTTTTGGGATATTTCTGTGATATTTCGGTGATATTTCTGTGATATTTTGGTGATATTTTTGTGATATTTTTATGATATTTCAGGGATATTTCTGTGATATTTCTGCGATATTTCTGGGATATTTTTGGGATATTTCGGGGATATTTTGGGGATATTTTGGGATATTTTGAGGCCATTTCCCCTCACCTGGCCGTAGTTCCAGGCGCGCATTTTGGGGATTTTTTGGTGAATTTTTGGTGATATTTTGGTGATATTTCGGTGATATTTGGGCGATATTTCGGTGATATTTGGGCAATATTTGGGGGATATTTTGGCTGATATTTTGGGGATATTTCGGGCTCTTTTGGGCCATTTTTGCTCACCTGGCCGTAGTTCCAGGCGCGCTCCACGATCTGCTCCTCGGTGCCGTAGAAGATGCGCCCGCTCTCGTTCAGCACGTACTCGCTCAGGTCGCTGGTGGGCTCCATGTACACCGAGTCCTCTGAAAATTCACTTTTTTTCCCCTTTTTTCCCCCAAATTTGCCCCCTTTTTAGCTTCCCCCTCATTTTATCCCCTTTTTTCCCCAGTTTTTGCCCAATTTTTCTCCTTTTTTCCTCTGTTTTTGCCCAAATTTTCCCCTTTTTCCTCCATTTCTTCCTCTATTTTTTCCCCTCAATTTCCCCCAATTTTTCTCCTTTTTTCCTCTATTTTTCTCCATTTTATCCCCTTTTTTCCCCAATTTATCCCCTTTTCCCCTCCATTTTTTCCTCCATTTTTTCCCTTTTTTTCCCCAATTTTCCCCAATTTTTCTCCATTTTTTCCCCATTTTTCCCCCTTTTTTCCTCAATTTTTTCTCAATTTTCCCCCTTTTTTCCCTCAAATTTTGCCCATTTTTCCACCCTTTTCCCCCTCCATTTTCCCCCATTTCCCCATTTTCCACATTTTTTTCTCTCAATTTTTCCCCATTTCCCCAATTTTTCCCCATTTTTTCTCCATTTTTCCCCCCATTTTTTTCCTCAATTTTCCCCATTGCCCCCAATTTTTTCCCCCATTTCCCCCATTTTCCCCCATTTCCCCAATTTCCCCCATTCGCCCCATGTTTCCCATTTCCCATCCCCCCAATTATTTTTTCCCATTTCCCCCATTCCCCCCATTTTGCCCATTCCCCCTTTTCCTCCCATTTTTTCCTCCATTTTTTTTCCATTTTGCCCATTTTCCCCCCATTTCCCCTCTTTTTCCCCCATTTTTCCCCATTTCCCCCCGATTTTTCCTCCATTTCCCCCATTTCCCCCCCAATTTTCTCCATTTCCCCCCATTTTCCCCCATTTTCCCCATTCCCCCCAATTATTTTTTCCCCATTTCCCCCTTTTCCCCCCATTCTCCCCCATTTTCCCCCATTTCCCCCCATTTTCCCCCAATTTTCCCCATTTCCCCCCCATTTTTTCCTCCATTTTTCCTCCATTTTCCCCATTTCCCCCCAATTTTTCCCCAATTTTCTCCATTTCCCCCATTTTCCCCATTTCCCCCATTTCCCCATTTCCCACCCATTCCCCACCCATTTCCCCCCATTTTTCCCCATTTTCCCCAATTTTCCCCATTTTCCCCATTTCCCCATTTCCCATTTTCCCCATTTTCCCCCATTTCCCCCATTTCCCCCATTTTTCTCCATTCTTCCCCATTTCCCCCATTTTTCCCCCCATTTCCCCCATTTCCCCCATTTCCCCCATTTCCCATTTCCGCCCCTTTTCCCCCAATTATTTTTTGCCCATTTTCCCCATTTCCCCCCCAAATTTTTCCCATTTCCCCCGTTTCCCCCATTCCCCCCAATAATTTTTTCCCATTTCCCCCCATTTCCCCCATTTCTCCCATTTTCCCCATTTTTCCCCATTCCCCCAATAATTTCCCCATTTTCCCCATTTCCGCCCATTTTTTCCTCCATTTCCCAAATTTTCCCCATTTCCCCCCATTTCCCCCATTTCCCCCAATATTTCCCCATTTCTCCCCATTTTCCCCATTTCCCCTCATTTTTCCCATTTTCCCCATTTTCCCAATTCCCCCCAATTCCCCCATTTCCCCATTTCCCCCAATCATTTTCCCATTCCCCCCAATCATTTTCCCATTTCCCCCATTTTTACCCATTTCCCCCAATTCCCCCCATTTCTCCCCATTTTCCCCATTTCCCCCAATTTTTCCCCATTCCCCCATTTTTCCCATTTCCCCCCAATTTCCCCAATTCCCCCCTATTATTTTTACCCAATTTCCCCCAATCATTTTTCCCATTTCCCCCCCATTTCCGCCCAATTTTCCCCCATTTCCCCCCCAATCATTTTCCCCATTTCCCCCCATTTTTTCCCCATTTTTCCCCCATGTCCCCCCAATTTCCCCCAATTTTCCCCATTCCCCCCATTATTTTTACCCAATTTCCCCCATTTCCCCCAATCATTTTTCCCATTTCCCCCCATTTTTCCCCATTTCCCCCCCATTTTTCCCCAATTTCCCCATTCCCCCATTTTTCCCATTTCCCCCTATTTCCCCCCATTTTTCCCCATTTCCCCCCATTTCCCCCCAATTTCCCCCCATTTTCCCCCATTTTTCCCCATTTCCCCCCATTTCCCCCATTTTCCCCATTTCCCCCATTTTTTCCCCATCTTTACCCAATTTTCCCCATTTCCCCCCATTTCCCCATTTTCCCCATTTCCCCCCGTTTTTCCCCATTTTTCCTCCATTTTTCCCCATTTTCCCATTTCCCCATTTCCCCCCATTTTCCCCATTTCCCCCATTTTCCCCATTTTCCCCCTTTTCCCCATTTTCCCCCATTTTCCCCCCATTTTTCTCCATTTTCCCCCATTTTTCCCCCATTCTTCCCCATTTCCCCCATTTCCTCTCAACATTTTTTCCTCCATTTTCCCCCATTTTTCCCCATTTTCCCCCATTTTCCCATTCCCCCAATCATTTTCCCCAATTCCCCCCATTTCCCCATTTTTCCCATTCCCCAATCATTTCCCCATTTTTCCCCATTTCCCCATTTCCCCCATTTTTCCCCATTTTTCCCCCATTTTTCCCCATTTCCCCCCATTTCCCCCCATTTGCCCCCATTTGCCCCCATCCCCCCAATCATTTTCCCCATTTTCCCCCATTTCCCCCATCCATTTTCCCATTTCCCCCCCCATTTCCCCCATTTCCCCATTTTTCCCCCATTTCCCCCATTTTTCCCCATTTTTCCCCATTTCCCCCATTTTTTCCCCATTTTTCCCCATTTCCCCCATTTTTCCCCATTTCCCCCATTTTTCCCCCATTCCCCCCATTTTCCCCAATTCCCCCCTTTTCCCCCCAAAACACCCACCGGGGCACCACGGGTTGAAGAGCAGCACCAGCTCGTTGGGCCCTTCGAAGGGCGCCGCGAATTCTCCGGCCGCGCTGCGCGTGCGCGCGCTCAGCCGGTACCGGCCAATGGGAGCGCAGGGCGGGGCCGTCAGCCCCACCCACAGGGCGTGGCCTCCCGCAGGCCCCGCCCCCGGCGCCTCGGCCACGCCCCATCCTCACCTCTT